>NC_089586.1:35165518-35535518 GCF_019320115.1 Miscanthus floridulus | reverse complement strand
AAGGAGAAAACGCTTCCATCTAATTGCCCTGCAAGCCCAAAAATCTTTCGCCAAAACACGAGCTAGGACAATATTTGTTGCTGGTGCCTTTTATTTTTCTTATTTTCTTTATTCAGATAAAAACTAACTTAGATCTTCAAATTTGAGAGCTATGACAATGTTGATGGGATCACACCAATCATCACCTGGTTTTCTTCAATATCCTAGAAATCACAAACACCAACAAAATCGCAACTTTGATATTGAAAATGATATGTCACCATCCAAGTTGTTGGAAGGAGAAGTCCCTAAACGCAAAAGGCAAGTTTGAATAAAAGCACTATATGCTAAAACCTACAGGCCACAACCACAAATAAACATGATACTCGAAGTTCAACTTACATCCTGAGTGATGAACAAGCGCCAATCTCATTAGTGATATATCCGGATAGCCTATTTGAATTCAGATTGCTGAAGATAAATGCAAAGGACACCAATTAATAGAGGTCAGAAAACTAAAAATCCAAAGTAGTGAGCACATGGCCCAACACAAGCGCAGATCAAGAACAAATATTAGCTAAATTTACTCCTACAGTTCAGCTAGTCTTTGAATATAACCATTGAAGGGACAAGTACTGTCATAAAAAATTGCGTTGGCACAAATCACAAGAAACAAGCACTGTGCAACAAGAACTCATACAGACAGAAGGTTTATCTATAGTTGTTAGCTGCTTCTAGGGCGGAAAGAGAGAGAGATAGAGAATGGTTGAGAGGGTGGGTGGGGAATAAGAGAACCAGACAGTGATCTAGGTCCAGGCAATGGCAAAATTCACAAACAACAGAAATACAAGGACAAAAATGTGGTCTATATTGGCACAAATCACAATTAACAAATTATAATTTTTTCTATAGAAGGACAGAGACAAATGGGTTTTTATTCTTGGTATCGAAAATTGCGCATTGCACCTATACAAATTGCAAATAAGGAAATTTGCAAGTTTAGTACAAAATGTGTGCAATAACCATCAGAAATAACAGAAACACACTTCTCTATTTGGTCAGTAATCAGTTCACTCAAATCCTAACATGTTCAGACAACAGGCAGTGGCTAAAAGCATGAAAACCGTAGCAATGGCAAATACATGTTCAGACTAGATTGAGCAAACATACACTCTCATCTAATCTACAGGTGCTGAAACCCATCAATACCTACGACCAGTATGAGGCAGATACTGGTAAACTCGGTACCAGAAGCAGTGTCATACGCGCTAACATTTTTTTCGAATGCTGCACCAGTCTGTAATGTTCTTACCGAGCATGGTAGAATGATTGCGCCTAGCAAAACAATGCAAATATAGTATCATTCATGCCATCCATAGGCAAGTTTAATTTGGAGCCACAACTAACACTATGTTGTCCTATGCCATCTAGCAATGCTCCTTCAAATCTGTTGGATCCCCTACTTCACCTACATCTAATATTCTATTAGCATAAAAAGCCTATTCACAAATTAGTTTGCAAGGCTACAACAACGTTTTGACAATGAACAGGTATGTAATGAAATACGGGTCCATTGACTGTGCCATTCAGCCTAACCTTAGGCCCTTACTCACCCTCCGTGAACAAACTTGTGGCAATCAATAGAGAAACTACTATGTTGTAAATTGTGTATGCTAACAACTAAAATTGTGGTGCCCGACTTGTGCAATTTACATTATTACAGATAGCAATTAATTAATTTAGTATTTTATTTGTATTTTTTATGAAGAGGAGAGATTAGCAGGAACAGAGCACTTCAACTACTAGGAAAAGAACAACAAATAGATGGAATGAATGTGAGATTAAAAATCAAGCGCAAACAATCACATGTATTAGATGATCTAAACTAATTGTTGCCTGAAGAAACTGAGCACTTCAACAATCACTTTAGAACTACTATGTTCTAAAGTGTCGGTCGGCAGCCGCAAACTAGCCCTTTGGAACACAGTAACACAAACCCAATTCTATGTGATTTGGTCAGAGTGTTGTATCCATCGGGTAGTTCTAAATTTATAGAATAGCTTAATTTGGAGCACACAGGAGATTCACCGGAGTGCCCATCAAAGGTCACCCTCTCCCCCCACTACTGCATCTGCTATAGAATATGTTATTCATTTCTGCATTCTTAACAAAGATTGAATAACAAAGATACAAGCACCTGCTGGCACACTACAACAACCATTCTTGCATGATCCTGTCTATATCAACATGTGTGAGTTGCCACAAGCACATCCTGCTATTGGAGATGCAATAGCAGGATCTGTACTAATGAGAGGTTTGTGTATGAACAAATCACAAATGACAGATTCCAACTAGTTTTAACACAAAATACAACAATTTTTTTTCTATGCAATCACAATAAAAAATCAAAAGAGAAAAATTTTTCCTATACAAGGACAGATTACAAATTCTTTCTATGCAAACACAATCACAAATCACAAAGAAACAATTATTTTCTATAGAAGGATAGATTACAAAATTTTTCTATGCTAACACAATCACAAAACACAATAAACAATTTTTTTCCTATACAAGGACATATTACAAATTTTATCCATGGAAGCACAATCACAAATCACAAGAAACAATAGTTTGTTGTCATAGCTAAGGTAATCATTAGATTGAATGATCAGAAGACTAAAGAAGTCTAGAAGATGAAACATGTTGCTGACATGGTTAAATTGAGGACCAAAACTTGGCTATTTAACAAGTGCGCCATTATTCGGCACTTGCCAGACTCTAATGATTAATAAAGCATGATCAACATTCCTAGTTCTGACATCGATAGGCCCCTAAACTTCACAGTTCACAACTGGCAAACTGGAATGGTTCCTACGCCCCAAAACAATTATGCCCACTAGACCAGAGTTGCGACCGGTTCCATGCATCTCAATCTGGTCAAACCCTCCTCAAAATTCAAAAACCGCGAGAGGGAAATCGCGAGTTTATGAATAATTATTTCAAGTGGCATGGTGCCTGGATATTAAGTGATAGCACAACAGGTTTGCCTCATCTTAGTACAATTAACATACATGGGTGTTGCTACATGCTTGGTGAGAGGAGCTTCAGTATTATGTGATGATAATATAGAACTTATATGATTCTAGTAAATATTACTTTTTGTTGGCCCACAACCCAATTTGATTATTGAAAAAAAATCTACAATGTAAATGCCAATTATACTCATGAGGTAAATCAAAATTCCACATATTGCATATTATGACACCTACAGTTGCAGCTTTAAATACTTGCAATCTACACTATTCCTAATTGCAACTAATGAACTTAGTGTTTTATTTGTTTGTTTTCCATGAACATGAGAGTTTAACGGGAACAGAGAACTATGGAGAACAACAACAAACAGATGGAAGGAATGTGACATTCAAAATTCATACCTCATTTATCAAAAATAAGATTTGCTTGCCATTACCAAGATGAATCTTCTATATTGAAGTTCCTTAGCCACACACGAATGTGAATGATAAGTACAGCCTGTAGGCGTGCAAAATAAGCAGTATCCATTACTTTCAAGTTAACTAACAATATACATGAATTGTCCTGCCGCAAGAGAAGAGAAAAGACTTGTGAGGATCATAGCAGATGTCCTTACCAACATAGAAATCTACAGACACTTTGGATTCTTAGTACTGAATTAGCAACCATCCAAAGCAATAATAATCATAAGCTTCTTGGTTGTTTGTTCTAAAGAATTGACAGAAGACTTGCCATCATTTGACAAGAACAACTTCTAGTATGCATGCTTGTAGAACCTAGGCATGATCACTTAGTCAACAATAGTAGTCGCAGAAACAAGTACAGAGTAACAAAAAGACATGATCTCTAACGACACTAAAACAATTAACAAATCTGAACCGTGTTGGCACAAAGACAATTAACAAGTTCCAATTTTTTCTATAGTCACACAAGGATAAAAATCCTAACTGTGTTGGCACAAAGACAATTCAAGTGGTGGCAAGGCATGGTGTGTCAGGAGCTGCATCATTAGTATTTGAATTGGAAGTCACAAAATGTTAACTGCGGAGTGGAGTTGCTTAGTTAGCACAAGATGACGATGTTCTTACTGACAGACACAATCACAGAACAACTAGAGTTTCAAATATTAAGACATGCACGTTTCCACTTCTTCAGGTCTGAACGATGTACGTACTGAAAGAAAACTGAATGTGAACGAGTATTAATTGAAATGGAAAGTGAGCTACCTGAGTAAGCTGGGTGAGGAAATTGGGCGTCTCCAGCGTGTCGAGGCCGATCTGGCCGAAGGTGAGGGCAATGAGCACGGCAGCCAGGAAGTTAGTGATGGAGAAGTCCAGGGACCTGTGTTGCGGTAGCCGGCCCCGTCGCTCCAGCACTGCCAGGACAACCGGCCAGGTGCCCAAGAGCACAATCATCACTGCCATCAGCCTGATGCACTGCTAATATCCTTCACCAGGTACATCTTGCCATCTCTTCTTGTCTTACAGACAGGACGGGACAGAGACGATGTTGAAGATTGCAGGACCACAGGACCAATCAACAAACCTAATGCAAGAAAAACTTTTTCAGTCATGCTTACTGATCTCAATTCACAAACTAAATGCAAGAGATGCATGTAGCAGTGTAGGCCATCGCATCCGTGAATCCAGAAGTTAGAGGAAGTAGGTCTATACTCTAGTGAATTCGTCCTAAAGAATTCAATCAGCTCAACTGTCAAGAACAAAACAAGAACACGTATAACAATAAGCTTATCTCTTTTCAAATTAAAAAGTCACTACATATTGATAATTGATTGCGCAGCATGTTGTTTCCAGATCTAAGATCCTACGAACGCTGCTAGTAGAAGAACAAAATATGTCAAGTTGAATTTCCTATATAATCTGTAAAATGCACCACTCAATTGCCTGTCGTTTTGTTAAAGAAACGCTGAAACTGCTTGGGAAGACAAAAGGAGATAAACAGAGAAACCCTAGAACTCTGAATCCAAAATATATACATATATGACTTGCTACTCAAAAGGCATATGAATGCACAGTTACAAGCCTGCAACTCAAAAAGTGTTCATGATACAACAGTTTATTGTAAGTGCAATAACACATAATATTTTTTCAGACATGATGTTCAGTTCTGTAAAAACCAATCTGATGTCCTATAGTTGACAATGCGCCACTAGTAGGGATGAAAACGGATCGGATACGGACGGATATCACCGATATTACATTTGTTTTTATATTTCTGTCCGGATTTGGATTCGAATACGGATAGTGTCAACTATGTCGGATAGGATACGATTGGATATTGACATCATAAATATGCAATTTGAGTATTCGGATACGGATACAAAATCAGATGTTGGATATCCGGACTCGGATACGGATAGATCTTAACCCCTCTAAACGAATTCGGTTTCGAATACGGTCGAAAAATATCCGTACCGTTTTCATCCCTAGCCACTAGTACAACACATACTTAAGAATAATTTCTCAAGAAATGACTATGGCAGAGCCTACACAATTGATAATACTACGATCCTTCTTTGAGGTCTTCGTTATTGTTGCACATACAATATTTTTTTCTAAAACAAATCAGATATCTAGGAAACAAATTTTACTGGAAATTAAAAAAAAACTTATGGTATCCCAGACTTCCAGTGTTTAGTAAACAAATTCACTATTGCACCATGACACAAGGCAATAGACATGTCATGTGCTAAAGAAAGCATTCTACTACTCAGGTTGGGTTGCGAAGCCTATAAACTAATGTAGCTGGGATTTTATTTGACAATCTCCAAGTAAGAGATCCTATACTGGAAAGAAACATAACAGTGCAACCATTAATAACGCTATGGTTTCATCATACGAGGCAATCAAAAAATGAAACATGCATGTATAAAGAGTTTCATCCTACAGCTTTCAAAACCTAGCATGTCACAGAGAGGGCTATCTTCTTTGCTACTGCCATAAGCCCTGTATATATCACACAAAAATGGTTAGGCAACACGTATAAACATGATAACATATGCAGTAACTATGATAATGTGGCCCAAGCAGTAAGTTATGAGGCTCACTACACATGCAACCATCTGACAAAGGGGTAGTATTTCTAGCAGATCACTAGATCAGGATAAATAAGTGCATTTGGCAGCATACACAAGCCTATATCAATCTAATAAAGGGAAGACGCTGACTGAGAGCAAGATTTCAGACAACTAGAACTATTAAACTTCTTGTTTAAAAGAAAGAAAGAAAGAAAGAAAGAAAGAGCATAAACCAAATTTACTATGCAATAAATCACCATCTACACAGAAAACACAATGGAAAGCCACTTGAAAAGTTTGTCCAGTGACTACTAGTACTGGATACTGAAATGGAAAGAGAGTTGCCTGCCATCAATTGGCAAACAACTCAAGATGATACTTGTAGCTCCTCGGCAATGACTCTACAAGTGAAATCACCAAAAACCAATTTTAAAATGTATGTATTATTAAAACAATCTACAAAGTACATGTAGTCCATACTGTAGAATGCTCCAATCTGGTGCCCTCCCATTAATCAGAAACAATACTATTCGATTATATGCAAATAATATCCTAACTTTCATAAAGAACAACTAAGGAACTGTTATGCCCATCATTCCCTTCTAGAGAAGTGAAAAGTGATCATAGATGAAGTTTTGGAACATTTGCCTAGTGTCTCGAGATATCAAAATGAGTTATTAAAAAATAGAATAAAAGAGGACACAGGTTCCTAGACAGTAGTTAGCTTATCACATTGGAGTTCTAGAACTAAATCCAGCAGTAATGGACCAATTTTGTAAAATTGGGAATAGTAACTATCCTAAAGTTACAGTCACTGGTTTAACTGCTAGTAAAGATCTAACAACTTACAACAAATGGGGTCATTTAAAAGAATAGAAACAAGTATTTGTGTGGTCCTAAAAGCTTTATAACCAAAAAATGTTGGAAAAATTAAATTAACTAGATTCAAGACAAGAGGCAATACTAGAGCAGAGCAAGTTATAACAATACCGGTAATCAAATGGGGTGAATTAATGCGATTTAGAAGAACAGAAGCAAGTAGTAGTATAATCCCACAAGCTTTCTAACCAAATAATGCTGAATAACCAAAGTAGTTAGATTCAGGAAGCCACCAGTGCCAAATTACAACCTAGCAATACATCAATGTGTAACATCAGGCCCGTAGTAATGCAAGTAACAGGCAAAAAATCACTGTATCCCTTGCTATTACAAATCCTTGGCTACTGCTTGAAATCACCGCACAAATTTAGTACATGTCAAAATCAATTTAGTACGTGTTGCAACAACGCTTAGGCACCTAAAAAGGAGTCTGCACCCACAGCCTGACAATGTCTGCACCCTCCCCATCTTCTTCTGCAGCAAGCACGAAATGAAGAAAAAAAACACCATTAGCGACAGTGCTTGCAGAGGGAGTGGATCTGACGGCGCCCAGCTACGACCGTCACCGCAGATCCGTGCCCAGCCACAGATCTAGGCCACCAGCTAACTCTATCGCTGCCAGCGGGGTGGACCACCGCCGCGGCGTCGGGAAGGGCGCATCCAGGTCCAGGTCCATGGGCTCTGGTTCATACAAGCAGCCAAAACCAAAACCTAGAACAAATCACACTGAAGTCACAAACCACACCGCGTACGAACGTACCTCCTTAGCTCTACCAATGGCCGACGCGAGCAAGCCTCCAAATCGGCGAGGGAGAGCCTCCGATGCGCCTCAACGTAGCGGAGAGAGGAAATGGCCAGAAGAATAGCCGCTCCCTCCCGACCAGCTCCAGGAACGCCGATTCATTTCGTGTCTGTGCGTGCGGCTCCCACCCGTCCGTTCCTTGTTAGTGGGTGGCGTCACCGGTGCCCCGAACCCAATAAGAAAGATCGGACCGAACAACAACCAAAGACCCAATCGGTCGCACACATCTTGATGACAATCCAACGGACAACGAGTCGACTGAAACATCAGCCACATTTCAGTCGACGGAACAATAGAAAAATTGATAAATTAAACCTAGCTACATCAAATTTAATTTGTGCTAAAGTACAATGATATCCCGAGATGAATCACTAAATTATGGCAGAACGTAGTAGTTCAGATCCTATATATGGGCTCTCAATATTATGATATTTATGTGTACAACATGCTGGGTCGCTTCCGCGAAAGGCCTTATGTATAGTCCAAGCTATTGTCAACACAAACAAGACTTTATAATGATATACGTGGACCAATACATGCCGTACGTGTTTGTTTTTTTTTCCTTGTTATATAAGCAACACCAGTACAAGCATGGAGCAGAGGGACCTATTCATGTTTTCCTTACTACTCCTATATATAAAAGAAGAGTTGACTTGTATTGCCTATTGGCGAGGAATCCTTGCTGCTCGCTTCAATTAAAAAAATCTACATTTTAAGGACACAAGCAAAGGTCAACAAATATATGGGATTTTTTTTAAAAGACAGTACACAGCTGGTTTGATTTCCATTTTAAACTACTCCATCCGTTCTAAATTACAAGTCGTTTTGACTTTTTTGATACATTTATTTTGCTATGCATCTAGATATAATAATATGTCTAGATACATAGTAAAATGGACGAACAAAAAAATCAAAGCGACTTATAATTTGGAACGGAGAGAGTAACTGCTTGAAAAGTTATCAATAATCAAAGTTTGACCAAACCCTTCTTCAAACACCGGAAGTATTCACAACCACCGGAGGGAGTGTTGACTTTACCTTCATTGATTGACTTTTATCACCTCATCCTCATGAGCAGACTCATCGAAAAAAGAAAACCTGAGCAGTAACGCATATATATCCCATGGCTTATAATTCAAATTTTAGTTTTGCCACGCGCGCGTTGAAAATATGGGCGGTTTGTTGGCAGTGTCACAGTGACCTGTGAATGAGTTGTAATAAGCTCGCTTTATGGCGAAGAAAAGAACACTTTGACGACAATTTCTCCTGTCATTAATCATCAGGTTTATGTATAGATTATCTCTGGCTCTAGTAGCATGCCCAGTAGGCACGCACCATGTGGACGTGCTACCACCTACTACCAAAAACCTCGGCTTTGACACTCCATTATTAAATTAGTTAATGACAACGTTAAAGTGTTGACAACGACCACTAATCTATGTATCTCTCCTTTTTTGTTGAAGAAAAAAGAAGCTCGTGTTTTTATTTTGCTCCACGTGCAGTTTTCCTCGACTCTTCCCATGTGATGTACCGACCGACCCATCGGTTGCGTTGAGGCCTGTTCGATCGAACTTATCAGCTGCTCTATCAGCTGGAGTCTACAGTATTTTTCTCTCACAGCAAATCAGCTAAGACCGACTTATCAGCCGGCTTTAATACCAGCCGAACAGGCCCTTTGTACTATGAATCGATGATGCGGCCCACTTAATTTGTTCCACTCCTGCTATACTTTATTATTTAATAGAAAATCAATAGTTGTTGCTGGTTCATTAAAATGATAGTATCCTCCAAAAACACTGTTCTGGCTGAATTGTTGTGAGAGAAAAACACTGTTCCGACTGAAAATGAAGCCGAACAAGCCGAATATGGGGTAAGGCCGAACAGGGTCCTCCATTCTTCTAGCGACTAGCATGCATGAATATTGTCAGGGACAGAAGTAACGAATCGATCATTAATTTCTTTTTGAAAACTAATCGATCATTATTTCCAAACGAACTTTTATTATTGTACATATTCCACGACACATAAAGATGAATAATACAAAGTCTATCACAGCGCATTTTCTTCTGAGCAAATGAACGCTACAAACTCCAACAGTACGACTCGAAGATCCGACGACGACTGAAGTACTAGTATTCTCTGACGGGTGCCACACACCGTAACAGAGTTGACAAAACAACAGGTAATCATCGCTGGTGCAGTCCCTTGACTAGACCGAACCGAACTGGACTCGTCTCCAGCTCCGGCGTGGAATCCGGCGCCCCTCAGTCCTCACCTGCAGGGGAGGAGTTGTTAGCCATTTCATCAATTGAAAACACAGGCGGTGGGCAGAGTTGGAGCGAAGACGATCGTGGACGATCTGTTCATGACAATCCCAGCCTCCGAGAAGGGGCCAGAGTACCACGCATGCAGTTTTGAATACGCTGGACAGCGATTGGCAGGCGCTAAGCAAACATGTGACATGTCTACTACTCCAACCGTCGGATCTTCATCCGACGGTTTGCGAATCGTCTTCAACCTCGAGCTGCCCATCCCTCTCCGTTCTTGTTGCCTGTTTCTGCAGTAGCTGAGCAGCCGCTGGCTCACCGCACCCGCACCGGCCGGCAGCCGGAAGCTTCGCCTCGCCCCCGCAACGTCGTCCCCACTCGCCACCACCCCACCGCCCGTCCCTCTCCGCTGCGCTAAGCAGACTCCGATCCTCCAGCGTGGTCGATCCCATGCAAAGCCGGCGTACTCTCCCCGCTCCCCGGAGGACGGAGCCTCTTGTAAGCCGGAAGCCATATGACCCCCCGGACACACACACCCAACGACGTCGCTCGCTTCGAATAGTTGTCGTGAAAAGCTAGAGAGCGCTGGTGAAAGGAAGCCCTTACGTGTGCAGTCGTCGCAGGGCTTGGGGGCGCGGGGACGGCATGCGGCTGCCGCCCGCCGGAGCCGCGCGAGCTCTTTCACTGCGCGCGGCGGTGCGGCAAGCGCACGGCGACCGCCGTGGATGCCGCAACCCAGGCGCAGAAGGCAGCGAGAGCGACGGGCCACGGCGCGCGCTCTCCGGTGCCGACGACGGTGACGTTGACACAAGAGCCGGCGGCGAGGAGGAGGAGCAGCAGCACGGCCCGCTGCATAGCGCGATCAATACTACTCCTAGATTTTTTTTGCTCTTGGTCGAGCGGTGCTGGGGTGTCCATCCCGGAGTTGAAGGTGAGAATGGTGAGACCCAGCAAGGTGAACCAGGGGACACTCCTGTCGCCATCTTCGGCGCGGCGGACGTCGGGGTTGTTCGCCTCCTGATCCTTCAGAAGGAATTGCTCCCCCGCACTGTGTGGCCTGGGGACGGCAGCTTGAAGAGCGGTGGCCATGTCCGACTCCGACAGGAATTGAATAACAGGGATAAACTCACTTGCAAAATCTAAGCCCTTTGCATGGTAGTGCCGCTCACTGCGTCGATCGAGCTTCTTTATTTATACTCTTGCAGGCCCAAGTGCCTTCGTGCGTGGCTTCGTCAGAAAATGAAAATATAAATAAAAGTAAAAGAGAAAAGAGAAAGTGCGAGTGGGCAAGGAGGCTTCCTCGAAGTTGCGCGCCTTCGCTGTCAGCCTGTCGCGATGCACGCGCACGACGACAACTCCGTTACTCCAATGCCGAAAAACCGCGTCGCCTGCTGTTTGGCCCACACTCAGTGGCAAAGGAGTCTATGGATATCGTACGCTTCGTGGGACCCACGTTGGCAGCTGTCGCATGCAGTTTGGCCGACACTCAGTGGAAAAGAACCAATATACATCCGGTCCCCCGTAAAGGGCACCTCTTAAGAAAAGAAAAATTACAAGGAACACCCTACAGCTTAATTCTCTTTAAAAATTTGATATTATAAATCTTTTTAATTCTCTTTATAAATTTGGTTAAACTTGAGATCCTTTCATCCTCTAAAATTCTTGGAATAACTTATAATTTGGAACGAAGGGAGTAGTTAAGCACCTCGCTTTCTAGCAGCCTGTTCGTTTCGGCTGAAACGATCGTAGATTATTACTGCTGGCTGGTTTGGTGTGAGAGAAAAATACTGTTCTGGCTTATAATCCACGATCGTTTACGACCAAGCGAACAGACTGTAGGCCTGGGAAACTACCCCATATGAATATTGGCGCCATCCTCTCTCACGGAGAAATGATACCAGTGAAGTCCTGTTCAAAATAGTCATCTGTAAGCACTAAGAAATATTTTTGGTAGACCTAATTGACAAATGCAGAGTCATATTCTTGGTCTCCAGTCTCCATAAGAAACAGTTTGGCAAACGCTATTGATACTAGTAGGATATGTACAGCCTCTAATTGGATCATTGGTTATGTCTCTATGCGAAAGAAAACATGTATCATGTATGTCTGTAATATTTTGAAGGCTTCATAAAGACATCAAGATTTCTTGAACTGCTGAGATTTGGAGCCTTACTGCCTTAGGAATGGTTTTGGCTGTTAGTTAGTGGGGCTACGCCCTATTCGTTCGACTTATAAGCCGTATTTTTTTCAGCCAACGAACAGTATTTTTCTCTATCAGCCAAGCGAACAGGGCACTAGTTTTTAAAAGAAATGCAACTCTCGGAAGGGCGAGTGAATCACGCCCCTAATTTGTAGGAGACACTACAATTTCAAGGTTATTTTCCTTTATTAACTAATTACCTCGGCGCCTCATTTCGGGTCTGTTCGGATGGTATGGTTCTGAAGGAATTTGGATGGTTGGGAGGAATTCTGGAAGAATTTACGAGAGGAAAACACTATTTCAGATGAAAAAAAGAAGCGGACCAAGCTAGATCTAAGGGCACGCGAACGGGGCAGAAACACCAGGTCAGCTAATCCCAGAAGAAACAAGGAAACATCTTTACCTAAACAAAGCTGTTGCTGCTTGTATGGACTCCGAGTACTGTGTCCTACGTCACGTGCATTCCCCAGTGATTGGATAGATCGACGGCGTTATGTACGCCGGAGCCTAATCACGGTTTTATTTAGGGCATGCGGTCTCCATCATCATATTCCTTCTCCACGAGAGCACGAGTCCTCGCTCCTCGGACAATCATATCTGTCGGAAAGTTGCATTCTCGCCACCACGAACTCCTCGTATCTCCAGCGACCAACTTTGTCCGCGAGCGGTTCAATTAATAGGCAATGGTTGGAACGTACGTCCTCCGTTTGTCCATAAAAACATGCGACTATGAGTTGCGTGTCACAAAAAAATAGTTCATGTTTGATCAAATTTTTATTGAATAGTATTTATATTTATAGCTCAAAATCAATTTATTATAAAAATACATTTCATAATTAATCTAATGATATTTATTTGATATAAAAAATATTGATACTTTTTTATATATAATTGGTTAAACTTAAGATACAAAAACGTGACACTATACTTGACGGGTTTATAAACCCGGAGTCCTTCATGGACCGGCTTCCCAGCAAAGGCTCTGAAGCGACCTGATTTTCACGAAGGAAAATCCACAGAGTCGAAGTGTAATAAGACCGTTGTAGATCATATTACCCGAATTCCAGTCGAATACCACATCCATACAACGATAATATCATAGTACAAATAGTGCGGAATTACATAATTTATTACATCGCCGCATCGGCGGAATCAAAAGTAGCATTCATTCAGAACAGCTTGAAGATAAGATCGCTAAACTCGAGCGTAGGCACGAACCCCTCAACCGTCAAACTCCTCGAAGCTATACTCCTCAGCAGAACCTATGTGCCAAAATTTATCAGTACGATTTGTACTGGCCACTCCCACCCTATGAGCTATGCTTTATGGAAATTGGATGCAAGTTGGATATAATCTAAAGGAACCTATAAGGCTGGGTTTTCCTATGTATTAGCATATCAAGTATATTATTATATAGTCAAGTTTTAACACCACTCCCACACACATTCCACCCCATTCCCTTTCCGGAGCTAGGTTCCGATCCTGGGATCGATATACCACCATCCCCACACCATCACCACATCACAATCATACCATCGCTCAGTCGACAGGCCAACTCCCTCTCGGCATTGTCTCAAGGCCCGTAGCCCCTGGCTACGACCGACACTCTCTCACGGGGGAAGAAGAGAATGACTCATCTCACTATCTAGTTTCAGCGAAACCCAGGAAAGGTCCATAGCCGACAAGTCGGCACATGTATCGATCGATCAACCATACACTCTGCAGAGGTTTTACATAACCACAAGATCCGCCTTCCTCGCTGACCGTCGTCAACTGGGTTGATTTCGGCCGCTTGCTAGCCTAGGATAATGCCACTCTACCATTCAGCCCTGGTGTAACACCTCTGGTGTTTTGACCTAATACTAAAATTTGACATGTCATCATGTGCATTGCAAAGCATTCATATAGTATAAAGTTTTGAATGCATTCACTAAATAAGGTTTATTTCATAATGTTGTTATTTCATGTGATGTGTTTCAAAAACCCTAAACAAAGATCATGACCACAAGGGTCAAATTTCATGTGATCATGTGAGGTCATATGTCATTTGACTCAAATAACCCTAATGGGCCATGTTACTGGTCAAAAATCAAAATCTAAGTAAAAGGAAGACAAATCAAATTTGAATTCATATTCAAATTATAAAAGTCCTTTTTGCCCCTTTTGACTAATTCAAAATCCATGAGGAATTTGGGGTTGAGGCAAAAAGCAAAGTTGGAGCTTATTTTATGTAGATCAACTTTGGTATTCAAAGTTTTTCAAGCTTACATATAAAATTTGGAGTAATTTTGAAATGATTCAAATGCTCAAATGCACCCCAAATTCAAATTTCAAAATGGAGGCAGAATTTGAAAATACTTCTAGAAGCAAAGTTGTAGAGTTTGAAAAATTGAACAACTTTCATTTTTGGAGATTTTCAACTTCTTTAGAAAATTTGTGAGTAATTTGAAAAATGGATGCAGTGGCAGTTCTGTAAATTTTTCAAAAATCTATCTCCACCTCTCTGCTTACCGCCGGCGCCACGCGGAGATCACCGCCGATCGGGTTTCGCCGCTTTCACGCGCAGTGACACGCCAATACCTCTGTGGCGAGTTCGCCCGTGTGCTGTCAACGCCGTACGCCCTCCTTCTTGCTATAAATAGGAGTACGCCGTCGTCATTCGGAGTTTTCCCGTCGACTGCTCGCCGTCGGTGTCTTGCCCGCACTCTCGCAATTCATCCTCGCCGTAGTATCTAGGGCCAATTGCTTTGGCCAGAAGCTCCGCCTCATCTTCCTGCTCCTCCCAAGCCCGATCGTGTCGCTTCTGGAAGTCCAGCGCCGCCGCGCGACGTCGTCTTCCCTGAGTCCGGCAGGAGCTCCGCCATCCTCGGTCTCACGTGGTCCCGTCGATCCAGTACGCCTCTGCCTTCACCGAGTCTACCTACGTGATCACGGTGAGCTCCTAAATGTGAAGACTGTTTCGCTTTAGTCCCTACTGCAGCGTCACTGTGGTTACGCCGTTCACCGTCGTGCTCAGTCCGCCATGCCCGGCGTGGAGGTGTCTCCTGTGCACCTTTTTCCTTTCTGATAGCTGAGATTGGTTCGGGGAAAGTAGTAGATCATTTTGGTGAGGTCTGTTTCGCCGGAGCGTCACCGTCGGCGCATTTTGCGGCCGGTCAGTGAGGGTAGCGCCGCCGTGATTGCTTTGAGTCACTGACAGTGGGGTCAGCCTGTCAGTACGAGTGAGGAAGAAGAACAGTGCAATTTTGTATTTTCTGAAATTGTAAATAGTGCTGAATCTTTGGAAATTTGTAGGAAAATAACCATAGATCCAAAAATTCTAAAAATTTGTGTGTAGCTTCTGTACATGGTCTAGTATGGTTCAAAAATTTAAAACTTGAAATTTGAGTATATTTTTAATGTTCAAATATTCAGTCCATTAATTGATAAATGCAATTTCCATGATTTTTGTAGGTCACTGTATAGTTCCAAAAATTATGAAATTTGTTTTGGTACACTAATTTGTCATGAGGGAGCTTACATAAAATTTTGAGGTCATTTGGAACAAGTTCATTTTTGGGCTTATTTCCAAATTAATTCAAAAATAAATAAAAGCAAACCCTAAGTGTTTGATTAGTGTTGAAACTTGTTTTGGTCATGTTTTGTGACCAGTAGGGTTTCAAGATCCGTAGTGGTCGATGAGTTCGCCATAGTGGTCGAAGAGTTCGCCGTAGTGGTCGGGGAGTTCACCATAGTGGTCGGTGAGTTCGCCGTAGTGGTCGGAGAGTTCGCCGTAGTGGTCGGAGAGTTCACCATAGTGGTCAGAGAGTTCGCCGTAGTGGTCGGAGAGTTCGCCGTAGTGGTAGGAGAGTTCACCGTAGTGGTCGGAGAGTTCGCTGAAGTGGTCGGTGCTGGCGTGGTCACATCCGTTACGAATATGGTTTGGTTAGTTTGGATTGTAACTGTACCATGAAGGAAGATTGTATTCGAGGTGTTGTTATATTTCATGTACCATGATAGCATCATGTTTACATTATCATCATGTTAAAGCATCTGTTATCGTTTCGTGTAGAATCCGAGAGTGAAATGATTCTAGTTGAGCAAGTTCTGGAAGAATCCTCGGTTGTCACGGGATTCGATCATTGTGGTACTGATCCGGAACCCGAGATCGTCAACGAAGGCAAGCCCCGGTTTATGCATTAAGCCCTTACCTTGATTACTTTAAAAAGTTTATCACCTATGTTACTTATTGCATTATGTTGTTTAATTCAAATGTTACCTACTTGATGCATTACCTACCTTGTTACTTGTTTACCATCCTTGAAGATGTTTTTATTTACAAAGGCGTAGAATGCTTAGTATTCAAAGTAAAAGTTTTGATACAATCAAAGATGGCATACTGGCCAAAGAAAGAAAGAAGGTTGAATGAACTAGAGACTAGTCGGGTGACTTATCTTGAATGTTGGGTAATGTTGCCGGCTATGTCGCTTAAAGGCCACTCATTGTGGATCTTCTGAACGAGACACTTTGTAGTACTGGTCACATACTTCGGTAAGCCTACTTCGGCTAATCCTATACTAAGACGAATGCCCGCGCATTAGGAGTGGAGAGATGGCGGGAGTAGCGTGTACCCTCGTGGCTGGAATGTGGCCGGATTTGAGGTGTGCTGTGCTCTCGGGTGGCGTGGAGACGGCTTAGTATAGGAGGATCCGGTAGCGAGGTTGATATATGCAAGATTAAAGTTCTACATATGTCGTGTGATAAGGAATCCCCAGCTGGGACTTGAATCAATTCGAATTGCCGGTGCTCCGCGGATATGGAGACTCGATTCATTACAGAAGCAATGCAGGACTGGTGAATTACTAAAATATGAGAAAAGAATGGAATGAGAAGGAATGGAATATGAGAAATGTACATTTAGTTGAGATAATGAATTAAAAGGACATAGGGGTAAAACTTGAAAATAGAATGAAGAATAGTAAGCTTTTGGCAAAGGACTTTGAATTTTGCTACATCCTTACCTTGCCCCAACCCCTGCATATTTAAAAGTCTTACACCCCTGTTACGTCGGGTTAGTCTTGTTGAGTACTTTCGTACTCAGGGTTTGTTAACCCTTGTTGCAGGTGAGTCGCATGCGCAGGCTTGTTTTGGTCCTTGCTGCATGTCTGTGTTTGAAGTCAATGACGATGAGGAGTGATGAATGGCCTTTGGACAAGGCACTAGTTTGTATGATAAATAATGTTAATGTAATATTATCCCGCTACTATGGTTGTATGACACTTATGGTATTGTAAGTTTGAAAACAACTGGTTTGTAAACTATGTTATCTTAAGACTTCCGCTATCTTTTACTCTGATGTATATATTTGAATAAACTGTTGTAATCTGCAATGTCTGTGATTGGGATCCTGTTTGGAAAGAGAATCGTGGATGATTCGGGTTTCCCGAGGACATCCAATAGACCTGTTGAGTTGTTGGGAACTCGTGTACGCTATTCGAGGTCTGTCAAGACAATGATAGGTGCATGTGGGCCCAATTTCTTAGGAGGTTCTGCCACAGCTGGTATCAGAGAAGTTCCCATCTAAGATCATTGTAGGTTACTTTAGAAAACCTTCAAAATGATTTGGATGAAAGAAAGTAAACTTGATATTTTAAAGTTTAAATTTCTTTCTTCTTACCTTTGATCTAGACTCAATCCTGACTTATTTGGAAAGTTTGTGGCGGATAATATGATTAGGTTTGTCCTATGTATTAAAAAAATCTAGTACTTATGATTATATTAATCTTTTGTACTTAGATTTGTAAGATCGATTCATGCATCATGCTTGAGCACCTTGCATTACAATTCCCCTTAATAGTGGTTGGGTAAGTAATGTCAATCCCATTCTTGCTAACCTCCGTTATCCTCAAGCTATTCTTATAGTCCTACCCTAAATTCTACAGGCTATGGCAAAGACCAAGAAAACCGCACGCAAGTCCACCGGACCTCATGGAGTCCCGCGTCACCAATTGGCACCAAGAAATCACGAGCTTGGTGAAGGAAGTTCCAAGAACCTAGGAGAGGAAGGATCTTCAAGTAACCCCGCCAACGTCGAGAACCTTAACAAGGAGCTCAACACTCTTTGTCGAGCTCATGCCAAAGACCAAGAAGAGCTGGCGGAAATGCAACGGGGTATCACCATGACCATGGAGCTGCGGAATGAAGCCTGGACACGAGAAGATGCGGCCAATGAATGCGTCAATGAGTTGGAGTTCTACGTAGAGGACCTAGAGATGGATAATGCCATTCTGCATGAGAATGTCCATATGCTGTATGCTCAACTTCATCCTCCACATGGGGATGGTGAAGTTACCGATGAAGAAATGATTGTAGATCCAGGAGAAGTCGAGAATGAGGAAGAGGAGGAGGATCCTAAGGAGTTAGTGTACTTCTCAGATGAAGATGAGGTTTCGTCCGATACGAGCACGGATGCCGAAGACTGAAAGCTTGGAGTAGTAGTAGTTCCTTTACTGCTTTCCTAGAAAACCAGGGTTGTCTTGTGGGATACAAGACATGTAATATAAATAAGAACCCTTTGTAGTATGAAACCTTTTAAATGCTTTTAATAAAGAATAATGTAAGTAAATGTGTTTCACTAGCAGATGCCTCGTCCTATCACCCGAACTGGTGCTAGTGGCTCGCATGACGATGATGAGTGCCCAAATCCTCCACCAATGCCCTCGACTATGGCAGATGCCATAGCCGCACTCGTCAACGCAACGGCAGAGAATGCCAGGCTGTTAAGAGAGTTGGCGTAGAACCAGCAGGCACCATACCCTCATCGTGGCCGTCGTAATGGAAATGACGAGTCAACTTATGTGGATTTTACTGACACACGTCTGCCTGTATTCTCTAAGGCAGACGAACCTTTAGAAGCTGATGATTGGCTTAGGACAATAGAGCAAAAGTTCGAGCTTCACCACTGTACTGAGGTTCAAAAACCAAGGTTTGCGGCACAGCAACTCCGAGGAGCTGCTGGTGCCTGGTGGGCAAATTTGGTAGCAGTACAGCCCGCTGGTCACCAAATCAACTGGAGGGAGTTCAAGGATGCCTTCAGGGCACATTATATTCCGGACGGTGTGATGACCATGAAATTGGAAGAGTTCTTGGCTCTTAAGCAAGGGGAGCACCCGGTGATGCATTATGTTGGGCGTTTCAACCACCTATCGCAGTATGCTATTGAGTATGTGAATACTGATAGGAAGAAAAAGAATCATTTTCTTAGAGGCTTGAACACTAAACTTTAGACAATGATGGCAGCCTGTGGTAATGCAACTTACCATGAGACAATCAACATTGCTATCACTTCGGAAGAGAATTTTCCTGACTTCTTCGCTTCTATCTAGTTGCAATACCTTGTCTATATTGTAACTTGTCTCGTTTGTCAATAGAATAGAAAACCCCCTCACTAGCCTTTTGAATAAAGTTATGATGTGTTAGCTTGACACATTTCCTTTTCCATTACTTAGCCTTAAGTTTTAAATCTCGGGACGAGATTTCTTTAAGGGGGAAGGGTTGTAACACCTCTGGTGTTTTGACCTAATACTAAAATTTGACATGTCATCATGTGCATTGCAAAGCATTCATATAGTATAAAGTTTTGAATGCATTCACTAAATAAGGTTTATTTCATAATGTTGTTATTTCATGTGATGTGTTTCAAAAACCCTAAATAAAGATCATGACCACAAGGGTCAAATTTCATGAGATCATGTGAGGTCATATGTCATTTGACTCAAATAACCCTAATGGGCCATGTTACTGGTCAAAAATCAAAATCTAAGTAAAAGGAAGACAAATCAAATTTGAATTCATATTCAAATTATAAAAGTCCTTTTTGCCCCTTTTGACTAATTCAAAATCCATGAGGAATTTGGGGTTGAGGCAAAAAGCAAAGTTGGAGCTTATTTTATGTAGATCAACTTTGGTATTCAAAGTTTTTCAAGCTTACATATAAAATTTGGAGTAATTTTGAAATGATTCAAATGCTCAAATGCACCCCAAATTCAAATTTCAAAATGGAGGCAGAATTTGAAAATACTTCTAGAAGCAAAGTTGTAGAGTTTGAAAAATTGAACAACTTTCATTTTTGGAGATTTTCAACTTCTTTAGAAAATTTGTGAGTAATTTGAAAAATGGATGCAGTGGCAGTTCTGTAAATTTTTCAAAAATCTATCTCCACCTCTCTGCTTACCGCCGGCGCCACGCGGAGATCACCGCCGATCGGGTTTCGCCGCTTTCACGCGCAGTGACACGCCAATACCTCTGTGGCGAGTTCGCCCGTGTGCTGTCAACACCGTACGCCCTCCTTGCTATAAATAGGAGTACGCCGTCGTCATTCGGAGTTTTCCCGTCGACTGCTCGCCGTCGGTGTCTTGCCCGCACTCTCGCAATTCATCCTCGCCGTAGTATCTAGGGCCAATTGCTTTGGCCAGAAGCTCCGCCTCATCTTCCTGCTCCTCCCAAGCCCGATCGTGTCGCTTCTGGAAGTCCAGCGCCGCCGCGCGACGTCGTCTTCCCCGAGTCCGGCAGGAGCTCCGCCATCCTCGGTCTCACGTGGTCCCGTCGATCCAGTACGCCTCTGCCTTCACCGAGTCTACCTACGTGATCACGGTGAGCTCCTGAATGTGAAGACTGTTTCGCTTTAGTCCCTACTGCAGCGTCACTGTGGTTACGCCGTTCACCGTCGTGCTCAGTCCGCCATGCCCGGCGTGGAGGTGTCTCCTGTGCACCTTTTTCCTTTCTGATAGCTGAGATTGGTTCGGGGAAAGTAGTAGATCATTTTGGTGAGGTCTATTTCGCCGGAGCGTCACCGTCGGCGCATTTTGCGGCCGGTCAGTGAGGGTAGCGCCGCCGTGATTGCTTTGAGTCACTGACAGTGGGGTCAGCCTGTCAGTACGAGTGAGGAAGAAGAACAGTGCAATTTTGTATTTTCTGAAATTGTAAATAGTGCTGAATCTTTGGAAATTTGTAGGAAAATAACCATAGATCCAAAAATTCTGAAAATTTGTGTGTAGCTTCTGTACATGGTCTAGTATGGTTCAAAAATTTAAAACTTGAAATTTGAGTATATTTTTAATGTTCAAATATTCAGTCCATTAATTGATAAATGCAATTTCCATGATTTTTGTAGGTCACTGTATAGTTCCAAAAATTATGAAATTTGTTTTGGTACACTAATTTGTCATGAGGGAGCTTACATAAAATTTTGAGGTCATTTGGAACAAGTTCATTTTTGGGCTTATTTCCAAATTAATTCAAAAATAAATAAAAGCAAACCCTAAGTGTTTGATTAGTGTTGAAACTTGTTTTGGTCATGTTTTGTGACCAGTAGGGTTTCAAGATCCGTAGTGGTCGATGAGTTCGCCATAGTGGTCGAAGAGTTCGCCGTAGTGGTCGGGGAGTTCACCATAGTGGTCGGTGAGTTCGCCGTAGTGGTCGGAGAGTTCGCCGTAGTGGTCGGAGAGTTCACCATAGTGGTCGGAGAGTTCGCCGTAGTGGTCGGAGAGTTCGCCGTAGTGGTAGGAGAGTTCACCGTAGTGGTCGGAGAGTTCATTGAAGTGGTCGGTGCTGGCGTGGTCACATCCGTTACGAATATGGTTTGGTTAGTTTGGATTGTAACTGTACCATGAAGGAAGATTGTATTCAAGGTGTTGTTATATTTCATGTACCATGACAACATCATGTTTACATTATCATCATGTTAAAGCATCTGTTATCGTTTCGTGTAGAATCCGAGAGTGAAATGATTCTAGTTGAGCAAGTTCTGGAAGAATCCTCGGTTGTCACGGGATTCGATCATTGTGGTACTGATCCGGAACCCGAGATCGTCAACGAAGGCAAGCCCCGGTTTATGCATTAAGCCCTTACCTTGATTACTTTAAAAAGTTTATCACCTATGTTACTTATTGCATTAAGTTGTTTAATTCAAATGTTACCTACTTGATGCATTACCTACCTTGTTACTTGTTTACCATCCTTGAAGATGTTTTTATTTACAAAGGCGTAGAATGCTTAGTATGCTTTATAGTAGGCTTTCAAAGTAAAAGTTTTGATACAATCAAAGATGGCATACTGGCCAAAGAAAGAAAGAAGGTTGAATGAACTAGAGACTAGTCGGGTGACTTATCTTGAATGTTGGGTAATGTTGCCGGCTATGTCGCTTAAAGGCCACTCATTGTGGATCTTCTGAACGAGACACTTTGTAGTACTGGTCACATACTTCGGTAAGCCTACTTCGGCTAATCCTATACTAAGACGAATGCCCGCGCACTAGGAGTGGAGAGATGGTGGGAGTAGCGTGTACCCTCGTGGCTGGAATGTGGCCGGATTTGAGGTGTGCTGTGCTCTCGGGTGGCGTGGAGACGTCTTAGTATAGGAGGATCCGGTAGCGAGGTTGATATATGCAAGATTAAAGTTCTACATATGTCGTGTGATAAGGAATCCCCAGCTGGGACTTGAATCAATTTGAATTGCCGGTGCTCCGCGGATATGGAGACTCGATTCATTACAGAAGCAATGCAGGACTGGTGAATTACTAAAATATGAGAAAAGAATGGAATGAGAAGGAATGGAATATGAGAAATGTACATTTAGTTGAGATAATGAATTAAAAGGACATAGGGGTAAAACTTGAAAATAGAATGAAGAATAGTAAGCTTTTGGCAAAGGACTTTGAATTTTGCTACATCCTTACCTTGCCCCAACCCCTGCATATTTAAAAGTCTTACACCCCTGTTACGTCGGGTTAGTCTTGTTGAGTACTTTTGTACTCAGGGTTTGTTAACCCTTGTTGCAGGTGAGTCGCATGCGCAGGCTTGTTTTGGTCCCTGCTGCATGTCTGTGTTTGAAGTCAATGACGATGAGGAGTGATGAATGGCCTTTGGACAAGGCACTAGTTTGTATGATAAATAATGTTAATGTAATATTATCCCGCTACTATGGTTGTATGACACTTATGGTATTGTAAGTTTGAAAACAACTGGTTTGTAAACTATGTTATCTTAAGACTTCCGCTATCTTTTACTCTGATGTATATATTTGAATAAACTGTTGTAATCTGCAATGTCTGTGATTGGGATCCTGTTTGAAAAGAGAATCGTGGATGATTCAGGTTTCCCAAGGACACCCGACAGACCTATTGAGTTGTTGGGAACTTGTGTACGCTATCCGAGGTCTGTCAAGACAATGATAGGTGCATGTGGGCCCGATTTCTTAGGAGGTTCTGCCACACCTGGTACACCCCAAGTCCTGTCTAGGGTGGCTGAAACTGTGAGTCATGAGCCGAGTCCACAAGGTCTCCATGAAGTCTCGGAAGGGTGTGGGGAAAATCATCCGTGCCCCGTACCTCCTAACACTGTCCGCTATCAACCTAGCAGTAGTGACAATATCCTACAAAGTAGTCCGGCCGTCCCGCACCATATAGGGCGAGTGGTACATAAGGCTTCCCGGTGAATCTGAGTACTAGTAAGTCCTTAGAGATGACCAAGCCAGAATGTCTCCATCAGGGTTTCCATTTATCGTGCCACCACAGCACCTCCATCCTGTGCTCCTCCCATCGTAGGTTCACACCTAGGACCACCTCATATACCATTTACCCACCACAGGTATCCATTCCAGGGGTGCCCAGGTAGCACCCCATGGCAAGACTTGCCCCAGGCTCGTCGTATACTCCAACTTGGTCGACACAACCATCACCCTCCACACACCCAAGTCACACACGCAGCACTCTCCACATAGTCCAGATAACGCCAGTTTCCACCATGCATTAATGTAATAAAAAGCGTAGTAGAAGTATAAGCAATGAAATAAAGCAGTAAGCATGTGTCTAGCCTAATAGCAGGGTATGTAGGGGTAAGGTTGCGTCAAGGTAAAGGCCATCAAGTAAGCATACTACCATGCAAGTCCTATCATTGTATGATTATAACAGTAAGTAAAGCAATAGCAGTTTTATATTAGCCATGCGTAATAGGTGCTACGAGATTGGGTGGGATGTGGCACCTTCAGTGTAGTCGTCTCCATTCTCCTCACGGTACTCACGATCCTCGTCCGTCTGGTTCTCCTCCGATTCTGCAACGATCGTATTATAGTCGTGTTAGCGACGTCTATAGAATAGCACAAAGAAGCAATGAAAATTCAAAAGAGCCAAATGCACTCAAACATGGGTTCATTGCGTAAAGCTCGATTTTAGATGAATTTTTGTCCTGGTTTCGTATTTTTCTGAGGTCGTATGAATTAGTTATGAATTTCTGAAGTTTAAATCATCTCTGAAAATGGAAAAAGGCTGAATTAATCCTGGGCTGACACGTGTCACGCTGTGACTGGTCCACGTGGCATGCTGACGTCAGCATGACATCACCGGCTCGGCTCTGAGCTGCCAAGTGGGGTTCCTGCTGACGTCATCTTGACGTCAGCATGACGTCATCAACGTCATCGTTCCTGACAGGTGGGGCCAGAGGCTCTTAGGTCACTGACCTGTGGGTTCGGTCAGAGTCAACGTCATGTCAACGGGTGAGTCAATGGTCAACGGGTCAGGGTCACTGACGTGTGGGGCCAGTATAGTTGACGTCAGCAGCTGACGGCATCGTGACGTCAGCATGATGTCACCTTGGCTATGTTGTTACTGACAGGTGGGACCCGCGTGACGTCGTCATGACGTCAGCATGACGTCATTCACTGACGAGTGGGTCCGGAGTCTCTGTGCCACTCACATGTGGGGCCAGGTCAACTGTCAACGTTGATCGGTCAACGGTCAACCAGGTTGGGCCTCGACTGGGCTTTGGTGGGCCTGGACTGGGCTGGATTTGGGCTGGGCTGGCCCGGACATGTGGCGTGCTGTGGTGCTGCCACCTCATAGCCATGGGCTCCCACTGGGCTTCATCTACCGTGCGGCCCGCACTGTGTGGCCCACGGTGGACTCAGGTTCACGGTCCATGGACCGTTGGCGGGTCTACGGTGGACCGAGTCCACCCTCTTTCCCTTTTGGCGTGGCTCACGTACACCGAGTGTAGGCGTGTGTGGCCGGCGAGGGGAGGCCTCTGCTTCCGTCCCCGACGCGCTCCCGCCGGTGGTGTGCTCACTAGCGTGGTCCTACGGCTGCGCTTCCGTTCAATTAAGGTGGGGGAAAGATTCCCCAGGCCACGGCGAACGCGATGGTGGGGTCTAGGTGGCGGCCGGGGCTTTCCAGAGCGTCGGCCACGGTGGTCGGCGGCTTGGTCGTGGCGCTATTCACCGGTGGGGCAACTAAGGCCGTTCCAAGGGTCTTGGTGCCCCGTTCCCTTTCATACGGCCAGCGGGCGATCGGGACAAGTGACGACGGCGACCAAAAGACGTGGCAGTGTCCGCACACGGTGATGGTGCACGGTGGAACTCCGGCCGAGGTCCGGTGCTCGTGGCTGGGGTGCTGTGGTCAGCTAACAGGGTCTTGGGCTACACGGCTACCCTTCAGGCGTCCTAGTGGTGCTACGGCTATGTCCTAGTCTGGTGAGGCGGCCGGGTGCGCAAGCGGTGGCCGTGCCATGATGGCGGCGTCGGGAGCACAGCGTGCGCATGGTCTGCTATGGCGTCTAGGGGCTAGGAGGAGTCTCAGTAGCGAGGGCTCACCGTTGGTGTCGAAGGCGATAGGATGGCGGTGCAGTGAAGGGTCATGGCCGTGTAGACGGAAGCCGTGCAGTGCCGACCTACGACCGTGATGAAGACGACGGCGTCGCCTTTGGCTCTGGCGACTTCGGCAGCACGCGGGTGGCTCTGATCCTCCTCTCCCGAACTCCTTCTCGGCCCTCTACTCTCGGTGTGGTGCGGCTACTAGTCCACCAAGTGGCGGCGGTGGCTAAGGGAGAGGCTAAGGCTCCGGGCGTCGCTTTATAGCTGAGCACCATGCCTCCAATGGCGACCGGCATCGTGCGGTGGAAAGGCGTGGGATGCATCCGATGGTGGCGCGAGGTTGCGTGACCGCGGCGCAAGGGGGAGCAAGGCCATGCCCCGGGCGTGACCCCCTAGCCCGCTCCTGCCAATGTTGTCGGCCCCTGGTCGCGCGGGCGGTTGAGGCGTGGGCGTGGAGAAGATGAACAGGAAAGCTGGCAGGTGGGGCCCAGCGGCAGTGAGAGCAAGCGACGCGGGGAGGCGCGTGGGCGTGGGCACGCGCTGGGCTGGCCGCGCGAGTTGGGCCGGCCTGTGGCTGCACGCGCAAGCTGGGCTAGCCGGCTGCTGCGCGTTGGCGGGCCGAGCAGGCCGAGCCTACTATGGGCCTTCTTCCTTCCTTTCCTTTTTCTGTTTTATTTTTCTTCTCCTTTGTTTGAATTCAAATTTAGTTTGAAATTTGAATTCCAAATTAGTGCACCTTATTCATTGGAGTTTTAGATATGAGGCCCACAACATTCTTTTATATATATATATTAGGAATTTATTTAGCTATTTTGTATAACAAAAATAGGTGTAGTTTTGTTATACAAAAATGGAAATGTTTTTCTCTTTAAACATTTATTCTTTGGTTTGAGTAATAATTACTTTATGGTGTATTTCTTTAAAGGAGTTGTTAGGCATTACATAAAACAGATGAAAATCCAAATCACCATTTTAGTTAGCAATGCATGCTATGTTTCCTTTGTCAGTATTTAAATAAACATGATTAACATATGGCATGCCATGCTTATGTGTTGACTTGGGTTGGGGGTTAGACCTAATGCATCTCTTAGGTTGGGTTTCTATACATGACACTCATCAACACATGGGAGTTTTTGAGAAAAAAATTTTGTAGTTGGTATTTTTGGTGTATAGATTTTTGGGTTGTTACAGTCCTGCCCCCTTAACAGAATCTCGTCCCCAAGATTAAAGCGTAACGTACTCTTCGAAGAGGTAAGGATATCATAGCTGGAGGTCAGACTCTTTCTCCCATGTTGCTTCTCTCTCAGTGTGGTTGCTCCATTGGATCTTGCACATAGGAATGGTTTTGCTTCGGGTCTCTTTGGTATCTCTTCCTAGAATTCTGATAGGATGTTCTTTATACTCGAGAGTGTCTTGAATGTCAAGTGTATCAGTCGGGATTACTTCATCAGGCACTCTCAAACACTTGCGTAGCTGTGAGACATGGAATACGGGATGTACACCCACCAATTCCTTAGGTAGCTCAAGTTTGTAAGCGAGTTTTCCAATCCTTTTGTGGATCTTGTATGGCCTAATAAATCTAGGGGCAAGCTTGCCTTTCACATGGAATCTGATAGTTCCTCGTAGCGGGGATACCTTGAGATAGACGAAATCTCCCACATTGAACTCAAGTTCTCTTCTTCTTTTGTCAGCATAGCTCTTGTATCGACTTTGGGCAATTCTCAAATTATCCTTCACTTGAGCAACTCCTTCTTCAGCATCTTGAATCTTAGCGGAGTCAAAGAACGATCTTTCTCCTGGTTGGGACCACATTAAAGGTGTCTTACAAGGTCTGCCATACAAAGCTTCAAATGGCGACATCTTGATACTGGCTTGGTAGCTGTTGTTGTAAGAGAACTCTGCATATGGTAGGCACTTCTCCCAATCAGAGCCATAATTCAGTACACTAGCGCGAAGCATGTCTTCTAAGATCTGATTCACTCGTTCAGTCTATCCATCTGTCTGTGGGTGATAAGCGGTACTGAAATCAAGTTTGGTTCCAATGGACTTATGCAGGGCTTCCCAGAATCTAGACACAAACTGAGGACCATGATCAGATACAATACTAGAGGGAGCTCCATGTAGTCTGAGAATATGCTCAACATATAGATCTGCTAATTTTTCGGCATTGGTCTTGGTCTTAACTGGTACAAAGTGAGCAATCTTGGTCAAACAATCAACAATCACCCAGATGGAATCATTGCCTTTCTGCGAATAGGGCAATCCAACTATGAAATCCATGGATATGCTCTCCCATTTCCACTTGGGAACGTCAAGAGGCTTCAGCAATCCTGCAGGCCTTTGATGTTCAGCCTTGACTCTATTACAAGTGTCACATCATGCCACATGTCCCGCAATGTCTGTCTTCATGCCTTTCCACCAAAAGTGTTTCTTCAAGTCTTGATACATCTTTGAACCTCCAGGGTGGATACAGTACTTAGAATCATGTGCTTCTGACAGAACTTCCTCTCGTAGTGCTGGATCAGAAGGGACACATATTCTATCCTTGAACCAGATGGTTCCTTTTTCATCTTCATGGTGGTTGGTCTTGTAGCCTAGTTTCATCAGACCATGGAGATATTCGATCTCTTCACAATTTTTCTGAGCTTGATGAATGCGATCTGTGAGATCATACTGTATGCAGAGCTCATTCAACAAGTCATGCGGTAGTATCTCAAGTTGGAAATCTTCAATCTCTTCCTTGAGCTCAGGTGGTACGGATTCAGTGATCAAGGTGTGACAGTAATTCTTGCGACTGAGAGCATCTGCGACTACATTAGCTTTTCCCAGATGATAGTGAATTTCTAGGTCATAGTCCTTGATCAAGTCTAGCCATCGGCGTTGCCTCATATTCAAATCTTCTTGAGTGAAAAAGTACTTCAAGCTCTTGTGATCGGTGTAGATATCCCACTTGTTGCCTATCAAGTAGTGCCTCTAGATCTTTAAGGCATGCACAACTGCTGCTAACTCAAGATCATGAGTAGGGTAACGGTTCTCGTATTCTTTCAACTGTCAAGAAGCATAAGCTATCACTCTTCCACCTTGCATCAATACACAGCCAAGTCCTTGATGGGATGCATCACAATAGACCACTAAATCTTTGCTGATATCAGGCAATGCTAGCACAGGAGTTGTGGTAAGCTTCTATTTCAATTCCTAGAAGCTTCGTTCGCACTTGGGCGTCCATTAAAACTCCTTAGTCTTCTTTAGAAGGTTGGTCATCGAACGGGCTATCTTGGAGAAGTTTTCGATGAATCGGCGATAATATCCAGCCAATCCCAAGAAACTTCTAACTTCTGTCACATTACGGGGTTGATCCCACTCTTTCACAGCTTCAATCTTGGCCGGGTCAACTACGACACCTTCAGCTGATAGTACATGGCCTAGGAAGGCAACTTCCTATAGCCAAAATTCACACTTGCTAAACTTTGCGTAGAGCTGATGTTGGGCTAGTTTTTCTAGTATAGTTCTCAGATGATGTTCATGTTCTTCAGCAGTGGATGAATAGATAAGGATGTCATCATTGAATACTACCATGAACTTATCCAGATCATCCATGAAAACCTTATTCATCATGTTCATGAAGTAGGCGGGAGCATTCGTGAGTCCAAAGGATACCACAGTGAACTCAAACTGCCCATACCTAGTCACGAAAGCTGTCTTCGGGATGTCACTCTCTCGAATCTTTATCTGATGATAGCCAGATCTAAGATCAATCTTGGAGAAATACTTGGCACCTCGAAGCTAATCAAGCAGATCATCAATCCTTGGCAGGGGGTACTTGTTCTTGATGGTGACTGCGTTCAAGTTCCGGTAATCAATGCACATTCTCATCGAGCCATCCTTCTTTTTAACAAACAGGACAGGGGATCCCCAAGGTGAAGCACTGGGTCTAATATATCCCTTTGAGATGAGCTCATCAAGCTAATTCTTAAGCTCGGCCAGTTCATCAACTGACATGAGATAGGGTCTCTTGGCAATGGGTCCTGTTCCCGGTAAAGGATCAATGATGAACTCTACATCACGGTCTAGTGGCATACTCGGTAATTCTTCAGGGAATACATCAGGATAGTATCTGACCACAGGCACATCATGAACCGTCTTCTCCTCTTTCTGCAATTCTGAACTCGCTTTAAGGGCACACAAGATAGAAGTAGACTTTCCGGACTGGGGTTCACATCTAATGACTTGGCCTGATGGGTGGGTCACTTGGACATATCTAGGTGAACATGATATAATACCTCAGTGAATGGTTAACCAATCCATACCTAAGATGACATCTAGGTTAGTGGAAGGTAACAGTGTTAGGTCGGCTTGAAAGATAAGACCCTCAATGGTAAGACTCACTCCCTTACAGATGTGGGTGCACTTTAGGTCTCCTAAAGGTGAACTGGTGATGATGGGCTTTTCGCATGGGGTTATAGGCAGGTCATGATCTCGTGCAAATTTGGATGATATGTAAGAACAAGTTGCTCCAGAGTCAAATAGAACTGATGCAGTATTGCCATTAACTAAAAACATACCGTACACAACGTCAGGGGCAGCCTGTGCTTCCTCGACATCCAGATGGTTGAGACGTCCTCGGGTAGCAGATCCCTTGAACTGAGACTTCTGAGCAGCTGAGTTCTGTGGGCATTCAGCGGCTTTATGACCTAGTTGGCCACAAGTGAAGCAGGTGAAAGGCGCACCGCCTGTAGGGGTTGGCGCAGGTGCCTTCCAGTTTCCAGTGCTTGGTGCGGAGCAATTCTGTGCTGGGCGTTCATTCGCTGAGCGGGGACGGTTGAAACGGTCCTGAGCATAATGGTCCCGGGTGTAATGATCCTGAGCAGGGCGGGAGTATTTGGTGGTATAGCCTCCACTACCCCTACTCGATCCAGGGTTGACATCCCTGTTGTGGCGAGAGCGTTCCCTGGATGGGGCATCTCTATGGAACCTATTGCGATCATGGCCATGGAGGGACTCCTCAGGCTTATGCTTCCTCTCCCTGTACTCTTCTCTAGCTTCAGCATAGTCTTTCTCAATCTAGATTCAGCGATCCACCAGAGCACGCAGCGTGCTACTCTTAATACCGCCAAACTTCAGCTTGATGTGCGGGGTAAGTCCTTGCGGTAATAATACAGCTTCTCCTTCTCAGAGTTCACAACATAGGAAGGTGCATAGCGTAGAAGATTGGTGAAACGAGTAGTGTACTCAGTCACCTCGTCCTTTCCCATCTTGATGTTGTAGAACTCCTCAGCTTTGGCCTCCATGATACCCTTGGGAATGTGATACTCTGTGAATGCTTTGGCGAACTCATCCCATGAGATGTTAGCAGGGTCCTCATGGGAATCACTGAAACTGTCCCACTAGGCGCGTGCTGCACCTGTGAGCTGGTGTGTGGCAGCTCCAACACACTCATCGTCGGTGAAAGTAGTAAGGTCAAGTTTCTTCTCCATCTCCTTGAGCCAGTCATCGGCTACAAGCGGGTCAGGGTCGGTGCCATCATAGGTAGGTGGCCTTAGCTTCAAAAATCCTTCCAACTTCCTTTGGAAGTCATTCTGCTGTCCTCCCTAACGACGCTTTGCTCCGTCTACAAGAGCTGCAAGAAGTTGAGTCTGTTGTGCCATCACTTCTACCAGATTCGGTGGTGGTGGTGGTGGGATGTTCTCCTCAGGCGGCGAGGTATTCTCTAGGTTGAAGGGTATCCCTCCACATCCACAGCCATGGCCACGACCACAGTTGTTGCCACCACGCCCCCCATTTGGTTCGACTAGTTCGGGGGTGGGCGCACATCCACGGTTCATTAGATGATTAGATCGGCGGTTCGGCATCTGCAACACGGATCATAGGAATTTTAGTGATCGTGCCATAAGTGCTTATAATTTAGTATGATTACATGATTTTGACGATTTAAAAAAAATATTTATACTATCCAACACTCATTACAAAGAAGCAATAAGATCCATAAGATGCAATAAGATCCAAAAACATTCATTACATGGGTTTTATTACATAGCATCATCTCTAGTAGCTACACTTGAAGACTTGCGAGAATCGTACTATGCATAGTGTCTCATATTACATCTCATAAGGGGTACATCATGGGGTAGAACTTATGGAAGCCACTGACATGACTCATGACCACACAGGGTCATTCTACTCTAACTCGTACACCACAGCTGGGATACGACTGTTCTCGATCTCGATCTCCTCGTCAGACTTGTGAAGTCGGGACACGTACTTCAAGGCCTCAATGAGCTCCTTAGTAGGCTTGGCTCTAGGTAGGGTAGGGCAGGCGTCTAGGTTGAGGCGAGTCAGGGCTAACTCAAACTCCTCTATCCTAGGCTTCGTCTTGCTACGAATCTCCTTAGGTAGCTGCTCCCACATCCCCTTCATCTCCCTGAGGCGCTTCCTGTCAGACTTCTACCAAGCCTGCCATGTCCTCTCACACTTGTCCTATAGGTACTCGTTCTACTTGAGTGCCTCGATCAGGTGACCCTGGTTGTGAACGGCCTTCTTCCTGAACTCCTCTAAATCCTGCGTCATGGTCTTGTTCCGAGATTGGATTTTCAGCACGTCAATCCCCTTGGACCTTTCTCTGTCTCCTCTATGGTTGAACTCGGCCTTCTTGTCGTCCAACTCTCTCTACAACTCCAAGACCTTACTGTCGAGGTAGCAGTTCCTGTTGCCTAGGTCAGCGGCTTTGTCCTGCAAGTCTGTGACCTTGGTTCTATGGACTTCTTCACGACGGTTGAGCTCGTCCTATAGCTTGGCAACTGTCTCCAGTAGACTAGCTCGCTCCTGTGCTCCCTGTGAGTCTTGCTCCTGGTACTCCCACTGAAGGGCCTGGTCCTGACATCTCCTCTGCTCCAGCTGGGTCACGTACCTATCCTGCCCCAGTAGGTGGATAGCTGAGACGCGAAGGCATCTATCCTCCTTGGCAAGGATAACTCTGCCAGCTATGAAACTCTGCTCACTGGGGGTAAGGCTGAGGTTGAGGGCCTGGGGAAGTAGATGGAACTCTGTTGTCTTCAGGTGCTCATAGTGGTCCCTCATCACTCTGCGAAGTGCCTTGTGTGAGATAGTTTGCAGTCCCTCCTCGACTGTGTCCTCTATAGTCAACTCGGTGAAAGCTAGGACAGAAGGTAAGGTAGTGCTAGCTGGGAACTCGACTGAGGTGACAATCGGTCCTTCGATTCCTCCTTCCTGAGCTGGCTTCCCGGTGTAGGTGACCTTGACAAGCTCGTCGGGGACTCCTAACGTGACGAGAACTTGGCAGAGGGTCTGTGCAAAACCCCCGAGCTCACGTAGGTCGAAGGTAAGCTTGGCGTGGTCCAGAGGTAGCGGTCCTAGAGGCAGCCAGTCGACGTTCGTTGCCATCTGCATGTTTTAAGGAAACAGGTGTTAGCAGGTCATTAATAGATAAGCCTTGCATAAAAGTAAATGCAGGGTCGGTATATAATCGAAAGAAGGGCTGTTCACGTCCTATTCTATCGCCCATTTCTAAGGGTTTCATCCTATGGTCAAGTATGGCTCTGATACCAACTGAAGCGACCTGATTTCCACGAAGGGAAATCCATAGAGTCGAAGTGTAATAAGACCATTGTAGATCATATTACCTGAATTCCAGTCGAATACCACATCCATACAACGATAATACTAGAGTACAAATAGTGCAGAATTACATAATTTATTACATCGCCGCATTGGCGGAATCAAAAGTGGCATTCATTCAGAACAGCTTGAAGATAAGATCGCCAAACTCGAGCGTAGGCACGAACCCCTCAACCGTCAAACTCCTCGGAGCCTACTCCTCAGCAGAACCTGTGTGCTAAAATTTATCAGTACGATTTGTACTGGCCACTCCCACCCTATGAGCTATGCTTTGTGGAAATTGGATGCAAGTTGGATATAATCAAAAGGAACCTATAAGGCTGGGGTTTCCTATGTATTAGTATATCAAGTATATTATTGTATAGTCAAGTTTTAACACCACTCACACACACATTCCACCCCATTCCCTTTCTGGAGCCAGGTTCCGATCCTAGGATCGATATACCACCATCCCCACACCATCACCACATCACATCCATACCATCGCTCAGTCGATAGGCCAACTCCCTCTCGGCACTGTCTCAAGGCCCGTAGCCCCTGGCTACGATCGACACTCTCTCACGGGGGAAGAAGAGAAAGACTCATCTCACTATCTAGTTTCAGTGAAACCCAGGAAAGGTCCATAGCCGACAAGTCGGCACATGTATTGATCGATCAACCATACACTCTGCAGAGGTTATACATAACCACAAGATCCGCCTTCCTCGTTGACCGTCGTCAACTGGGCTAATTTCGACCGCTTGCTAGCCTAGGATAATGCCACTCTACCATTCAGCCCTGGTACACCCCAAGTCCTGTCTGGGGTGGCTGAAACTGTGAGTCATGAGCCGGGTCCACAAGGTCTCCATGAAGTCTCAAAAGGTTGTGGGGGAAATCCTCCACGCCCTGTACCTCCTTACACTGTCCGCTATCAACCTAGCAGTAGTGGCAATATCCTAACAAGTAGTTCGGCCGTCCCGCACCATATAGGGCGAGTGGTACATAAGGCTTCCCGGTGAATCTGAGTACTAGTAAGTCCTTAGAGATGACCAAGCCAGAATGTCTCCATCAGGGTTTCCATTTATCGTGCCACCACAGCACCTCCATCCCGGGCTCCTCCCATCACAGGTTCACACCTAGGACCACCTCATATACCATTTACCCACCATAGGTATCCATTCCAGGGGTGCCCAGGTAGCACCCCATGGCATGACTTGCCCTAGGCTCGTCATATACTCCAACTTGGTCGACACAACCCTCACCCTCCATACACCCAAGTCACACACGCAGCACTCTTCCCATAGTCTAGATAACGCCAGTTTCCACCACGCATTAATGTAATAAAAAGCATAGTAGAAGTATAAGCAATGAAATAAAGCAGTAAGCGTGTGTCTAGCCTAATAGCAGGGTATGCAGGGGTAAGGTTGCGTCAAGGTAAAGGCCATCAAGTAAGCATACTACCATGCAAGTCCTATCATTGTATGATTATAACAATAAGTAAAGCAATAGCAGTTCTGTATTAGCCATGCGTAATAGGTGCTACGAGATTGGGTGGGATGTGGCACCTTTAGTGTAGTCATCTCCGTTCTCCTCACGGTACTCACAATCCTCGTCCGTCTGGTTCTCCTCCGATTCTGCAATGATCGTATTATAGTCGTGTTAGCGACGTCTATAGAATAGCACAAAGAAGCAATGAAAATTCAAAAGAGCCAAATGCACTGAAACATGGGTTCATTACGTAAAGCTCGATTTTAGATGAATTTTGGTCCTAGTTTTGTATTTTTTTGAGGTCGTATGAATTAGTTATGAATTTTTGAAGTTTAAATCATCTCTAAAAATGGAAAAAGGCTGAATTAATCCTGGGCTGACACGTGTCACGCTGTGACTGATCCACGTGGCATGCAGATGTCAGCATGATGTCATCGGCTCAGCTCTGAGCTGACAAGTGGGGTTCCTGCTGACGTCATCTTGACATCAGCATGACGTCATCAACGTCATCGTTCCTAACAGGTGGGGCCAGAGGCTCTTGGGTCACTGACCTGTGGGTCCGGTTAGAGTCAACGTCATGTCAATGGGTGAGTCAATGGTCAACGGGTCATGGTCACTGACGTGTGGGGCCAGTGCAGCTGACGTTAGCAGCTGACATCATCATGACGTCAGCATGACGTCACCTTGGCTGTGTTGTTACTGACAGGTGGGACCCGCGTGACGTCGTCATGACGTCAGCATGACGTCATTCACTAACGAGTGGGTCCGAACTCTCTGTGTCGCTGACATGTGGGGCCAGGTCAACTATCAACATTGACCAGTCAACGGTCAACCAGGTTGGCCCTGGACTGGGCTGGATTTGGGCCGGGCCGGCCCGAACACGTGGCGTGCTATGGCGCTGCCACGTCGTAGCCATGGGCTCCCACTGGGCTTCGTCTACCGTGCGGCCCGCACTATGTGGCCCACAGTGGACTCAGGTTCACGGTCCATGGACCGTTGGTAGGTCTACGGTGGACCGAGTCCACCCTCTTTCCCTTTTGGCGTGGCTCACGTGCACCGAGTGCAGGCGTGTGTGGCCGGCGAGGGGAGGCCTCTGCTTCTGTCCCTGGCGCACTCCCGCCGGTGGTGTGCTCACCGGCGTGGTCCTACGGCTGCGCTGGCGTTCAATTAAGGTGGGGGAAAGATTCCCCAGGCCACGGTGAACGCGATGGTGGGGTCTAGGTGGTGGCCAGGGCTTTCCAGAGCGTCGGCCATGGCGGTCGGCGGCTTGGTCATGGCGGTGTTTGTCGGCGGGGTAGCTAAGGCTGTTCCAAGGGTCTTGGTGCCCCGTTCCCTTTCATACGGCCAGCGGGCGACCGGGACAAGTGATGACGGTGACCAAAAGACGTGGCGGAGTCCGCACACGGTGATGGTGCACGGCGGAACTCCAGTCGAGGTCCGGTGCTCGTGGCCGGGGCGCTGTGGTCGGCTAACAGGGTCTCGGGCTACGCGGCTACCGTTCGGGCATCCTAGTGGTGCTACGGCTGTGACCTAGTTCGGTGAGGCGGCCAGGTGCGCAAGCGGTGGCCGCGCCATGATGACGGCATCGGGAGCGTGGCGTGCGCATGCTCTGCTACGGCGTCCAGGGGCTAGGAGGAGTCTCAGCAGCGAGGGCTCACCATTGGTGTCGAAGGCGATAGGATGGCGGTGCAGTGAAGGGTCGTGGCCATGTAGACGGAAGCCGTGCAGTGCCGACCCACGACCGTGATGAAACGACGGCGTTGCCTTCGGCTCCGGCGACTTCGGCAGCACGCGGGTGGCTCCGATCCTCCTCTCCCGAACTCCTTCTCGACCCTCTACTCTCGGTGCGGTGCGGCTGCTGGGTCACCAAGTGGCGGCGGTGGCTGAGAGAGAGGCTAAGGCTCTGGGCGTGGCTTTATAGCCGAGCACCATGCCTCCAATGGCGACCGGCATCGTGCGGTGGAAAGGCATGGGATGCATCCAACGGTGGCGTGTGGTTGCGTGACCGCGGCGCAAGGGGGAGCAAGGCCATGCCCCGGGCGTGACCCCCTGGCCCGCTCCTGCCAACGTTGTCGGCCCCCGGTCACGTGGGCGGTTGAGGCGTGGGTGTGGAGAAGATGAACAGGAAAGCTGGCAGGTGGGGCCCGACGGCAGTGAGAGCAAGCGACGTGGGGAGGTGCACGGGCGTGGGCGCGCGCTAGGCTGCTTGCTGGGCTAGCCGTGCGAGTTGGGCCGGCCTGCGGCTGCGCGCGCAAGCTGGGCTGGCCGGCTGCTGCGCACTGGCGGGCCGAGTAGGCCGAGCCTGCTATGGGCCTTCTTCCTTCCTTTCCTTTTTCTGTTTTATTTTTCTTCTCCGTTGTTTGAATTCAAATTTGGTTTGAAATTATAATTCCAAATTGGTGCACCTTATTCATTGGAGTTTTAGATATGAGGCCCACAACATTCTTTTATATATATATTAGGAATTTATTTAGCTATTTTGTATAACAAAAATAGGTGTAGTTTTGTTATACAAAAATGGAAATGGTTTTCTCTTTAAACATTTATTCTTTGGTTTGAGTAATAATTACTTTATGGTGTATTTCTTTAAAGGAGTTGTTAGGCATTACATAAAACAGATGAAAATCCAAATCACCATTTTAGTTAACAATGCATGCTATGTTTCCTTTGTCAGTATTTAAATAAACATGATTAACATATGGCATGCCATGCTTATGTGTTGACTTGGGTTGGGGGTTAGACCTAATGTATCTCTTAGGTTGGGTTTCTATACATGACACTCATCAACACATGGGAGTTTTTGAGAAAATTTTTTTGTAGTTGGTATTTTTGGTGTATGGATTTTTGGGTTGTTACAGGCTCGGCCTAGCAGACGACGTCGTGAACAAACGCGCAACTCCTAGGCCGGCCCAAAAACCTAACGATAGGCCAAAATGACGCTTGCTCGCCTCTGACTCCGGCCTGCCTCTCCGACCGGAAGGCCTAGCCAAGGAGAAACGACGCCTGCTTCCGACTCCGACCCGCGTCTCCGATCGGGGATACACCGAAATATCTGCTTATAGCTTTTCTCCGACTGGCACAGTCGGAACCGACTGGGACCAACCGACCGGGGACGCCCACTCGGTAAGGACCAGGAAATAGGCGGAGCAAGTAAGACAGGACGCTCAAGTCAAAACCGCAATACCAAGAACCATACCCTGTACACTTGCAGGACAGCACCGGCGGGGCATGTCAGAAGGGTGCCCTGCAACCTTCCAGGCATGACAGAACCTGAATAGTGTTGTAGGCGCCAAAGTTTTACCCTACAGTGTTATGGGCGCCCTCAATACCCATACCAGGCGAATGCGGTAAGACTCCCCACATGCCTCTGGACATCAACAGTGTTGTGGGTGCCATCATTTACCATACATAGTGAACACGGTAAGACCTCCCACATGCATCTGACAACAACAGTGTTGTGGGCGCCTACCATCATCTTATATCCGACGACATGGGCAACAAGACTTAGTAGCATATGTACTCTCTTTCTCCCACTTGTAAGGTCGTCCCCTTCATCTATAAAGGGGGATGCGCTCTCTCCCAACTGTGGGGACCAGTCCACAACAACTCAAGCAACACACACGATCCAAACGATCAAGGATCCCAATGAACAACAAACATTCGAACACTTAGCACATAGCGGAGCTCCCGTCACTCTCGGCCCTTCAGACTAGAGTCCGATTGGACCTCTTGTACCCCCATCCTTCTCCCTTCCATTTGTAACCCTACAGCAAACTTCGAGCACCTGGGCTCAGGAATAAAGTCACCGATCGACCCAAACTGGACGTAGGGCATGTTGCCTGAACCAGTATAAACCTTGTGTCATTGAGTGCTAGGCCACATCTGATCACAACGTACGGTAAAACTACAAATATTTAAGTGTTGGTCACTTTTTGCACCGACAGTTGGCGCCGTCCGTGGGGAAGACGTCGTACATTCACGCTTTTGGTCATCGGATGGCCCACTTCTCCGCCATCTCCACCATGGCGGGCTCAAGCGATACGACTCGCTTTGGCTCGCTGAAGTTTCTCGCACTCCCACCTGTTGGGATGTGGGTTCCACCCATCTTCGTGCCATCCTAGGCCTTCCTCTTTGGAAGCCTGGACTTCGTCGCTGACCAGCTCGGCGTGCTCACCTCCACGAGGAGGCACCTATCCTGGCACCCATCGGAGGGGCGCCCTCCGTCAGCTTCGGACTCCCGGCAACTTCAACGATGAGGTGCCTACGCTTTGTTCTGAGCAAACTCTCTGCTCAAACCCTGCTGTAAGCAACATGCATACTGTTATTTACTCAATATTTACTATCTTTCGCTAGTTATCCAGAGGGACCCCGTTATCCGCACCATGATCGCCTTGCAACTGGTTCCCCTATGACCTCGCGTCCCCCACGGATGCATACGCTTGGGGGCTCCGAAGGATGCTGGCGCCACCTCCTCTCACATCCAAATCCATGGGAAGGGCGAGCTATGCTCCCACCACTTTCCATGAGCTCCTAGATAATGAGGTTGAGAGCGATGGTTCCAGCATCGACGATGTGGCACCTAGCCATCGTTTGTCCTGGGAGTGCGCTATGGCAGACGCTCCAGGACAGCCATCGGTGGAAGCAGAGTCCTTGCAGACTCACACCCCTTTGGACCCTCCTACGGGGGCCCTCGCGCACGCACAAGAGCACTGCGAGGAGCTATGACAACAACCCAGAATCAGCCGCCACCTGTGCCGGTGCACTTGGTGCAGCACGTTGCGCCCCATGCGCGTAACCCGGTGAGCGGCGCCTAGGGTTGTGCCCGCCAGGTCCAACGCGACATCATGGACAAGAGGAACGATCCCCCACTGTTCGCTCGGGCTAGCCAGAACATCACTGCTGCGGCAATGCTTCTGTGTGGTGTTCCCGAGCCCATCGACCCCTAGGAGCGGGCGGTCCACTAGAACCTCTGGGCGCTGGTGGAAGCCGCCGCTATTCAATAGGCGGAGAGCTTCACGTCGTGACTCTGACTCATGGCCTCTCTCTCCACTAGGGGAGTGGGGACGCACCAGACAGATCGCTCCATCCGCTCACCGCTACAGCAGCCAAGCATAGCATAGGGGGCCACAGCTGCGTCGTGGTCCAACCCGGCATCTGCTCCACACCGACCGCCGGTACGCGAACGGCTTGGTTCGAACCAAGATGCTCGCAGCATCATCAGCAACTGGCATTAGGCCCAACATGATGATGACGTCTATCGGGCGGCCGTGAGGGCAGGCGACATAGGGCCCGGTCAGACCATCGAGGGGAGTGGTGAAACATGCCCTAGGCATGGTCGCTGGCCAGACGACCGGAGTCCTAGCCCGAATGGCCCGGGACCATGGGCCATTGGCCGACACATCTAAAGATCGCCGTTCTCATAGCGCTTCCGATCGCCCACCAACATCGCCAAGTACACCAGAGAGACGAACCCCGGTATATGGCTCAAAATTTTTTGGCTCACTTGCTAAGCCGGAGGGGTGGATGATGACCTTTTCATCATTCAATATCTCCCCATTTGCATGGGGTAATATGTTCGAGCATGGCGTGAATTCCTCCCGCACGACAGCATCCGCGACTAGGCGGACCTCAAGACGGTCTTTGTTGGAAATTTCCAGGGGACGTATGTCCGCCCTGGGAACTCCTGGGACCTCAAGAGCTTCCAGCAGGAGCCAAGCGAGTCCCTACGGGATTACATCCATAGGATCTCCCAACAATGCAACTCCCTCCCTAATGTCATCGACACGGATGTCATCTGTGCATTCCTCTCCGGGATGACCTACGAGTCCCTGATCCACAAGCTTGGTTGCCTAAAGCCCCGTACCACCCGCGACCTGCTCGATGTCAGCACGAACCACGCCTCTGGCGAGGAGGCAGTCGGAGCGGTCTTCAACAGAGGCCGGGACAAAGGTAAGGCCAAGCGCGAGGACCAAGATGAGGGCCCCTCCACGCAGAGGGGCAAGAAGAACAAAAAGGAGCGGCGCTGATCAACCAACACCGCGTTGGTCATTACAGCTGATCGCGTGGGCAAGCAGCCCTAGCAGGGCCTTCCTAACCACTTCAACTAGCTCATGGATAGCCTGTTCACCAACCATGCCTACCCCGTCAAACACATCTACAAGGACTGCGACCTCCTCAAACGTTTCCTACGATAGGCCGATGGGCCGAAAGAAGGTGATGGCAAAGAGGCGGCAGCCAAGAAGGGAGGCACAGCGGGCAAGGATGAGGACAGCTTCCTCGACCCCGAGGAATGCATCATGATCTTCGGGGGATCCGACGCTATCTGCTCCAAGCGCTAGCACAAGGTACGCTACCGAGAGGCATGTGTCGCCGAGACGGCCGTCCCCTCCTTCCTTAGCAGGTCAGAATCTCTGATCACCTTCGATCAGAGGGACCATCCCTCCCATGTCGCCAGGCTAGGACACTACCCACTCATCGTCGACCCCATCGTCCACAAGAAGCGCCTCGCCAAGGTGCTGATGGACGGAGGTAGCGGCCTCAACATCCTCTACGTCGACACCCTCGATGCCATGCGCATCCCCCGGTTAGAGCACCACCCAGTGGGCTCTCCCTTCCACAGTGTGATCCCAGGAGCACAGGCGTACCCACTCGGGCAGATCGACCTGCCCGTCACTTTTGGCAACTGAGCCAACTTCTGCTCGAAGGTTCTCACCTTCGAAGTGGTGGACTTCCTAGGGTCCTACCATGCCATCCTAGGGCGGCCATGCTATGCCAAGTTCATGGCTATCCCCAACTACACCTACCTCAAGCTAAAGATGCTAGGACCGAACGGCGTCATCACTGTGGGTGGCGCTTTCTCGCACGCCTTCATGTGAGGCCGCGAGCATTTCGAGCTCGCCACTACGGTCGTCAACTCATCCGAGCTCAAGCTAAAGATGCCTGATTGTTTTGTCCATGGCTAAAGATGCCTGATTGTTTTGTAGTCCAATAGGGTGCAAGATGTGATTTGGACGAAGGCGACATGATGATTCGATGATCAACACCATAAGCAAGACCCAAGAAGCACAAGAGAAGACCCAAGATATCAAGCAAAGTCCAAGCACAAAGATAGGAACCAAGACGTACGCAAGATCATGAAGAAACGAGCTCACAGAGGTGACCGAACGCTGGTGGCAAATCGACCGGATGCAGAACTACAACGTCCGATCGAGTACAGAAAGGTTCCAGAGCGGCAAAATTACGACAGGACATGTCCGGTGGCATGTGACCGGACGCTGGCAGCGTCCGATCAGTTGATCATGGCTCCAACAGTCGGGACAACTGGACGCTTCCGGTCAGGACGTGATCAGCATCCAGACAGTAGCAGAAAAGCAGGATTTCATCCCCAACGGCTACTTTCTCAGCGGGGCTTATAAATAGACCCCCCAACCAACCATTTGAAGGGGGTGGAGCTAAGGGAACATATCAAGGGTGTTGATACACCATTTTAGTGATCTCCACTTGCATAGTGCTTAGTGATTCATTAGGTGATTAGCGTAGGTGCTTTGCAAAGTGCTTAGGTTGATTAGACCACTGCTTATGCACTTGCTCTAGGTTTAGGCCTAGTGTTTAGTGAGGTTTGCATATCTCTTACCACTCGATGCTTGTGCGCACCATTGTTGTACATTGGAGGGGCTTGTAGTCTTGCGAGATCACACCAACCGCGTTTGTGGAGTGGCCGCCACCGTGTACTAGAGGGAACAAGGCCCGCGGCATTTCGGCCGGAAGCTTGATAGTGAAGACGGCAGGGAGCATCCGGGAGAGGCTTGCCGGAAGGCACGTCGGAGACCCACTTGCGCGTGGGGAAGGCTCGAGGCTATCCATGGAGTTACCCGACTAGGAGCTTGGCCCTTGCGAGGGATTCCTTGCGAGGGGCTCCAACGAGGAGTAGGGAGAAGCTTGCGTGCTTCTCGATACCTCTGTAAAAATACCGGAGTCGTCGACGGGAGTTTGCATATCTCTACCTTACTCCTTAGCTTCCACATTTACATTGATTATATTAATACTTTTGCGGTAGAGATAGCAACACATTAGCAAAACAGTAGTTGCACATTTAGATAGTTTATCTTTTGCATAGGTTTTGCTAAGGTTAGAAAAAGAGGCCATAGTTTAGAGTTAGAATTTTAAGTTGCCTAATTGACCCCCCCTCTTAGGTGTCACGATTTCCTACAAGTGGTATCAGAGCCGGTTGGCTTAATTTGGTCCTTTGGCTTAACCGCCGTTGAGCCGACGCTATTTAGAGTGGTTGGTATGGATACCTCTAGACCTCCGCACATTGACGACACTAACTTTCCTTACTATAAAGCTAGAATGGTGTGTCACCTTGAGGCGGTTGATTTGGGTGTTTGGAGAGTCACTCGTGACGGGATGAAACCCATTAAGAATCCCAATAAACCCACAAAGAGTGAAGAAAAGGAAATGCATTTCAATGCTAGAGCTAAGAATTGCTTGTTTGAATCATTTAGCGTGGATGTGTTTAACCAAATGCTCACTTTAAATACGACACATGAAATTTGGTTAAAACTTCAAGAGCTCCATGACGGCACATCTAATGTTCTGAGCAAAAACATTGTCTAGCTAAACAAAATTTTGATTCCTTTACAATAAATGATGATGAGCTTGTTCATGATATGTATTCTCGCTTGAATCTAATTGTCAATGAGCTCCATTCAATAAGATTAACAAAGCTAGATGATGCGGACATCATGAGGAAGGTCATCTCCATGCTACCACAAAAGAAATATGCAAGCATCATCACCATCCTTCATAACATGGAGGACTTGAGCACCATGACCCCGGGCATAGTCATTGGCAAGATAGTGGCATTTGAAATGTCATGTAAGATGGGTCAAGAAGAAGCCTCTTCATCAAGCAAAGGCAAAGCTCTTGCATGTAGCGAGAAAAAGAAGATGAAGGGCAAGCAAGTTGAGACAAGCTCAAGCTCAAGCTCCTCAAGTGAAGATGATGATGATGATGATGATGATCAGTCTTCCTCCTCCACCTCCGACCTTGATGAAGAATTAATCAAACTAATCAACAAGGTGGAGAAGATTATCCAAAGGCTCAATGTCAAGGGTGTGCCCATCCAAATCCAAGATCTCATTTTCACCAATCAAAGAAATAAGCAAAGAAAGAGAGGATGCTATGGATGCGGTGAGTTGGGGCACTTTGTGGATGTTTATCCAAACAAGCTCACACCCAAGACAAAGAAGAAGGCATGCAAGAACCAAGCCCTCACATCAATAAGGTCATGGGATGATTCTTCAAGTGAAGAAGAACACCATCACAAGAGGCGAGGCCATAAGCACTCACCATCAAGCTCTTCTCATGTGTGCCTTATGGCACGAGGTAACAAAAGCTCATCCTCTAGTGAGAGTGATAGTGATGATGAAATGCCTTTTTATGATGAAATTATGCAACAAAATCTTGATTATGCTAAAGTTTGCACTAGTCAACAAAAGAAGCTCGAAAAAATAAAAGAAAAGCTAGATAGTTCACAAGAAGCATACAAAACTTTGCTTGAACAATATGAGAACTTTGCTAATCTCAATGTTGAACTATCTACTAAAACTGAGCAACTTGAGGCTAGTGCAACAACAAATGCATGCACAATCAATGATGAGCAACTTGTAAAGAAAAATGAAAAATTAAAAGAAAAGTTAGTTAGATCACAAGACGCTTATAAAAGTTTGCTTGCTAAAATGGAAACCATGTGCAAATATTGTGATGATCTAACTATTAAAGTTGCTAATCTTGAAGCCGTCGGTACAACCGCCACCAAGGCATCTAAAAAGAAATGTTCCATCTTTAACATGCCTAAAAAGGATGCCTCTACTTCTTGTAATGATTTATGTTTAGACTCATCTTTGTGCAACCAAGTTTGTGTTGAGAAAGTTGTTGTAGATACATGCACACAAGAGGTTGCAAAGGAGAATGGGCAACTCAAGCAAGAAGTAGCTCGCCTCACCAAGGACTTGACTCAAGTGAAAGGCAAGGCGAAGCAAGCCCAACTTCATCAAGATAACACCGTCAAGGGAGTGAAGAAGCTTGGTGAAGGACAAACCATGGTTTGCTACGTGTGCCACAAGGAAGGTCACAAGTCCTATGAGTGCAAGGTGAAGAATGGGGGAGGAGAAAAGAAGAAAGAGAAAAAGCAAACAAGCAAGCTCTCCAACACCTACACCAACAAGGTGGACAAGAAGGCCTCCACACCATACTTGTTAAAGAAGAAAAATAACAAGGTGGTGGCCATCAAGGTGAACAAGAAAGACAACAATGGGGTCAAACGCTTTTTGGTGCCAAAGGAAATCATTTCCAACATGAAGAGCACCAAGAAGGTTTGGATCCCGAAAGGGAAGTGAGAAGTCCGATGGACAACGGGGAATTTGGAAAATTGGCAAAATATGGGTGCATTTCATGGGGTGCATCATGATGGACAAAATCATTGCCAGGTGGGTTAGTGAATACTATGGACCCAAATTCCCCTTCCTATGTTAGGTAACTAGATTCAATTTCCTTCAAGTAGTATGAATTTGCATTTCCTACAAGTGGTATTTCTTACAAATTGGTATCTTTAAGCATCTAGTTACTTTTCATGCCTATGTTTGCATTTGCATATCTTTTGTCATGCATACACCAGGTATATTTTATGGTAGACTTGCTCGGTTTCATTCTTAACCCTTGGAGCAAACCTTCATGGTTTAAAATTGTTTAGGAGCACGGCACATAGCTTGTCTTACAATTGTTCATCTAATATGTGCCAAAGTCCAAATTATAGATAATTTCTCCCGAATGTCGCCTTCAAAAATGACTCACATTCATGTGATGTCATCTTTCAAGTGGTATTTTTTATTCTAAAATCAATGTGCATGTTTCCTACAAGTATTCCATACTTGTGTGCACAAATTTAGGGGGAGGTTACTCTACAAGTTGGATGCTTTGAGACTAACACCTTTTCAAGCTTATCATGTGTGTAGTAGTCTCATTGCAAGGAAAATGGAGTCCCCAGAGTTAAGCATCATACTTCAAATATCCACCACCTATTGCAAGTGGTAGAAATCAAATTGATTTCCACATGTGGTATTTCTAAACTGATATCATCATGTTGATTTCATTTTGATATTTATATGCTTTCTCCATGCATTATATAGATTAAATTCCATTGAGCAATAATTTGCCAATTATGCATATGCTTTGCCTTCTGCCATATGTATGCATGTATTAAGGGGGAGCTTAGTCTATGTAATGTGAGAGTCAAATTTTGTGACCTATTCCACTCTACATACAAAGGGTCACAAAGTTTAACCCTCCCTTGTGCTACTAATGTCTTCCTTTTCGGTGTTTGATTCCAAAGGGGGAGAATTTAGAGGACCAAAAGCAAGCACTAATTTGTAGGACCGAAAGCTAGATCATAATAATTTACAAGTGGTAATAGCCTACAAGTGGTGTCTAGAAGTGGTAATGGTCCGAGAAAGGGAGGATAGTGGATTATGGATTGCCTATGTAATGGGGAGAATTTGTAGGAAGCAAGGCTTAAATCCATAATGCCACATGGGGACATTTGCAAGGGCAAGATAAGTTTTTATGTCATATTCTTTAGTTTTACAAGTAGTATCTTTTAGCATCATATAACCTTGCCCCTTGCATTGCATCCTAGCAAGTAGGTAGTTTTCAAATTTCAAAATTATATTATTTGCTTGCTTTGGTCGTGTTGTCATCAATCACCAAAAAGGGGGAGATTGTAAGGAAAATGGACCCTAGGCCCATTTACTTTGGATTTTGGTGTTTGATGACCAACACAACCAAATTGGACTAATGAATTTGCAAGTGATTGTTTTGTAGTCCAATAGGGTGCAAGTCGTGACTTGGATGAAGGCGACGTGATGATCCGATGATCAACACCATAAGCAAGACCCTAGAAGCACAAGAGAATACCCAAGATATCAAGCAAAGTCCAAGAACGAAGATAGGAACCAAGCCGTACGCAAGATCGTGAAGAAACAAGCTCATAGAGGTGACCGGACGTTGGACCGGACGCTGGCGGAAAGTGACCGGATGCTCCGATCAAGAGGCTAGGCAAACAGGCGTCAGTAGCAGCGACCGGACGTTGGACCAGACGCTGGCGGCAAATCGACTGGACATAGAACTACAACGTCCGATCGAGTATAGAAAGGTTCCAGAGTGGCAAAATTGCGACCGGACGTGTTCGGTGGCATGTGACCGAACGCTGGCAGTGTCTGATAAGTTGATCGTGGCTCCAACGGTTGGGACAACTGGACGCTTCCTATCAGGACATGATCAGCGTCCAGTCAGTAGCAGAAAAGCAGGATTTCATCCTCAACGGCTACTTTCTCAGTGGGGCTTATAAATAGACCCCCCAACCGACCATTTGAAGGGGGTGGAGCTGAGGGAACATATCAAGGGTGTTGATACACCATTTTAGTGATCTCCACTTGCATAGTGCTTAGTGATTCATTAGGTGATTAGCGTAGGTGCTTTACAAAGTGCTTAGGTTGATTAGACCACCGCTTATGCGCTTGCTCTAGGTTTAGCCCTAGTGTTTAGTGAGGTTTGCATAGCTCTTACCACTTGGTGCTTGTGTGCCCCATTGTTGTACATCGGAGGGGCTTGTAGTCTTGCGAGATCAAACCAACCGTGTTTGTGGAGTGGCCGCCACCGTGTACTAGAGGGAACAAGGCCCGTGACATTTCAGCCAGAAGCTTGATAGTGAAGACGGCGGGGAGCATCCAGGAGACGCTTGCCGGAAGGCACGTCGGAGACCCACTTGCACGTGGGGAAGGCTCAAGGCTATCCATGGAGTTACCCGACTAGGAGCTTGGCCCTTGCGAGGGATTCCTTGCGAGGGGCTCCAACGAGGACTAGGGAGAAGCTTGCGTGCTTCTCGATACCTCTGTAAAAATACCAGAGTCGTCGACGGGAGTTTGCATATCTCTACCTTGCTCTTTAGCTTCCGCATTTACATTGATTGTATTAATCCTTTTATGGTAGAGATAGCAACACATTAGCAAAACAGTAGTTGCACATTTTGATAGTTTATCTTTTGCATAGGTTTTGCTAAGGTTAGAAAAAGAGGCCATAGTTTAGAGTTAGAATTTTAAGTTTCCTAATTGACCCCTCTCTTAGGCGTCACGGTCCCCTACAGACCCCAGCGGCCCCGGACTGCAACAAACCAACCTCCTCGACAGCCTTCCGCCCACTCGAGGAAACTAAGGCGGTGGGGATCGACCCCACTGACCCAACCAAGACGGTGCGGATCGGGACCCAGCTCCTGACGAAATAGGAATGCGAGCTCGCCGACTTCTTGCGCGCCAATCATGAATGTCTTCGCATGGAAGCCATCTGACATGCCAGGCATACCATGGGGCGTCGTCGAGCACGCACTATGCCTCATCCCGGGCTCGAAGCCCGCCAAGCAGCGCCTGCGTCGCTTCGACGACGAGAGGCGCAGGGCCATAGGCGAAGAGATCACCAAACTCCTGGCAGCCGGATTCATCAGAGAGGTATACCACTCTGACTGGCTCGTCAATCCTATTCTTGTCAAGAAGAAGATGGGGAACTGGAGAGTGTGTGTTGATTATACTGGCCTCAACAAAGCATGTCCGAAGGATCACTTTCCTTTACCGTGCATAGACCAGATAGTCGACTCCACCTCGGGTTGCGAGATCCTCTCCTTTCTGGATGCCTACTCAGACTATCACCAGATTGTGATGAAAGAGACCGATCAGCTCACAACCTCATTCATCACCCTATATGGTTCATACTGCTATGTAACCATGTCTTTCGGCCTGAAGAACCCTGGCGCCACCTATCAACGGTGCATGCAACAATGCTTCGCCGACCAAATCAACCCGCTCGACTGACCTGATCAGGTCGACCGTCCAAAATCAACCATCGCCATCTATGTTGATGACATAGTGGTCAAAACGGCGTGAGCTTGCAACCTGATCGCAAACTTGGCCGCGACATTCGTGAACCTCCGAAGGTTCAACATCAAGCTGAATCCTGAAAAATATGTTTTTGGGGTTTCGAAGGGGAAGCTGCTTGGATACATTGTGTCCAAGTGCGGCATCAAGGCCAACCCCGAAAAGATCCCAGCCATCTCTAATATGGGCCCTATACACAATGTCAAAGGAGTACAAAGGCTCACCGGCTGTCTGGCTGCCCTAAGCCGATTCATCTCCCGGCTCGGCGAACAGGGAATGCCACTCTACAAGCTCCTCAAAAAGATAGATGCCTTCATCTGGACTGAGGAAGCCCAGTATGCTCTGGAGAGCCTCAAAACGTCACTAACCTTGGCCCCAATCCTTGTCGCTCCTGAACGAGGAGAACCCCTCCTCCCCTACATCGCAGCGAGCAACCATGTGGCGAGCACCGCCCTGGTCGTCGATAGGGAAGAGCTGGGACACCACCTTAAGGTCCAGCGACCCGTATACTTCATCGAGGAGGTACTCACCGATCCCAAGGTCTGGTACCCCCAGGTGCAAAAGCTCCTATACGTTGTGCTGATGGCAACTCGGAAGCTCCTGCACTACTTCACCGACCATGAAGTCGCGGTCGTCACTTCATACCCGCTCAGAGACATTGTCCACAACCGTGACGCCACGGGAAGGATCTCCAAGTGGGCACCCGAACTCATGGGCCACGACATTAGGTATATCCCTTGTACTACTATAAAGTCTCAGGCTCTCGCGGATTTTGTCACCGAATGGATGGAGGTCTAGCTACCGACCCCGGACATCACCCATGAGTACTGGACAATGTACTTCGATGGGTCTGTAATGGCGCCTGACTCGGGGGCTAGAGTGGTTCTGATCTCCCCGGACGGGAGAACACTCTGCTATGCCATCTGCCTCCATTTTCGGCCACAAACAACGCAACAGAATATGAGGCCCTCATCAACGGACTGCGCATCGCCATCGAGCTCGGCGCTACGTGACTCTACATTCACAGCGACTCGGAGTTGGTCGTTGATCAAGTCATGAAGGAGTCCTCCTGCAAAAGCCCCCTCATGGCAGCATACTGCTAGGAGGTGCGCAAGCTCGAGGACAAAATTCCAAGGGATTAAGCTACATCATGTCCCCCAAAACGACAATGACGCTGCCGATTTTCTTGCGAAGCTAGCTGCCAGATGAATTCCGTCCCCAGATAGGGTCTTCGTCAATGACCTCCACGAGCCATCCGCCCACATCCTAGAAGGGCCAATCCAGACACACCTCGATGCCGGCCCGATGCTCCGGGGCTCTGACCCGAACGCCAGCCTTGGCGCTCGGGGGCTCTGACCCCAGTGCCTTCGTGACGGCGTTGCCCGCCGATGTTGCTGTGATGGCACTTGATCAAACTGACTGGCGAGCACCACTACTCGCCTACCTCCTCGAGGAGGTTCTCCCACCCAAAAGGACTAAAGCCCAATGGATAGCTCGATGCGCCAAGACCTTTGTCGCGCTCGGTGATGAACTCTACAAATGGAGTCCATCGGGGGTGCTCATGAAGTGCATCCCTACCAACCAGGGGAAGCAACTCCTCCTCGAGGTCCATGCCGAAATCTACGGACATCACATGGCCCTGAGGTCACTGGTCGGAAAAGCCTTTCGCCAAGGTTTTTACTAGCCCACCGCACTATGAGATGCAGAGGAGGTTGTCCGCAGGTGTGAGGGATGTCAATTCTACGCTCAGCAAACTCATTTGCCGGCACAAGAGCTTCAAACCATCCCCATCACCTGGCCGTTCACGATCTAGGGCCTCGACATGGTAGGACCCCTCAAAAAGGGACTAGGCGGCTTCACTCACCTGCTCGTGGTGGTCGACAAATTCACCAAGTGGATAGAGGCCAAACCCATCACCAACATCCGCTCGGAGGAGGCAGTCAAATTCTTCCTCGATATCATCTACCGGTTCGGCGTTCCTAACTGTATCATCACTGACCACGGAACTAACTTCACCAGGAAGAAGTTCCTGGACTTCAATGATGGATACGGCATCATGATTGACTAGGCCTCGATCGGACATCCACGTACTAACGGTCAGGTCGAGCGTGCTAATGGCATGGTCCTCCAAGGACTTAAGCTACGCATCTTCGATCGACTCAATAGGTACGGTAGGTGATGGGTTGCGGAGGTCCCAGCGATCCTCTAGAGCCTAAGAACGACCCTGAACCGATCCATAGGATTCACACCCTTCTTCCTGGCCTACGGAGCTGAAGCAGTGCTGCCCTCTGACCTTGACCACGGTGCCTCGAGAGTGAAGGCTTTCGATCATGATTGAGCCACGAAGGCTCAGCAAGATGCAGTCAACCTGCTTGAGGAGGCCCGCAAGAGGACCGTCATCTGCTCCGCTCGCTACCAACGAACTCTCCGCAGGTACCATGAAAGGAAGATCAGGGGGAGGATCCTCGAAGTCAGTGATCTCGTACTCTGGAGGACCCAATCAATGAAGGAGAAACACAAACTCTCTCCACCATGGGAAGGTCCCTATATGGTGACCGAGGTGATCCAACCGGGCGCCTACCGACTGAAGGACGACAACGGCGATGTTCTCACCAACACTTGGAACATTGAACAACTACATCGTTTTCCCCCTAAATTCGGTCTTACCACTTTTATTCAACGCTTGCTCTTGTAAAGTGCCCCAGCCTTAACATTTTAGCCTGGGTCGCTCGGGGGCTCCCTGAGGGTACAATACCACCTCTCTTTTTTACTATCACATGGTAAAAACTTATCGCCAGAATGAAAGGGTGTTCCCCGAATGAAAGGGCATTCCATTCCTTTGATTACCCTACGTGACTTTGTCTTTACTCCTGACCAAGCGCACCCCACCACGACCTACAGTTACGAGCAGCCAAGCCTCGCGAGCCATGCCCGGGTTCTTAAAGTTGCAGCCTATGGAACGAACGGGCAGGTGCGAAAAAGAAAGGATAAAAAACAAAGCTATGCTAGGATAAAAAACAAGGAACCGATAGTGATTCTATCATAAAACAGAACTGATGTATTCATTGATACAGAAACTATTCACACAGGGGCTCCCCCTCGAACTTAACAATTACATTTGCTGGCTACTTCTACTCTAAATGCTACTATGACCGCTTGGTGGCATCGACTGATGCCAAAGGTAAGGCCACGGCACATGCCGCCAGACATAACCACCGCAAGGACCCCGCCTGGTTCCGCTCCCTCGTCTTTGGCAAGCGCAACGGGTACCTCAAGGGAGTCACACCCATAGATGCTCAGCAGAAGAGCATGGAGCACTGAACCTTCTGATGCAGTCGAGGCAGCTCCTGGATAGGGATGCTGCCCACCAAAGTATGGCCGCCCTGGCTAGAGGATGTCTCATTAAACTTTATGAATTGGCCTACCTGAGCGGCCACAAGGGCAAAACCCCCCACCAGTGCAGTCCTGAGCGGCTTCCCCTCTGACATGGCTCACCCGAAGAAGATTCGTCGAAAGGAGTCCATGTACGGCTCCATCCAGACAAAGGCCTCATAGATGGTGACGAAGCCGACAACGTATAGCACCCTCCAGTGCGCCACCTCCTTCGGCGGAAGCATCCCCTTCTCTACGAAGTCGGCCAGCACCATCTCATCTATGTTGGGTGACCTCCAACTCAACATTGCGCTCCGGAATCACGAATGGGTCTGTGAGTTCTCTTTTCCCTCTCCCTTCCCCCTATTTAAAGAAGAGGTGCAACAGTTGAGGAAAGGTGAAAGGATTGGGGCGAGAAACCCTCTCCCTTCCCCCATTTAATGCAGATGGGATACGATGGGACACGCCCTGACCGATGGGACGCACCCTGCCCGACAGAACGGTGCCTAGTTAGACGGGATGTGGCCTGGGTATGGCCCACCACTACCGCATGCCGGACACGAGAAACAAGGCGCCACTGTGCGTAGGCGGCCCTCTACCTTCCCAGGTGGGACTTGGAAAGGCCCAACTACGGGATCTCCGCCCAGGAGAGACCATCTAGCTTCCTAAGTCAATCGAATGGCTCAGACAAATGCCGAGAGACAGGTAAGGAGCAGAGGGATGCCCCATGTGGGCCATGCCGACTCCGTCACGAACGACGAGCGAGGATCTCGGTCGGACATTTTTTGATTGAAGCTCCTCAAACCCCATCACTCGAGTCATCAAGGAAACATTACCAACCCCCACCATTTCTTTATATAATCATTCATTCATCTACACACGCATTCATTCATTCCATACATCCGAGGCATCACATGTGTAGTTAAATGCATCACAACGCTCTGTGTTGCATCCCGAAGCGACAGTTGCCTCATTCAACATGAGCAACAACCGACCGGGGTTCGAAGGCCGGCCCACAAAGGGCTCGAGGCCACCTTGCATCAGAAAGAGCCAGGGGAGAAAATGCAGATGAGCCCCAAGCGGCCCTCGCCTAGTCTGCCCCAAAGCAGACAGGGTCATCTCAACCTTCTCGTTTGATCCTAACCTTAGCCAAACCCATAGAATCTCCATCGAGGGGAGGCCAGCGGGCCACCCGGGTTGGTCTTTGGAACGACCCAGGCATCTGTCGGGTTGCAGGTTAAGGAGCAGTGGAATGTCACATGAGGGCTATGCTGACCCCATCACGAACGACGGACCTAGATTTCACTCGAACGTGCCCGTTAGCGAGCTCACCGAGCGCGTCACTCGAGCCATCGAGGCAAGCGACGTTAGCTCAGCCCCTCTGGTTGCTAAAATCGTGGATGGGGTAACACATGAAACTCAACCAACCCCTTCCAAGCCCAACGGGGCTTAGGGGCTTGGGGCACCCAAACACCCTGATGCCAGGATCCGCGAGTCCGTCCGTCTCACCCGGTCCCTAAACTGCCTTGGCTGCGCCCGACGCCTGAATCTGTGAATCTGTCTCGCCCAATCCCTAAACTCCCTTGGCTGCGCACGACGGGTCTGCGAGTCCACCTCACCAGATGCCTCGGCTATGCTTGACGCCAGGATCCATGAGCTCGTCTCGCCCGATCCCTAAAACTGCCTCCTCTGCACATGATGGGTCCGCAAGTCCGCCTCACCCGATCCCTCGGCTACGCCCGATGCCAGGATCTGCGAGCTTGTCTTGCCTGATCCCTAGACTGCCTCGGCTATGCACGATGGGTCCACGAGTCCATCTCGCCCAATCCCTCGGCCGCGTCTGATGCCTAGGTCCACGAGCTCGTCTCCCCTGATCCCTAAACTGCCTCGGCTGCGCTCGATGCTAGGATCCGTGAATCCATCTCGCTCAATCCCTAAACTGGCTCGGCTTCACACGATGGGTCCATGAGTGCACCTTGCCCGATCCCTAGGCTGTGCCCGACGGCAAGATCCGCGAGCTCATCTCACCCGATCCCTGAAACTGCCTCAGCTGCACACGACGGGTCCACGAGTCCGCCTCGCCCGATCCCTCGGCTGCGCCCAATGCTAGGATCCGCGAGTTCGTCTCGCTCGATCCCTAAACTGCCTCGGCTATGCATGACGGGTCCATGAGTCCACCTCGCCTGATCCCTCAGTTGCGCCCGATGCCTAGGTCCGTGAGCTTGTCTCGCCCGATCCCTAAACCGCCTCGGCTATGCACGCGGGTCCGTGAGTCTGCCTCGCCCGATCTCTCGGCCGCACCCGATGCCTAGGTTCCGCGAGCTCATCTCGCCTGATGCCTAAAACTACCTCAGCTACGCACGATGGGTCTGTGAGTCTGCATCACTCGATCCCTCGGCTACGCCCGACGCCAAGATCCGTGAGCTCGTCTCGCCTGATCCCTAAAACTTCCTCGGCTGCACACGACAGGTCCGCGAGTCTACCTCGCCCGATCCCTCGACTGCGCCTGATGCCAGGATCCGCGAGCTCGTCTCACTCGATGCCTAAACTACCTAGGCTGCGCACGATGGGTCCACGAGTCTGTCTCGCCCGATCCCTCAGCCACACCCGATGCCTGGGTCCACGAGCTCATCTCGCCCGATCCCTAAACTGCCTTGGCTGCGCACAATGGGTCCACGAGTCTACCTCGCCCGATCCCTCGGCAGCGCCCGATGCCTAGGTCTGCGAGCTCGTCTCGCCCGATCCTTAAACTGCCTTGGCTACGCACGACGGGTCCGTGAGTTCGCCTCGCTCGATCCCTCAGCCACGCTCGACGCCTGGGTCCGTGAGCTCATCTCGCCCGATCCCTAAACTGCCTTGGTTGCGCACGATGGGTCCACGAGTCTGCCTCGCCCGATCCCTCGGCTGCGCCCGATGCCAGGATCCGCGAGCTCGCCTCGCCCGATCCCTAAACTGCCTTGACTGCGCACGATGGGTCCGTGAGTCCGCCTCACCCGATCCCTCGGCTACGCCCGACGCCTGGGTCTGCGAGCTCACCTTGCCCGATCCCGATCCCTGCGCACGACGCCTTAGTTAAAACAACTCTGTCTCGACCAAGGTGCACACACACACGCCCGCTGACAAAACCCCCGAGGCAATTTTTTACCTAAATCGCCCGGGGCTCGGGGGCTACACCCGCGGGTGCGCTCATGCGCACCCGCTGTCAAACAAACAAAAAATTCCCCCACTGACAAAGACAGGGTGCTCAAGTTAAAACCGCAATACCAAGAACCATACCCTGTACACTTGTAGGATAGCACCGATGGGGCATGTCAGAAGGGTGCCCTGCAACCTTCCAGGCATGACAGAACCCGAGCAGTGTTGTAGGCGCCAAAGTTTTACCCTACAGTGTTATGGGCGCCCTCAATACCCATACCAGGCGAACACGGTAAGACTCCCCACATGCCTCTGGGCATCAACAGTGTTGTGGGCGCCGTCATTTACCATACATAGTGAACACGGTAAGACCTCCCACATGCATCTGACAACAACAGTGTTGTGGGCGCCTACCATCATCTTGTATCCGACAGCATGGGCAAGAAGACTTAGTAGCATACGTACTCTCTTTCTCTCACTTGTAAGCCCGTCCCCTTCATCTATAAAAGGGGATGCACTCTCTCCCAACTGGGGGGACCAGTCCACAACAACTCGAACAACACACACGATCTGAACGACCAAGGATCCCAACGAACAACAAACATTCGAACACTTAGCACATAGCGGAGCTTACATCACTCTCGGCCCTTCAGACCAGAGTCCGACCGGACCTCTTGTACCCCCCATCTTTCTCCCTTCCGTTTGTAACTCCACAACAAACTTCGAGCACCTGGGCTCAGGAATAAAGTCACCGACCGACCCAAACTAGACGTAGGGCACGTTGCCTGAATCAATATAAACCCTATGTCATTGAGTGCTTGGCCACATCCGATCACAACGTACGATAAAACTACAAATATTTACATGTTGGTTACTTTCTGCACCGACATTGCTATAATTGCATATTTTCCTGGACGGAGGGAGTACATAGTATTCTCTCCGTCTTAGAAAAAAGTAATTCTCACCTTCAGATTAGTCAAATAATTTCAGGTTTCACCAAATCTATATGAAAATTATTAGCATTTATGATACCAAATACAGAGCATTAGATTACTCATAAAATATATTTTTCATAGTAAACCATATAGAGATCCTAGAGTTTCCAAAACCCACTCCAAATCTTAAATTTTTGGCAATACTGAAAAAACTTCTCTCTGCAATTCGCAAAAAAAAAAACTCCCAATCTGCACTTGGAAAAATCGATCAAATCACGTAGCAAGGTATGCAAATGTGTCCAATCCGTTGATCTAGAGGTAGAAGGACACATGGAAGAATAAGGAGAAAGGAAAGAGTTCTCAATGCATATGTATGAGAGAAAGAAAGTATAAAATTGTTTGGGTTGATTTGAAAATAGTATGAGATTTCATATGCAAAATTTTATTCTAGCTTTTAGGAGTGAGATATTGAAAATAGTTGAGAAAGCCAACAAATATGCTCTCTACCTTCTTTTAGATACAATGAAAAACTCATTGATGTACCAATTGTTTTTTCAAAAATATTGGAGATGCTCTAAATGTTAATGCTTCCTTTGTCCAAAAATATAATTGGTTCAAATTTGTTCTAAGTCAAACTATGTTAAATTTGACTAAAAATATAGAAAAGAAGAATAATAGTTATGACTTCAAATTAGCATCATTGGACATGTTATGATTTTTTTTCATAATTTACATCTTTGATGTAATAGATATTAATACTCTTCTCTATAAATCTGGTTAAACTTTGCATAGTTTGACTTATGACAAACTTGGATCACATATATCTTACTCCCTCTGTCCCTAAATAACTATCGTTGTTGGTATGCGTGCTGCAAGTTTGACACAATCTATACAAAATGCGTGCAACATTTGTATCTCCAAATAAATTTATTAAAAAACTAGATTCAAATATATTTCCAATAATACTAATTATGTACCATAAATATTAATATGTTTTAATATATATTTAGTCAAAGTTGTTTCTTAAGAAGCGAAAATGACAGATATTTAGGGATAGAGGGAGTACTATTTTCTATAAACTTGGTCAAATTTTAGAAAGTTTGACTCATCCGGAATTGCATTCTTTTTTAGGCGGAGGGAGCAAATGCAGACACTTACTCGTACTACCTCCACTCTAAAAAGGAATATGCAATTCTAGTTATGTCCTTAGTCAACTTTAGAGTTTGACTAAGCTTATAGAAAAAAAAGTACGAATATTATTGATGACACCTATAGAAACATATGATGAATCCCACTCGGGTGGTGTGTAGTGTGCGTGTGTTGAGTGGGCGTGCGTGTGTACGAACAGATGCTACAGCTGTACCCAGATGAGAGGCATTAAAAAAATAATGAATCCCACTACACTTATTTGGTTTTATAAATATTTATAATTTTTCATATGAGCATGGTCAAACTTATAAAGGGTTTTAACTTGATAATATGTTAGAATTGAATTCATTTTAGGACGAAGGAGTACATCTCTATGCACACAAATATACATCCTTCTGCTACGAGCACCTCCAAGAGCAAAAGTCATTTGGTTTTGAGATTTGTCAAATCACTACAGACGTTTACCACTAAATGAATAACCAGTTCTTCCTAAAAAATAGTTTAGAAAAATATGAGCTTTCATTGTAAGACTAAGACTTTGAACCCAAAACAATTGATTCCATCTATCACAAGGTACCTAACCCGCTGTTTTGTTCGGTATTATATCTTTACCTATCTGTCATTATTTTTGTATCCAATCGTTTTTCTATAATAAACAAGGAAAACATCATGTGAAAAAAAAACCAACAATATATTGGTATTAGTTTGGTATATATTCTAGTTCTCACTAAAATAAAAAGATCATCAAAAGGACACAAATTGTTAGACAATGGACCTTCGGTGGACTGCATGTACTTGTTTTGGGCTTACAGGGGCTGTTTAGTTGCATACCTGGCCTGGGAAAGTGGGAAGTAGATCGAGTCCAGACAGCAACACTGACCACAGGCATAACAAAAATGCAAAATAAATGAACGCCTGGTGCAGGCAATTTCTGAGACCGCGAAATAAACAGCCCCATAGCATAGTGCCATGCACGTGCCGTCACGACTTGGTGTGTGACGTACTGGGTCAGTCAGCTGTTCGGCGTCACGTACACGGCAACTGTTATCTCTTGATTAATTGTCTCGAGGACGGACAGTTTCTTCTTGTCGTCAGCCTGAATGCACTCGTGACTCGTCGTCGTCGACAGTGGTCCAGTTCGCTTCTATTATAATTCGTATTTTTTAGCTTGGTTTTTAGTCGAAATAGTATTTTTCTCTGGTAACAAATTAGCTGAAACAATATTTTGATTTTTTTTTTCAGGCGAAGCATGTTGTCTCGGACGTCGCCTACCGGGCTACCCTGACAACCCAAGCTGAACTCCGCATGGAGTCTACCGTGTCCTCAGGCCGGGTGTCGGGTGGTTCAACGACTACGACACCATCTCCACCAACCATGTCGAACTAGTACTAGTCATGAAGCCCATGCACTGTGACCCGAGGATCGTCAGTTCATCAGCAACATGCATGGAAATGGAATGGAAACGCAGGCGCTCTACCTGTACCTTAACACGGAGTTCTGCGCGCAACTTCTTGCAAGTTGCAAGCTCTCCGGTCACCAGCAGAGAAATGATTTTGATCCACTTTGAAATTTGGTTTTAGTCCCGGTATTTTTCGTGCTCAGGATTAGAGAAACCTTTAGTACTATGGGTAGTTTCAACCGGGACTAAAGGTCCCTGCCCAACGGCTACTGCGGCAGGCTTTTACTGCAGGGGACCTTTAGTCCCGGTTGAAGCTACCAACTGGGACTAAAGGTTAACTTTTACTCCCGGTTGGTACCTTCAATCGGGAGTAAAAGTCTACTTCCGGCTGTAGGCTTCGTCCAGGACTAGAAAGGGACTTTTAGTCCCGGTTGCTGTCTTCAACCGGGACTAAAGGTCCCCTCCTATATAGCCCTTCTTCCTCCCCGAGCCCGAGCCACTTCGAGCTCAGTGTTCTTGCTTCGTATCGTCGGCCTCTCTTCTTCCTCATCGCCGGTAATCACAAGATTTCTTCGATTCCTCCATTGATTCTTCAGTTCTAAAGGTTACCAACTTTATATTCTCATGTTTCATTAGTAGCATATCTTATTTTGTGGACTAGATATATGTAGTTTTTTATGGTGGATTTTTTTTTATTTGTAAGCCATTTAAGCTCAAAACCACTTTAAAGTTTGCATATTTGGATGAAGTAAGGTTAAAGTAGTTATTCAAAACTAGTATTCAGCTTTCATTTCTAGCATGCATAGCACACTTCATGGTTTAGAGATATAGAGAATTTTAGAGTTTTTTTAATTTTATTTGTTTATAAAATGAGAAATTTATATTATATAAAAAATGAGTATAAAGAGTAGATGGCAACTGCTTCTGGGTCTTCGGCCTCTCATCGGGTTCCAAAGCGACTGAGGCCGGACCTCCCTCTCATTGCATGCGGCGAGTGTGAGGAGAAGATTGTGATGGAGTACCGGATGAGGAAGGAGTGTCCCAACAAGGGCCGTATCTTCTACAAGTGTCCGGATCGCAATGTGAGTTATTTTGTCGCATTTGATGATTATGGTTAATTTATACTTATTTTCATGATGATTGTGATTAAAGTTCTAATTTTTTGTTTTAATTTCAGTGGGATAGCACTGGATGTTCAGGCTGGTACTGGGAGGAAGAGTATGTTGAACACATGCAAAACTCTCTTGCACAGGCGGGTACGGCGGCTGATGAGGCAGTGATCCTGCGGAAGAAGCCCATAGATGTTGAACAAACGCATGATCTGTCTGTTTTAGTTGGGATTAGTCACGAAATCCTTATGCTGCTGAAGTGCATTTTAGCTTTAGGTTTTTTAGTGGTAGTTGGGATTGTCTACATTGTAGCGAGACTTTCATAAATTAATACCTTGTGTGGTGGCATGCATGTCGTATAATTAACTAATTATGTTCTAGGTTTTAATATGGTATGTATGTCATGTAATGCAGATGAGCCGACATTGGATGTACAATGCTGATCGTCGCTCCCAAGAGTTCATTGAGGGCGTGCATTCTTTCTTATGTGTGGCCGAGGCAAATAAACACGATGGTTTCATGTGCTGCCCATGTGCCATATGTAAGAATTTGAAGGAATATGCTAGCTCAAGGAGTCTTCATTCACACTTGTTGAAGTCGGGTTTCATGACAAACTATATTTGTTGGACGAAGCACGGAGAAACCGGGGTTGTAATGGAAGAAGGTGAAGAAGAACAATGGGACGATGATGACATTATTATTGAATATGGTGCCTTCAATGATACTGCAATGGGGGAAGCTAAAGAAGAGGTATGGGTAGAAGATGAGCCCGCTGATGATCTTGGTCAGGCCATTCGTGACGCACAAAGAGAATACGAAAGTGAAAAGGAGAAGATCAAGTTCGAGCGCATGCTAGAGGATCACAAGAAATTGCTATACCCAACTTGTGATGCGGGGCAGAAAAAGTTGGGTACCACACTGGAATTGCTGCAATGGAAGGCAAAGAATGGTGTATCTGACAAGGGATTTGGGGAGTTACTGAAAATCCAAAAGAAGATGCTTCCAAAGGATAACGAATTGCCCGCCACTACGTACGAAGCAAAACAGGTAGTCTGTCCTTTGGGATTAGAAATCCAGAAGATACATGCATGTCCTAATGACTGCATCCTCTACCGTGGCGAGGAGTACGAGAAGTTAGATGCATGCCCGGTATGTCATGCATCGCGGTATAAGATCAGGCGAGATGACCCTGGTGATGTTGAGGGCGAACATCCCACGAAGAAAATCCCTGCCAAGATTATGTGGTATGCTCCTATAATACCATGCTTGAAATGTCTGTTCAGAAACAAAGACCATGCAAAGTTGTTGCGATGGCACAAAGAAGACCGTAAGGTAGACAATATGTTGAGACACCCTGCTGATGGGTCCCAGTGGAGAGCAATCGATAGAGAATTCCCGGAGTTTGCAAATGACGCAAGAAACTTAAGGTTTGCTTTAAGTATGGATGGTATGAATCCTTTCGGGGAGCAGAGCAGTAGTCATAGCACTTAGCCTGTTACTCTATGCATCTACAACCTTCCTCCCTGGTTATGCATGAAGCATAAGTTTATTATGATGCCAGTGCTCATCCAAGACCCAAGACAACCTGGCAATGACATCGATGTGTACCTGAGGCCACTAGTTGAAGAACTTCTACTTTTGTGGAACAGACCAGGTATACGTGTGTGGGATGAGCACAAAAAGGAGGACTTTGACATGCGAGCATTGTTGTTCGTAACAATCAATGATTGGCCTGCTCTAAGTAATCTTTTAGGACAATCAAACAAGGGATATAATGCATGCACGCACTGTTTCGATGACATTAAAGGTATATTCTTGAAAAAATGTTGAAAGATCATGTACCTTGGCCATTGTCGATTTCTTCCTGCGAATCACCCCCTAAGAAAGAAAGGCAAGCATTTTAAAGGTAAGGCAGACCACCAAACCAAGCCGGGCAACCGAACTGGTGAGGATGTATTCATTATGGTCAAGGATGTGAAAGTAGTATTTGGAAAGGCACATGGAAGCGAACCTATTCCGAACGACATCGACGGTCACGCACCCATGTGGAAGAAGAAGTCCATATTTTAGGAGCTACCATATTGGTAAGTCCTAGAGGTCCGTAGCGCAATCGACGTGATGCACCTGACGAAGAATCTTTGTGTGAACCTGCTAGGCTTCATGGGTGTGTATGGGAAGCCTAAGGACACACTTGAAGCACGATAGGACCTGTGGTGTTTGAAAGAACAAGACAACCTGCATCTAGAGAAGACAGATGATGGACGCCATTACTTAAGTCCTGCCAGCTACACTCTTAGCAAAGAAGAGAAGGAAAGCATGTTTGAATCCCTAGCAAGCATCAAGGTACCATCTAGATTCTCCTCGAATATAAAGGGTATAATAAATGTGCCAGAGAAGAAATTCCTAAACTTAAAGTCCCATGACTGCCACGTGCTCATGACGCAATTGCTTCCAGTTGCATTAAGAGGAATTCTACCTCCAAATGTACGTCTAGCCACCGTGAAGCTATGTGCATTCCTCAATGCAATTTCTTAGAAGGCAATCAATCCAATGGATCTAGCTAAACTATAGAATGATGTGGTTCAATGTCTTGTCAGCTTTGAGTTGGTGTTCCCTCCTTCCTTCTTTAATATCATGACACACCTCCTAGTTCACCTGGTTAAGGAGATTAGCATTCTTGGTCCTGTGTTCCTGCACAACATGTTCCCCTTTGAGAGGTTCATGGGAGTTCTAAATAAATATGTTCACAACCATGCTTGGCTAGAAGGAAGCATCACCAAGGGCTATGGAATAGAGGAGGTCATTGAGTTTTGTGTTGACTTTATTCCCAACCTTGATCCGATTGGTGTTCCTAAATCATGACACGAGGGGAGACTAAGTGGAAAGGGGACACTAGGGAAGAAACCATATATTGATATGCAGGACAATTATTTTAATAAAGCACACTACACAGTTCTGCAAAACTCCTACTTGGTGGATCCGTATATCGAGACACATAAAGAGTTGCTCCGATCCGAGTTTCCAGGGAAGTTTGAAGCTTAGATTATGCGTCAGCACATGGAAACTTTCAGCGACTGGTTGCAAAAAGAATGTCAGGGTGATGAGAGTATTGATGAGCAACTGTATTTGTTGGCTAGGCAGCCTTCATGGCATATCCTCACATACAAAGGGTACGAGATAAATGGGAATACATTTTACACAGTAGCCCAAGATAAAAGGAGCACCAACCAAAACAGTGGTGTCCGCATAGATGCCATCGACCCTAATGGAAATAAGCAAACATATTATGGCCGCATAGAGGAGATATAGTAACTAAACTATGCACCTACTTTTAAGGTACCTTTGTTCAAGTGCCAATGGGTAAAGGCGACTGGAGGCGGGGTAGCAGTCGACAACCAGTATGGAATGACAACCGTGGACCTCAATAATATTGGGTACAAAGACGAACCGTTCGTCCTTGCCAAGGATGTGAATCAGGTGTTCTATGTCAAGGACATGTCTACAAAACCGAAGAGAGGGAAAAACAACAACGACCCAATCAATGAGCCAAAGCGCCACATAGTTCTTTCAGGGAAAAAACATCGTCGGAATTGAAGACAAGTCAGACATATCAGAAGATTATGAAAAGGATGATCAAATTCCACCCTTCACAGTGAACAAAGACCCAAGCATCTAGCTAAATGATGAGGACACTCCATGGTTATGGCACGATCATAACCAAGGGATATACGTTAAGAAGAAGTTCACTACTGTGCCCGCTTGATATATATAGTGATGTTTAATAGTGTGTATTAGAGGTATTATGTAATAATTGTGAATTCAGAGATGTTTATTAGGTGTTTCCTTTTTTTCTACGTTTAGATTAAATTTGTGTTTGATGGTGGGATTTTCATGTCGCACAAAGCAAAAAGCAAAAGCAATGCATCTGATGTGAAAAAATTAGTGAAAAAATTGTTTTAGTCCCGGCTTGATATGGTGATGTATTAGACCTATTATGTAATAATTGTGACTTCAGATTTTTTTTATTGTGTTTTCATATTTTCTACGGTTTAAATGAATTTTCTGCTTGACGGTGGATTTCCCGTGGAGAATGTGTGATGAAAAACCAAATGATCAACGTTAATAAGATGTGAAAACTAATTTCCCGTCGAAAAGCAATAGTTTTATTTATTTTAATCAAGTAGTATATTTTTGCATGGTGCAAATTGTAATTATTATTTACACTATGTTAAATATTTATACAGTAAAACAAAAGAGTTTAGGTTACAAATTTTTGTTGTGTATAATAATGCAAAACCAAGTCCAGGAATTTTTTTATAATTTTTTGGATAATATTTTATTTATTAGGCAATTAATAACTCTCTGCATATTTATATAAAAGAAATATATAAAAATGGAAAAACTTCTAGAAACTGGCAATTGCAGCCCACCTTTACTCCCGGGTGGATCAACAACTCGGGACTAAAGGTGGGCTGCGTTTTCGTGGCCTGCCAAAATCCTTTTTACTCCCAGGCCGTGGCTACACCCGGGACTAAAGGTCATACCTTTAGTCCCGGTTCTAACCATCACCCGGGGCTAAAGAACCTTTAGTCCTGGGCCCTGCCTTCACCCAGGACTAAAGGCCCCCCTTTATAAAACCACGCCCTTCTCCCTTCTCTAGTTCTCTTCCTCTCTTTCTCCGCCGCCCGATCGATCTAGGCCCAGCCGCGCCACCGCCGCCACGCTTCGCTTCGATCTTCGCTTCCATCCCCTCATCTTCTCCAACCGGATCTAGGAGCATGCGTCGTCCTCGTCCCCGGGCCACCTCGCTCGTCCTCATCGGAGCGGCGGCCCTTCACGCCCGAGGAGGACACCGCCATCGTCCGTGCCCACGCATGGCTCGGCAACCGCTGGGCCGCCATCGCGCGCCTCCTCCCCGGCCGCACCGACAACGTCGTCAAGAACCCTGGAACTGCTCCCTCAAACACAAGCTCGCCGCCACCGCCGTGTCCGGGTCGAGAGTGGTCTCCGCTGACGCCGCCGCCGCCTTGCTCGTCCTCATCCACACCGGAGAGCGTGCACACCTCTATGGCTCTCGTCTCCGACTATCCAGCCACACCGTCGCCAGGTAATCGGATGGATGCGTGTGCCGAGCCCTCATGCCAGCAATCTTGTAACTCTTCGATTTTTGTTGCGTGATTTTGCCTGCTGCGCCATGGCCGTAGTCATAGCCCTCCCCGAACATCGGAAATGAGCGTTGGAAATGTAGTCCAACTTCACGATCCCGGGCCTCCACAAGTCTCAACTCCCCCAAGCGACCGACACCGTTTCTTTCGCGTGCCGGTGCTTCTCGTGTTGGTGGCCAAGGCAAGCAAATTAAGGGCCGAGGAGTGGACTATGGTGAACAAGACGAGTAGACGACAATGCTAAAGGAGGGAGAAGTTTTGTTCAAACTTCTGTTGCGACGCTTGTTCTTCTTTATCCACCTTTTCATAGATAATACAAAAAAAACATGCGCATCGTATCCGCATTTTAGGATGACACAGCTAGCTGGTCGCACTGGCCAGTGAATTTTAGGATGTTGTGATAATTTTTTCGATAACAAAGTGCGAATCTACTGTATTCAAGGTAGAAAATTTTGTTCCGACGGAAAACAAAATTTCTAGGAAACCTATAAAGTTTTTCTTCTGAGAGAAAGAACCTAAAGAATTTCAATATTTACTTACTTGTTCGACCATGAGAACAACGAGAGAACTACTCCCTCCGTTTTGCTCTTTTCTTTGAGCAACTCCCTCCGTTTTGCTATGATTGTTAGGTCATCACGAGATGCATTTCACGTTGTCCATTTAGAATTTCATTTTAAAAATGCAGTTATTCTAATATTTTGACTCATTTTCCCCAAAATTATCTCGATAGAACAAAGACATACATGACGACGTTCATTTAATTGTGTCTCACCCCTGCGAAACAATTCGGGTAGAATCTACTCCCTATATTTCAAATTACAATACAGTTTGATTTTTCTAGATACGTGAATTTTGTTATGTACTTATATATACAATATGTCTACAATGTATGTCGAAAAGTAAAACATCTTATAATTTTAAGCACATGACTCGATCCATTTTATAGATATATGGTTTTTATTTTTTATAGATATATCTAGTGGTGTAAAAGCTAGATGGCTGCCCCGAGAGACAACATGGATGAAGAAACGATGGATATTATCAACACCGGCACTCAATTTGCCGATGGTGACCAGCAGGATGTAAATGACGGGAGTCAATACCTGGCTCTTGAAAATAACCAAAAAAATATTGTGCAAGAAAATACTGGCGAGGTATATATATTTGAATATTATATATATATATTTGAATATCTATCATCTATTATGTGTACACATGATATTTAGTTATTCTTTTTCTATACGTGGCCCTCTGGATCGACGACCACAACGGCGAAAAGCAAAAATATTCGAGGCCCAAAAAAACCATTGGAGGGGCGCTACATAATATCGGAATTCGATATCGAGACAGGCAAACCACTTGGTCCACATGCAAGGAAATTCGTGCAACACTGTGGGTGCCTTGTAAGGGACATACTTCCAATCAGTGCCTGTGAATGGAAGCAAAAGATCAACGAGCCTCATGTTAGTTTTGTCTCTGATCTTGATAAGAATTTAATTTGGGCTGATATCCTTCAACATTTCACGTTGCAAGCGGATGATTATGATGATATCAACGATGATGAATTGAAGGAGCTAGTTCGAAAGTGAGCTATGAAGAAGATGGCCACACAATTCTAGACTTGGAAGAAATCCCTATACACAAAATACGTCAAGAAGAACCTAACGCCCAATTTCAATACTAGGGGCCCACTCGCGAAGTTGAGGCCCTACTGGAATGATTTTGTACAGTACAAGACATCGGAAGAGGGTGAGGAACGGGTGAGAAGGAACCAAGAGAATGCCCGACAGAAGGTATACCACCATGGCATGGGATCAGGTGACTACGCGACTGCCATTCCCAAGTGGGAAAAATGAAGCGGACATTCTTGCTAAGGGTATCACACTAGAATCACTCAATTGGCCCAAACACACGAAGAATTGTTTTTTTGCTCATGGGGGAAGACTAGACCTAGAGATCGAGAAGCTGGTTCATGGCCCAAAACTCGAAAGAGCAACACAAAGATTTTCTTATGCTCTACAAGCTAAAGCTATTGGTGCGTTCAGGCCCAATAGAGAGAAGGATGAACTGATGTATGCCATCGGGACTGCTGAACACAATGGCCGAACGAGAGATTTAGGACAGAACATTTCTTAGGAGCATGGTTTCCCTAACGACAGAGATACCTATAGAAGACAGCAGAGAAGGAAGGATGAGAAAGCAGCGCGGATCAGCAGGTTGGAGGATTATGTTCGTGAGTCACGGGCGGCGTTGCTTCAAGCACAGGAGCGCGAAAAAGACATGCAAGCTAGAATGCAGGACGAAATCATAAAGCAAGTGCAAATAGCAATGAGTGCCCAAAGGCAAGCATCAGATCCAGGAATCGACATTAATATTAGCCCCCCTGATCAGTTGAAAAGCAGCTGCGCTTCCACGGAGTTGCCAAATCAAGATGACGCAATGCTACGTTTCCCCGTGGATGACATCACTGCACCGTTTACATCATGTGAGCTACATATTCCAAAAGGGAATGCCACAATCATGGTGGCTCTCGGTGTTTTTTCTCCTCCAGATCCTACCAAGACACCAAGAATCCATGGGGCAATAATACCATCTGGATATATTAGCGTCTCAGTGGATAGAGTTAACAAAGGTTTTAGTGATCTGGCTCTTGACATTCCAGGAGGTGATGGGGAGAAGACTCTAGGAGAAGCAGAGAAGACATTCATACTATGGTGCAAGCGCTACATCATTATTACCGGGGTCTCCGCCAACCTAAGTCCAATTATTCAATCGCCAGATCATCATAGTGCTCCGGGCAATCAGGTGGCAACGCCGCCACCGCCGCCACCTCCACGGAGGTCTCCAACGCCTCTAAGGAGGTCTCCAACGGCTGCCCCGCCTCCCTTGATGACCAAGAAGCAGCCAACTCCGAAGAGGTCCGCCCCACAAACGAAGCCGTTGGCCCACCAGCCGGCAAAGAAGAAAGCCTCCTCTAATCCAGTTATTCCCCAAAAACTGTCTTACGAGAAAAGTGAAAATGAATTAAATGCTGTAGTACAAAAAGATGTGAACAGTTTCTTCGAAAAAGTAAGAAACCAACGAGAAGCAAGGGAGAACCCGGAGAAACCGTACTTCTACCTACCTCCAGATCTTCTAAGAAAGAAGGTGGACCAGAAAAAACGGGAATCTCAAAAGACCCTACCAAAATCGGACTACGACCGCTCTCTCACCAAGTCATTTGAGGCGGCACAGAAAAAGACTAGAGTAGGGAAAGATGTTGCACAACTCGGACAACAATCGCAAGTATCAGTCCCCCCTCTTGTCATTCGTAATGAATATGGTTCAAACTTAGACTTACCAGACGTCGATTTTGAGGACCTGGCTCGGTTTTACAAGGATACCGGTTTGGACCTTGCCCAAGTGCTCGCTGAAGGACCATCTGCTCCGAAAGTGGATCCTTGGAAGAAATTTGAACATGAAAAGAGTCTATACAACCCTGAGGCCTTAGGTGAACTGGGTACGTAAATGTACCTGCTAAACAAGTGGTACATGGTGGCATGTGAACGGGGAGAGAACTTTGTTTCTATCAGAGTTAGAAACCAACTTTACTTCCGTGGCGATGACGTTATATATGTCGAGTTTTTAGAATTACACCAACTATGCCACCTGGACTCTCTCGACAAAAGTCTCGTTAGCTGCTATTGTCTGTAAGTGTGATTATTTTCTACTATTAAAGTGTATATATAAAAAGCTACATGTATATATATAAATTATATATCCTCACACTATATTTTTATATATGCAGATATGAGATGACAGAACTCAGAAAGAGAAAGGATAATGATGTTGGTTTCGTTGATCCAAATGTCGTATTCAAACACCCTAATCCCCCGCCTCAATGGAAAGCTGAACTCGAGAAAAATCTCATGAGGTTCTTAGTGAACCAACAAAACAAGGACATACTCTTCCCCTACAACTTCAAGTGAGTGTTAAATAATTAATGTCGATCATATGGACATTTGTTCAATTATTTGCTTACTAGCTAAGCTAGTCAACATATATATATATATGTTGACTCTAGTTAATGTCGATCATATTTGTGTATAAAAACATATGCAGCAATCACTAGATATTGATGGTCATTGATATGGCCAATAGTCGGTTGAGCATCTTAGACTCATTAAGAAAAGAGCAAACAGAGTACCAAGACATGATAGATATTATCCAAGGGTAATTTGGTCTCTCTAGCAACTATATATACCCCGATCTCTTAACTGCAACAATTATTAAAGGCCAAATTAATTTTTTATTTTATTGGGCGCAGTGTTTGGAAAAGTTTCATTGAGGAACACCACATGAAACATTGCAAAGCGCCACTGGATGTAATCACACACAAAGTAAGTACTAGCTACATTTATATATATATATAATTCAATTAACACCATGCATGCTTTCAATTCACTGGATTTTTTTCTCGTAAAAGTGGGTTCTAAGGCAAGAACAGCGGAACAACTATTGCGGATACTATGTTTGTGAGTTCATCATAGCGTCCACAAAAAGAACTCCTGAAGAGATCCTCAAAGTACGTTATATAAATATATTCATATATTCACAATTTCTTTTATTGCTCATATATATAAGTAATCACGTGACCAACACACATATATATATATATATTAATACTTTTCCTTTAACTTTTATTGAAGACTCTATGGCTGAAGGAAAAAGTCATACAACGTGATCAACTGAAAGCAATTCAAGAGACCATAGCAGGATTTCTTAATGACCAGATCTTAAACCCCACCGGCGAGTTCTACAATGACGTGAACGAAACATGGAAGCCAAACTAGATGGAGTGAATTTGTTATTCCAAGGATATGATAGAATATACAATGCAAGTTTTATTTGTAATATATATATATATATATATATATATATATATATACATATTATATGTACATAAAATAACATACAATATATGTATATGCATGTAATATATACGTTAGTTTCATACTTTAGTTTGTACAAAATGTTCGAACATTATAAGCGTGTAGAATACGTATATTATTAACAGCATAGAATGCGTATTCGAAAACCAAAACGAATCATCAATTGAAAATAGAAACAAAAAAAAGAAAAAAAAGAAAACCTTTAGTCCGGGTTGGTAATACCAACCGGGACTAAAGGGCCGGTCCACGTGGCCAGGCCAGGAGGCCTCTTTAGCCCCGGTTGGTATTACCAACTGGGACTAAAGGTGGACCTTTAGTCCCGGGCGAGAAACCACGATTAAAGGAGGGGCCCTTTAGTCCCGCATTTATGCTCCCGGTTGGGAAACCGGGACTGAAGGGGTTTCCCAACTGGCAGTACAGCTCGTTTCTGTACTAGTGAGTCTCGCACCATGTCTGGCTACCGTAGACGTCGCAAGATCGATGAAAATCATGGGCGACGCTCTGGAACCTAATTAATTAGAAACTATCCTAGTGACTTACAATTGGGTTGTTCTATAGTCAATGTCTTCTCATCAATACCACACCCACCCCTTGCACTACTCTTAAACTAACTCCAGCAGGGCCCTCTTATCATATCGTGAGGGCTAATGAGAAAAATTCAAGCTCCAGTAGAGTCCTACTTAGGTTTCAAAAGTAGGAGGACCTCAAATTCCACCTCGAGCACTCATTCCCAGGACTCTCTCCAGGGCTCCTATTTTTCTATTGTGTTTGTTCCCCTCCACTTCAATGTGTGTGCCAACATAGAACTTGCCCACACTCCTCCCCATGCGCCGCCTCCACTTTCATCAGTCATTGGATCCACCCTTCCCACATATAATCTTCTCCAAATCCGACCGCCCCGATCATGAGCTCCATCGCAGCCAGTCCCCCCCACCTGACCTTGAGCTCTCCATCTTGGCTAGCTTATCGAACATTGAGCGCGCCCTCCCAAAGAATCCCCATTGACCATGAGCTCCCCTCCTTATTAGAGCTCCTACATTGGCCATGAGGTCATTTGACTGGCTAGCCTTCCTGACCTCGAGCGTGCCCTCCAGAGACTTGGCCCTACCTTGATTTCCCTTCCTCAACACATGGACCCTTCACTGCCCGCCCCTTTCCCATGAGCTCCTCTCCCCACTGGCCACCCCTCCCCACAAGACCACCCTCCCAATCAGCTTCCGTGACCATGAGCTCCCCTCATCGGACGACCTCCCTTGCCTGAGCTCTTTCACCTCAAGCTCACTTAAGGGGCTAAATAACCGTAGGGGAATGGAAGATGAGAGAAAAAAATAGATGTGATTGGCAAATTGGTTCTACAAAACAAGAGACCCTAATTCGAGAGTTACTCCTGGAGTTGAGAAAAATAGTGTGCTTAAAAGAAGGAGCGAAGAGCCCTCAAATAAAAAATAGAGGCCTTGATTTTTTAGGGCTCCTACCAGAGTTGCTTTAGCTGCACAACCAATGTTGGCCAACCAAGCCATCTACATCAGGAAAAAAATTCAGCTATGTTAGAATCGTCCTCTTGTAGTGGCTATTATCTCATTTATTATGTTTCTATTTTGTTTACTATATGTTGCATCAAATGATCTTTCATATTGTAACACTTGATCTCTCAAATGCTTATTGTGTGCAAGGAAATATATGCATGAACTAAAATTTAGTCTTATTTTCTTAATAATTAGTAAATGTGGATAACAGATAAACATGTATAGGGAGAGCGTAAAGTGACAAGTGCATGAGATGAATTAAATCAATGCTACCAAGAATGAAATTCTAGTTTCATCATAAGTCAAATAATCTTACAGTTAATGAAGTTTATAGAAAAAAGTATCAACATTTATCATACCAATACTACTTAAAAATTTTAGAAGATATGTCCACTGATTCACAAAGGCGGGCATCTTTTGTCACCGCCTTTATAAATGGTCAGGCAGGCTTGACGCAAACAACTACATCTGTTAATGATTTATAGAGATCAGCATTCTACAGAAATTGTCTTTGTTAATATATGAGTTAAATACACTGGCGGCCCTTAAACTTATAGCGTTATACCACTTAGGTCCACGAACTTTCAAAATCAAAATTCAACCACTCGAACTTGTTAAGTGGTGCATCACAGGTCCATACCCCTTGGGGAGGCGCTGATTAGGTCCACGAACTCTCAAAATCAAAATTTAATCCTCTGAACTTGTTAAGTAGTGCACCACACGTTCATACCCATGGGGATGCGGTGACTAGGATTTTTTTTTGAAAAAAGCACCCTGCCGTAGACATGTTCTACCTCTGGCCGGCCGTGGCATCCGCGGCTGCCTGTCTCCCTCGCGCATGGCGGCATCCACGACTGGCCGTCTCCCTTGCATGTGCGGCGTCTGCGGGAGCTGGAGGCTCTATAGGCGGAGGCAGTGGCACCGGCGCGCAAGAGCCGAGCGGTGGCGCCAGGCATCGGACGCGCGGGGGAGGGTGTTGTCACCACTGCAGAACATGACTGGGCTGGCTATGCTGTACAACTTTGTGTTTGTGAAGCAACGGGACTACGCGATGGACACCGTGGGCAAGTCCTGAACCGCGCCGAGGCAAAGATGGCGCTGGGTGCGCGGGGGGACGTGGCGTGGGCGGAGTACCACGTGGTGGGCGTGGCGATGCATGGTGATGTGATGCTCTGCAGAGGCGCTCGCATGATGCCGATGTCGAGGAGCACGACGACGATGGCGCTGGACTCAAATGCCGGCATTGCTCTCCGGCAGGCAAGCGGGCCTTAAGGAGCTCGTCCTCGTCAACCTTGGACTTGACGTCGGCGACCTTGGCATTGAGGTCCGATTCGAGCAAGATGGTGCTGGACTTGACGTCACGGTGCAAGATGTTGTTGTGCCAGATGTGACCGAGGCTCTAGCTTCTTGTCCAGATCCCGCACAGCCCGCACAGCACGGAGGCCAATCGTCGGCGAGCCCGCGCATCACGGAGGCGCTCGCCGGACACGGTGTCGCGGATGAAGCACATAACAGTGGAAGCTGTTCGCGGAGCTGCTCGGGGATGGCATCTTCAACTCCGACGATGACTCGTGGCGCACACAGTGGAAGGCCGCCAGCGCGAAGGTGCACTTAGCGTGGTTCCTCCGGTTCTCGGCGGGCACCATCGAGCGGCTGGTGCACAGTGCACGGCTGCTGGAGACGTTGAGCGAGCGAGGGGCATGTGGTGGACATGCAGGGTGCTTTCTGTAAAATTTATCCTAGTCGGCGCCTACCGAAAGGGTATAGAGCTATGGTGCACCACTTGACAAGTTCAAAGGGTCGGATTTCGATTTTGAGAGTTCGTGGACCTAAGTGGCACAACGCTACAAGTTTAAGGGTCGCCAGAGTATTTTTTTATATCGTGTTATATAGGGGGACATCCTAAAGAGAATGTCTTTGTTAATTAAATATACAAAGATACGAGCGTCCTAAGGAGATTGTCTCTATAAATAATATATATTTTCAGAGGGGGTTTTCTTAGAATGCCGTCTCTAGAAATCAATTAATTGAGGCGGCTTAGTTAAGGGCTCGCCTCTAGAAATAGTTGACTTAAAAAATTATATTTTTTTATATAAAGTTGGATGAAGATAACTTTTATACCTAAATTCTAGATATCAACACGACTACAACTCTGTGGTTGACAGATGGTTTTTATTTCAAACTGTTTAGTGTCCCAAAGTTTCATTTCAAGCTTTTAGATTTATAAAATTTAAAATTTAGAATTTTCAAAGTACCTTGGATGTTGACATGGTCTGGTCCAAAATTGTAGTCTCCGTGCGACCTATAAATACGACAAGTTTTTTTTTATCTAAAGTAACTCAAATGTTTGTTTTAATTTCTTATGTTCTAAATTTCAAATTTTCAAATGACCTTAAATGTTGACATGGTGTCGGTGCAGAAAGTGACCAACACGTAAATATTTGTAGTTTTACCGTACGTTGTGATCGGATGTGGCCTAGCACTCAATGACACATGGTTTATACTGGTTCAGGCAACGTGCCCTACGTCCAGTTTGAGTCGGTCGGTGACCTTATTCCTGAGCCCAGGTGCTCGAAGTTTGCAGTGGGGTTACAAACGGAAGGGAGAAAGATGGGGGGTACAAGACATCCGGTCGGACTCTGGTCTGAAGGGCCGAGAGTGATGGGAGCTCCGCTATTTGCTAAGTGTTCGAGCGTATGCTCGAGGTTTGAACTTGGTGGTTCTGTTGTTGTGTGTTGAATCGATGTAGGTGAACTAATCCCCCTTTTTGGAAGAGAGCGCATCCCCTTTTATAGATGAAGGGGACGACCTTACAAGTGAGAGAGAATACGTATGCTGGTAAGTCTTGTTGCCCACGCCGTCGGGTACAAGATGATGGTAGGCCCCCACAACACTGTTAATGTCAGATGCATGTGGGAGGTTGCGTCGTCCTCTTCTGGTATGGTAGATGCGGTGCCTGCCATACTATTGATGTCCAGAAGCACGTAGGGGGTTTTACCATTTCGCCTGGTATGGTAAATGCTAGCACCCACAACATTGTGGATGCCCAGATGCATGTGGGGTGCCTTATCGTGCTAGCCTGGTATCAAAATTGATGGCGCCCACAATACTATAGGGCAAATGTCGACGCCCTCAATACTGTTTGGGTTCTGACATGCCTAGAAGGTTGCAGGGTACTCTTATGATATGTCTTGTCGGTACTATCTACAGGTGTACATGGTACGGTCCTCGGTATTGCAGTTTATCTCTGAGTGCCCTGCCTTACTTGCTCCATTTGTTTCCTGGTCCTCATCGAGCGTGCGTCCCCGGTCGGTTGGTCCCAGTTGGCTCCGACTGCGCCAGTCAAAGAAGAGCTGTAAGCAGAGGTTCGGTGCGTCCCCAGTCGGAGACGCGGGTCAGAGTTCGGAAGCGGAGTTTTGAACAGGCCTTCCGGTCGGAGAAGCCGGTCGGAGTCGGAAGCGAGCGTTGTTCCTCCTTGGCCAGGCCTTCTGGTCAGAGAGGCGGGCCGGAGTCGAAAGCGAGCGTCATTTCTCCTTAGCGAGGCCTTTCGGTCGGAGATTGGATCGCCCTTCTGGCCTGTTTTTTAGGTATTTGGGCCGGCCCAGGAGTTGTGCGTCATTCACAACGTCATCTGCTAGGCTGGGCCTTTGCTGGTGAAGCCGGTCCACGAGGGACCCCGGGTTCATGAACCCGACAGGAGCCCCTGAGCCCCTGGGTGATTCGGGTAGAATCATCTGGGGGATTTTTGTCTTGATGGCGGGTGCCCGCGGGTGTAGCCCCCGAGCCCCCGGGTGATTCGGGTAGAATCGCCTGGGGGGTTTAGTCAGCGGGCGTGAGTGTGTGCACTTTGGTGGGCGTAGCCTCCCTTTTCCAGTTTCTGGCCCATCATTTCTAGGAGCATGGTCCTAGGCGTTTGGTTGCGGCCACGGGACTGGGCGAGATAGTTTTTTTGTCTACCGGGGCGTCGGGCGTGCCGAGGGTTCGGGTGAATCAGAGTCACGGATCCGGGGATCGGGCAAGTCAGAGTCGCTAACCAAGGCGTCGGGCATGCCAAGTGATCAGACAAGACGGACTCACGGATCCTGGCGTCGGGCACGCTGGGGGATCAGGCAAGTCGGAGTCACGTCGGTCGCGTCGGGAGATCGGGCGAGTTAGAGTCGTGGATCCAGGCGTCGGGCGCGCTGGGGGATTGGGTGAGTCAGAGTCGTGGACCCAGGCACAGCTGAGGAATTTGGGTGTCTTGAGCCCCTCAGCCCCGTTGGGTTTGGTAGGGGTCGGTTGAGTTTTGTGCGTTACCCCATCCATGGTTTCTCTCAACCGGAGGGGCTGAGCTAACGTCGCTTGCCTCGATGGCTCGAGCGACGCGCTCGGTGAGCTCGCTAATGGGCTTATTTGAGTGATGTTCGGGTCCGTTGTTCGTGATGGGGTCGGCATAGCCCTCATGTGGCACTCCACTGCTCCTTAACCTGCAACCCGGTAGATGCCTGGGTCGTTCCGAAGACCGACCCGGGTGGCCCGCTGGCCTACCCTCGATGGAGATTCTGTGGGTTTGGTGGGAGGTTAGGATCGAACGAGAAGGCTGAGATGACCCTGTCTGCTTCGGGGCAAACTGGGCGAGGGCCGCTCGGGGCTCATCTGCGTTTTTCCCCTGGCTCTGTTTGACGCAAGGCGGCCTTGAGCCCTTCGTGGGCCGGCCTTTGGACCCTGATCGGTCGTTGCTAATGTTGAATGCGGCAACTGCCACTTCATGATGCAACACGGAGTGTTGTGATGCATTTAACTGCATATGCGATGCTTTTGGATGTATGGAATGAATGAATGCGTGCATGGATGAATGAATGTTTAAAGAAATAGTGGGGGTTGGTAATGTTACCTTGATGACTCGAGTGATGGGGTTTGAGGAGCTCCTATCAGATATGTCCGACCGAAATCTGCACTCGTCATTCATGATGGAGTCGGGATGGCCCACATGGGGCGTCCCTCTACTCCATACCTGTCTCTCAGTGTTTGCCTGAGCCGTCCGATCAATTTAGGAAGCCCGTTGGTCTCTCCTGGCGGAGATCCCATCGTTCGGGCCTTTCCAAGTCCCGCCTGGGAAGGCAGAGGGCCGCCTGCGCATAGTGGTGCCTTGTTTCTTGTGACCGGCATGTGGTAGTGGTGGGCCATACCCAGGCCACGTTCTGTCTGACTAGGCGCCGTTCTGTTGGGTAGGGTGCGTCCCATCGGTCAGGGCGCGTCCCATCGTATCCCATCCGCATTGAATGGAGGAAGGGAGAGGGTTTTTCACCCCCGTTGTTTCGCCTTTCCCAACTGCTATGCCTCTTTCTTTAAGTAGGGGAAGGGAGAGGGCTTCCGTTTCGTTCCTTCGCCTATTCCTCATCTGCTGCCTCTTTTTCTTCTTCCTTCTCGTCGAGAGCGTCTGAGTGTCGCGGTGGTTCCTAGGAGAGAAAAGGGGAGAGCGAGGGAGAGGAGAAAACTCATGGACCCATTCACGAACCTAGAGCAAAATGTCGAGCTAGAGGTCATCCGTCATGAGGGAGTCGATGCTGGCTGCCTTCGCCGAGAAGGGGTTTCTGCCGCCGAAGGAGGTGGCGCACTGGAGGGCTCCTGGGTGGGAGGATTTCCCACAACCTCAGGCCGGCGAGGTTGTTTCCTTCCTCGCCTTTCATGAGCGTAGGTTAGGATACCCCACGCACTGGTTCCTGCATGGGCTCCTCAATGAGTGGGGTCTGGAGCTGTAGCACCTTAATCCGACTAGGGTGCTGCATATCGCCGGCTTTGTCACCATGTGTGAGGGCTTCCTCGAGATGGAGCCACATGTGGACTTCTTCCGACGGATGTTCTCTAGGTGAGCTTTGTCAGAGGGGAAGCCACTCATGATCGCGCCAATGGGGGGCTTCACGCTGCAGAAGAAACCGAGCGCGTCGGGCTCGTACCCCGTGTATACCCCCAACCATTCCAATCAGGGGTGGCATGGGGAATGGTTTTACATTAGGTACCCGATAGAGGCGTCGTTCCCACCATTCACCAACAGGAGGCCGGAGGGGCAGGAGAGCTGGTCGTGGGGCCCCGCCAGCCGGCAGAAGAAGAAGGTGGAGATTATCAAGGTGGAGCTTCAGAAGCTCGTGCGGCGTGGCTTGGACAGAGTGCGGGTGTTCCACACCCTCTTCCGCCGTCGGGTCACTCCACTGGCAGAGAGGACGTGGCCGATGTGGAAGTACAACAGCCCAATGGACCCCGACCGTGCATTGCCGGAGGAGCTGCCGAACGATGAGGTCTGGAGTCGCCTTGACCGGGTGCTGTAGCTGAGGCCCAAAGAGACCCTCGATGGAAAGCCCGGACCTCTCAACACCGCGACGGTGTCCAAACTGGTATGCTCCCCTCTCTTTACTCCGTGTTCTTTTCCCCTTTGCTCTCCTATTTTTTTATTTTGAGTTGCCTGTTTCGTAGGGACTTGGAGTTTACAAGTCCTGGCCACATCTTCCAAAGGGGCCAGAGGGTGCGGCCCGGCAGGCCACCTAGAAGGAGGCGGCGGTTGAGAGGAAGAAGAAGAAAGCCAAGGAGGCTCGACGGAAGTATGAGAAGGAGATGGAGATCGCCCGGCGTGTGCGAGCCTGGGAAAATAGGAGCGATGTCGAGTCAGAGCTCGAGTCGGAGGACCCCACAGAGGTGGGTGATGACATGATCTTCTCCGAGGAGGAGAAAGGCTGGGAGGTCATTGCGACCTTAGCAGAGCGTCGTGATCCTATGGCCATGTCAGCTGGCGACGAGCAGGAGGTAGAGAGGCGCGACGATGTTCCCATGCCGAGGAAGCGTGCTGCGAGCGTGGACACCGTTGGTGAATGGGAGGCAAAGCGGACGCGGTCACCACGCCCTTCTGAGGCATCACCGGTCTTGTCCCCGCCTGCTATGGGCGTGGTGGGATAGGCCAGGCGATCAGAAGAGCAGGCTCGCACCCGCGCATCGTCGAGGCCGGTGCCAACGCATGACCCGCAACAGGGGGATGCCCCGCTAGCTGCTCTGATCGGCGTGCCCTGAGCCAAAGGTCATGGTGATTTGCGGGCTGAGTAGGAGCCGGTTGGGTCGACTCCGCCCCTAGTTGAAGTGAGGGGGCATGGGTCATGGCCTGGGAGCGGTCCTCGCCCTATGGGCCCATTGACATCGGGTCGGGGTTTCGAAGTCATACCGCTTACATCCCGGTATGCCTTTCTTTGTTTCTTTTCGATCTTGCTGTTGAGTTTTCTGGAGTGCGACTGACCTGTATTTTTTTGACAGTGGCCAGATGCTGACAGGGCTGAGCATCGCCCCAACTCCTATGTGGGAGGATTGGAGGCCCACCTTGCAGCGCGCCGTGGCGAGCGGTGGGGAGAGCAGGGTGGTGGCGGCGAGTCCTTCCCTTCCGGGTGCGGTGCCTCCTGGGTCGGTCGCCAGTATGGCGGTAGCGGTGGCGACGGTGTTGGCGGTGATCTCGGTGGTGATGGCGGAGACCGCGTCGAAGGTGTCCCTTGTGGCCCCTCCTCCACCGGCTGTGGTGGAAGAGAAGAGGGAGACCGGGCTCCCTGCCTCGCCGGGCGGAGGGCTGCGCGGTTCACCCTCCCAGTCAGAGCTAGAGGTGCCGGGGGGAGATGCAGCCGGGAGGGAGCCGGAACGCCTGCCGATGGCCCATGAAATCGAGGTGGTGGAGATGCCTTCTGACAGCGAAGCAGGTGACGAGGTGGAGCCACCGGTGCCGTTGCGGGAGTTGGCGGTGGTCGAATCATTAGCTGGGCCTTCCAACGGGTTCAAGGTGAGCCGTAATCTGGTGTGGCCCTGCCCTGATGACCCGAGGAAGGCTCGGTTCATCCTCAGAGATGACGAGGAGGTGGCGCTCTGGCACTTCCTGGGGGAGAGCGGAGTGGCGATGGAGTTCGATCTCGCCCAAACTAGGGCAAGGCTTGAGGTGGTCTTGGAGCGGGTCAAGTCTGTCCATTAGGCGGTTACGGTTGACCTACCCCACACCATAGAGGTAAGTTCTCTGTGATTTGTTCTTGATTCCTTGGTTCCTTGCTAGTTGCTTCATCATGTTGGCTCCTTGCTTTGCAGAGCTTGGAGGGGATGTCATGCCGCAAGTCTCTTTTCCTCTAGGAGGAGCATGCCTGGATGGCCAACCTCAAGCGTGAGCTAGAGTCCGCCCTCCATGACTCCCAAGACTGGGCGATAGAGGTGACCGAGGCACGGGCGGCGGAGTAGCTCGCGGTGGAGTGGGCGACCATCGCTGAGCGGGGGCTTGAGGTAGCGCTGCAGAAGTCCCTGGCAGACACCGAGGTGGCGTTCCAAAGTTCCCTGGAGACTCAGGAGACAGAGCGAAAGGCCCTGGAGTCAGAGCGGAAGGCCCGATCGGAGGCCGACCAGGAAGTGCTCGCGCTTTGCTGCCGGGTGATGGGGACGGAGGAGGCGAACGCCCGGCTGTGTGAGCAGGTGACTTGACAGAAGGAGGGACTCTCCATCCTTGAGAACACCCGCCTCGGTATGTACCTTTTCTGCTTTTCGACGTGTTGGTTTCTTCCTTTAGCTTGCTTCTGAGCTTGTCGCCCTTCTTCCGGAGCTGGGTAGAAAGGTGGAGTCGTTGGAGCAGGACCTGGAGACGGCCAAGGCGACGATTGGCCGGAATGCGGAGGCGCTGGCCAAGTCCCTTGAAGAGTGACATGCTCTTGAGGGGGAACTTGACTAGATATGCAATGTTGCCTAGCTCGTCATCTCGGAGGTCTTTGGGTTGGTGCCAAGTACCAATGCACCGCCATCCGGCTGGCGGAGGTTCCAGATGAGGTTCGGACCCTCATCACTGACGGGCTATTCTACGGGACGTCGGGGGTGTTGACTTTGATGGCGACGTACCACCCAGACCTGGACTTCGCCGCCATCTACAGTGGGTATGCCGATGGCTGGAGCACGGAGGACATCCAGTCGCTCGGGGAGAGGCTGCTGCCACACGCAAAGTTGGTGGCCGAGCAGGCCTCCGCGCAGTGGGTGGTGGAAGCTTGCCATGCGGACATGGCCGAAGGCGCGCGTCAGGAGGACATCGCCCAGCCTATGGATGGCATGGAGCCTGGGTCAGAAGTGGACGTCGCCCCACCTCCGACCGAGCCGAACGTCGCCCAGTCAGAGGACGAGCAGCCCGTACCCTCGCCGATCGAGCCGGTAGCCGATGCCGCCGGGGAGTTGCAGTAGAAGTTTTGGAGTAGAAATATTTTAGCAGATGTAAAAGATAATGTCATGGGGGAGCCCCCTGTGTAAAGTGTTTTTGTGATGAAACTACTTCGTTCGGGGAAGCTTGTCCCGTTCGTTCCTTATTTTTACCTTAGCATAACTTTGTTTTTTATTCTTTCTTTTTCACACCTGCCCGTTCATCCCGTAGGCTGTAATCTTAGGAGCCTGGGCATGGCCCGCAAGGCTTAGCTGCTCGTAACCATAGGTGGAGGCAGGGTGCGATCGGTCAAAATATTTAAAGCAAAGTTACGTAAGGTAATTAAAGGAATGGGCTACCCTTTCATTTGGGTAAAAAAAAGTTTTTACCATATGATAGTAAAAATGAGAGGTGGTATTGCACCCCCGTGGAGCCCCCTAGCGACCCGGGCCAAAAGTGTTCGGGTCGGGACGCTTTATAGGAGCAAATATTTAAGTAAAAAATGGTAAGACTGAATTCTAGGGGAAGCAACAGCGTAGCTGTTCGCCGTTCTAAGTGTAGGTGAGAACGTTGCCATTGTCGTCCTTCAGTCGGTAGGCACCCGGTCGGATCACCTCGGTGGCCGTATAGGGACCTTCAGTCATTCGGGTCCTTGTCCGCCACGCCCCCTTTCTTGGCTGCTACCTCCTTGCCTTTTCCTTCCTTCGGCCCGCCGGCCTATTGCAGAAAGCGCTTGAGGAGCTCGTAGTCCTTGTAGAGGTGCTTGATGAGTTAGGCGTGGTTGGTCCATGGGCTCTCCATGAGCTCGTTGAAGTGGTCTGGGAGACCCTGCTAGGGCTGCTTGCCTGTGTGATTAGCCACGGTGACCAACGCGGAGTTGGCCGGTCAGCGACAATCTTTCTTGTCCTTTTTGCCCCTCCACGTGGAAGAGCCCTCGTCCTGATCCTCGCGCTTGGCCTTGCCTTTGTCCCGGCCTCCGTTGAAGACCACTCCGACCGCCTCCTCACCGGAGGCGGGGTTCGTGGCGACGTCGAGCAGGTCGTAGGTGGTACGGGGCTTCAGGTAGCCAAGCTTATGGATCAGGGACTCGCAGCTTGTCCCGAAGAGGAATGCGCTGATGACATCCGCATCGATGACATCAGGAAGGGAGTTGCACTGCTTCGAGAACCTACGGATGTAATCCCGCAGGGACTCGTTGGGCTCCTGATGGCAACTCTTGAGGTTCTAGGAGTTCCCAAGGCGGACATACGTCCCCTGGAAGTTCCCGACGAAGACCCTCTTGAGGTCCGCCCAGTCGCGGATGCTGTCGTGTGGGAGGAATTCGAGCCTAGCTCGAACATGCTCCCCTATGTTGATAGGGAGGTACTGAATGATGAAGTGCTCATCATCCACTTCATCGGCTCGACAGGCGAGCCGGAAGTCTCCAGGCCATATACCGGGGTTTGTCTCCTCGGTATACTTGGCGATGTTGGTAGGCAGTTGGAAGCGCTGTGGGAATGGCGCCCTCTAGATGCGTCGGCCAAAGGCCCATGGTCCTAGGCCATCCGGGCTAGGACTCCGGTCGTCCGGCTGGCGACCGCGCCTGGGGTGTGTTTCACCACTCCCCACGATGGTTCGGCCGGGGTCTGTGTCGCCTACCCTCACTGCCGCTCGATGGATGTCATCATCATGCTGGGTCCGACGCTGGTTGCTGATGATGCTGCGAGCGTCTTAGTTCGGCCCAAGCCGCTCACGCACAGGGGGCCGGTGTGGAGCGGGCGCCAGGTCAGACCGTGGTACGGCTATGGCCTCCTACGCCGCGCTCGGTGGCCGTAGCCATGAGCGAATGGAGCCATTTGTCTGGTGCGTCCCCACTCCCCTGGTGGGGAGAGAGGCCGCGAGTCGGTGTCACGATGCGGAGCTTTCCACCTATTGAACGGTGGCGGTTTCCACCAGTGCTCGGAGGTTCCGGTGGATCGTCTATTCCTGGGGGTCGTTCGGCTCAGGAAGGCCACGCAGAAGCATCGCCGCCGCGGCGATGTTCTGGCCAGCCCAAGCGAACTGTGGGGGAGCGTTCCCCCCATCCATGATGTTGTGCTGGACCTGGCGGGCGCGACCCCGAGCGTCGCTCGCCGGGTTACGCGCACAGGGCGCGACGTGGTGCGACAAGCACGCCGGTGCAGGTGGCGGCTGGTTCTGCCGCCGTTGTTGTAGCTCCTCACCGTGCTCTTGTGTGAGCGCAAGGGCCCCCGCATGAGGGTCCAGAGGGGTGTGAGTCTGCAAGGATTCCGCTACCACCGGCGGCTATCCCAGAGCGTCCACCATAGCGCACTTTCGAAATGGATGGTGGCTAGGTGCCATGTCGCCGATGCTGGAGCCATCGCTCTCAACCTCGTCATCCAGGAGTTCATGGAAAGTGGTGGGAGCATAGCTCGCCATTCCCACGAATTCGGATGTGAGAGGGGGCGGCGCCAGCGTCCTTCGGAGCCCCCGAGCGTACGTGTCCGCGGGGGACGGAGGCCGTAGGGGAACCGGTTGTACAACGGTTGCGTTGCAGATAGTGCGGTCCCTCCGGATGATCGGCAAAAGATAGTGAATAGCGAGTAAATAACAGCACGTACATTACTCACAGCGGGGTTTGAGCCAAGCGTTTGCTCGGAATGAAGCGCAGGCGCCTCGTCGTTGAAGTAGTCGTGTGTCCCGGAGCCGATGGAGGGCGCCCCTCCGACAAGCGCCGAAACAAGTGCCTCCTCGTGGAGGTGTAGTTCGCCGAGCCGGTCGGCGATGAAGTCCAGGCTTCCAAAGAGGAAGGCCTGGGACGGCTCGTAGACGGGTGGAACCCACATCCCAACAGGTGGGAGTGCGGGAAACTCCAGCGATCCGAAGCGAGTCGTATCACTTGAGCCCGCCATGGTGAAGATGACGGAAAAGTGGGTCATCCGATGACAAAAAGTGTGAACATACATGATCGGATGTGGCCAACACGCCACAGTATTGTTTTGTCGCGTGACGAGACTCAAATTTCAAAAAATACAAAACTCTTCAATACGATGTCGGATGAAGATAATTTTTATATGTAAATTGTAGACCTCGATGAGATATACAACTTTATAGTTTTAATTTTTTTCATTTGAGGACAGTAAGATGCTTGAAAAAATAATATAAAATTTCAGCACTATAATAATCGCCTACTAGCGCTTGCCGCATTAGAGCACTAATATATTATTTGTATGGAGTTAAATGAAATTACTTTTTATACCAAAGTTGTAGCTCTCAATGAGATCTACAACTTTGTAGTTTTGAGTTTTTTCATTTGAAGACGTTAAGATGCTTAAAAATAATATAAAATTTCGACGCCTCCCGAAAATATCAAAAGTTACTGTTGATACACCAAAACCGCCCAGAAACCAGCCCAGGGTTGAAAATTGAACGGTTTCAAGAGTTTGAGGGCCAAAGTTATCCGGTTTTGGAGTTCGAGGTTGAAATCCGGACTTTGACGAGAGTTCAAGGTTGTAAATTGGACTTTACCCAACATATTTTATTGGATTGTCGTCATCAAACATACGGATTCATTAAACAGTCCTCTCTACTCATTTGGGCAGCAGCACTCCCCTGGAGGCCCAACACTTTTACAGTAGGCCTTATCGCTCCTGTGGTGTTTGTGCTCGCATAACCTGCGGCACCCATCCGCATTACACGGGTACTACGAGGTCCCAGCGTGGAAGCACGGCATCCCTGGTTTTGGCTTGGGAGCTGGGGTGCCCTCCGTGCCTGCACACATGCATGCAATGCAACCAGCACAAGAAGAATTGTTAGTTACAGTATTAAGCAAAATCATGTAAACATGCCTGCATGTTTTGAAGAAGATGCAAATTAAAGTAGGAGTAAAACAAAGGGTTGGTGCCTACAAAACGATTGCGCCAACGCAACATATCGCGGATTAACAAAATCATCGGACTTCATATCGCTTACCGCTAGACGCAATTTAATTTGTTCTATCTGACGAGCACGTGTCATATGAGTCCAGGTTAAATACAAGACACAGAGGGTGAAATTGTAGTTGGGAAAGTAAAAAAAAGACATAAGAAACTCTTCACTCTCTGGTAGCCAGGGCAAGGTGGACACAAAATGAGAATAAAATTTTGGCTCTTTAAAATTAGATTTAGATACGTGGGACCATGCAATAGTTAGTCTCTGCAAAGATCGGTGATAGAGAAATCACATATGTGGCTAAATTTTCCTTCGAGTCTGTTCACACTACTGATGCTCCTGTGTGATTTAATTTGGAGAAAACTAGAACTGTGGGGGTATAACTCTATACATGGGCTGAGCCGCCAGGGGAGGCCCAGTCCCGAAGACTACGCCATGCGGAGCACGGCACAGGTTGGCGTGCCTCGCAAGACTGCATGAAGATCATTGGTGATCAAGTATGATATGTTCGGATATGCTAGATTCCGCAATCTCTGTAATTCCTATCTTGTAAACCGATCAGGATAGAAACAACTGACCTGTAACCCTACCCCCGGCCTATATAAGGCGGGTAGGGACTCCCTCGTTTTTATCGAATCTCTCATAATACAGTCCACAAAGACACATGACGTAGGGTATTACGTCAAGCTGACGGCCTGAACCTGCCTAATCGTTGTCTCTTGTGTTCTATGTCACCATCTAGTTCCCTCACGCGCACCTCCACCAATTCATCTACTACTGTGGGCATACCCTCGGTAGACTGCCGGACATATTTCGTCAATAGTGGCGCGCCAGGTAGGGTGTGTGCGTGTTGAATCCATGGCGAGCCAGATGGTCTGCTTTCCGAGCTCCATGCCCTTCTCGAGCCGGGCCAGATCTTCACGGTTGGATCCATGACCTGGGTCATCGGACCCGACGACAATGGGGAGATCGTGGAGGCGGTGCATGATCACCCTGCGCTGATCACCCTGCACAAGAAGAATTGTTAGTTACAGTATTAAGCAAAAGCATGTAAACATGCCTGCATGTTTTGAAGAAGATGCAAATTAAAGTAGGAGTAAAACAAAGGGTTGGTGCCTACATACCGATTGCGCCAACGCAACATATCCCGGATTAACAAAATCATCGGACTTCATATCGCTTACCGCTAGACACAATTTGTTCTAACTGACGAGCATGTGTCATATGAGTCCAGGTTAAATAGAAGACACAGATGGTGTAATTACAGTTGGGAAAGTAAAAAAAAAGGACAAAAGAAACTCTTCACTCTCTGGTAGCCAGGGCAAGGTGGACACAAAATGAGAATAAAATTTTGGCTTTTTAAAATTAGATTTAGATACGTGAGACCATGCAATAGTTAGTCTCTGCAAAAATCGGTGATAGAGAAATCACATATGTGGCTAAATTTTTCTTCGAGTCTGTTCACACTACTGATGCTCCTGTGTGATTTAATTTGGACAAAACTAGAACTATGCGGATATAACCCCCGATACCCACAGGGTTGTACCTGGGCTGAGCCGCCAGGGGAGGCCTAGCCCGCAAGACTACGCCGTGCGGAGCACGGCATAGGTCGGCGTGACTCACAAAACTGCATGAAGATCCTTGGCGATCAAGGATGATTTGTTCGGATATGCTAGATTCCACAATCTCTGTAATTCCTATCTTGTAAACCGATCATGATAGAAACAACCAACCTGTAACCCTACCCCCCGGCCTATATAAGGCGGGTAGAGACCCCCTCGTTTTTATCGAATCTCTCATAATACAATCCACAAAGACACATGACGTAGGGTATTACGTCAAGCTGGCGGCCTGAACCTGTCTAATCGTTGTCTCTTGCGTTCTGTACAGACGTATGTGTCACCATCCAGTTCCCTCACGCGCGCCTCCACCGATTCATCTACTACCATGGGCATACCCCTCGGTAGACTGCCGAACGTATTTCGTCAAGAGTGGCACGCCAGATAGGGGGTATGCGTGCTGAATCCATGGCGAGCCAGCTGGTCCGCTTTCCGAGCTCCATGCCCTTCTCGAGCCGGGCCAGATCTTCACGGTTGGATCCATGACCTGGGTCATCGGCCCCGACGGCAACGGGGAGATCGTGGAGGCGGTGCATGATCACCCTACGCTGCCAACACCTGCAATGACATCTCCGATCCCGGCGCGCCGCCGCTGGGTTAGCTGATCCATCAGCAATGATGATCTGATCGCATCCATCGATCGGGTCACAAACCGCTTAGCGGAATGCCAACTCCTCGTGGATTCGGTCTTAGATCAATCTAGAGCGAGCAATGAATTTCCTGCACTCCAAGATCACCAAGCCACTGCAACTGAGCGACCTACTCAGCCACATCGTTCGAGGTGGCCAGATTCCGATCTAGTGATCACGGCCACTCCAGAGGGGGGCACGGCGCGGCGCCGACCACTTCTTGCTACCGGCCAACGCTTTACCGATTACGAGGCCCTAATGGAGAACCCGTCGAAGCCCTATCCCTTTGGGCTAGAGGGTGCGGGATCCGCGTACCAGAATGCCATCCACCACCTCTTCGCTGACCACATCGAGCGCGATTGCATCACCGACCTCTACATGATTGATCCGACTAAGTCCGATCAACCCACGCCCGTGGTCAATATGGTGGCTATTCACCAGCTTACGGATGACTCCCTCCATGACGTCCTAGAGGAGAGCCCCGGTGATTACTCTGAGGGCTCAACCAAGACTACATCATGCTGCCCTACTTTTCCTCTGGGGTTTAGGGACATGATTTTCCACGTCAGCCACGACAGTGCCACCAGGGACGGCGAAACCTCCGATGAGTGCAACGCTCACCTGGCGAAGAATGCCGATTGCCAACATCACCGAGACGCAGAGGCGGCCCGTGGGGGCGACGTGGATGGACACGGCCCACCACGCCGGGGGGCATAATCTGGAGGAGTTTGACATGGTGGGTGACCAGCCGGTCCACCAGACCCCAAGCGCCAATCACACCGTTGCTTTCAACGAGCTCGAGAAACTTCCTCAAACTCTAGAGGTCGAGAAGGTCCGATCGCATATCATAGCAGCTCAAGTTCACGTTAACGAGTTTCGAAACCTTGACCCATCTTATTCGACCGCGTCGGCTCGCAGCCGCCACTCCCGCTGCAACGGAACAAGTCAACATCAAGGCGTCGTGCACCCCCAACACAAGGGCGGTGGCCCCTATCTCTATATAGGATCCAGGGGCAACTACGAAGGACATTCACGCCAAGACAGGCGCCCTCCGCACTCTCTAGATGGCTAGGGCGGCAACCGCGATGCCAATCAGGAGGTCAATCAACCCCCACACGACACCCGTGAGCTCATCAACGCCAATCAACCCCCACGCAACACGCATCAAGAACAGCAGGTCCGTGCGGTATGAGGCAGAGATGGAACACCAACGACAGTTCGATGAAGAGCATGGAGCATCTGCTGCACCCCGAGCACCACTATGCACCCCCGTCACTGGCTCCGGACTCTGACCCTTCACAGCGAGGCTCCGAGCCATCCGATGGCCTGCGGTCTTCAAGATTGTCAGGGTGAACACCTACAACGGCAAGGCAAACCCTGCCCAGTGGCTAACTCTCTACAAGATCACCGTGAGAGCTGTGGGCGGAAGTGAAGACGTCATGGCAAACTACTTGCCTATCATGCTCAACTAGTCTGCGAACAACTGGCTTCTCAGCCTACTGGAAAACTCTATCCGATCTTGGGACAACCTCAAAAGGGTCTTCACCGAGAACTACATGGCTACGTGAGAGTAGCATGGCACCAAGTACGATCTGAAGAAGCTTCACCAAACCTCCGGGGAGTCCCTGCGTAATTTCATCAGGCGCTTCTTGGAGACGAGGAACTCCATGCCCAACATCAGCGACGCCGAGGCCATCGCTGCATTGACCAAAGGGCTACAGCACGAGTAGCTCCGCGGAAAGCTATACCGAAAGAGGCCCATGACCATCGCCAAACTGATAAAAATTGCAAATAGCTACGTCGACGCTGTGGAAGCCAAACGGGCTGCCTGTCCTGATCGCCACTCATGCCATGACGACGATCGCCATGAGAAGAGGTGCTACGGTGATCGTGACCGCCGCCGCGATGATCTCAACCGTCGCCATGATGATCATGCACGCCGCCAAGACAACCCCGAGCACCGGCGTGACAACTACCCGGAGAGCTTGAGAAGCAGACAAGGCCGCTGCCGGTGGCCTAACAACTCCGTCAATGCCGTCAACACCCGTGCTAAGCACACCTATGGCACCAACTACGCTAAGCTCTTGGATGGTCCGTGTCGTATCCACAAGGACACCAAGCACACCATGGGGAGTGCAGAGGCTTGAACAAAGCATTTCACGGTGAACCAGTGAAAAGGCAATGATGCAACGATGACGAGACCAAAGATGACCAAGGCGAAGATCGAGACAAGAGCAAGGGCCCTTCCTACTAGGACGCCACCAAGACCGTCGCCACTATCTTCGGTGGGAGAGCTGTCTCTGAGGACAAGCACGAGTAGAAGCTTGTAGCTCAACGCGTCTTGTCGGTCGCTACATACGACGGCCCTATTGCTGATCCCAAGTACCTCGACTGGTCGGAGCACCTGATCATCTTCTCCACGGCCGACTAGTGGTCAAACATCCCATATCTAGGGCGTTTCCTGCTAGTCCTGGATCCCATCATCAAGGACGTGCGCTTCTAGAAGGTCCTCATCGAAGGAGGGAGTGCCCACAACATCCTATTTGCTGGGTCCCTAAAGGAGCTAGGGCTCAAGAAGGAAGATCTCACCCCCATGGACTCTTCATTCTGGGGGATTGTTCCTGAAAAAGCGTCCCTACCTCTAGGACAGATTACATTGCCGGTACAGTTCGGCACCACCAAGCACTTCCGCGTCGACTATGTTAACTTCCTAGTTGCCGATTTCAACACACCGTACCATGCCATCCTTGGCCGACCAGCTCTCACAAAGTTTATGGTCGTGCCGCATTACACGTACCTAGTGCTGAAGATGTCGACGGAGCAGGGGGTCCTCTCCCTGTGCGCCAACCTCGACGTCACCTACTCCTACGAGAAGGAATGCTTCGCGCTCACCGAGGCTACCGACATCTCCATCCGCATGGAAGACCTGGAGATCCCAACTATGGAGGCCACCCGAACATCAACCAAGTCCAAGGAGGTGAAGGAAGTGGTCCTCGTCCCCGGTGACTAGTCTAAGACTGCTCGGATTAGGGTCGACCTCGATCCCAAATAGGAAAACATGCTCGTTAGCTTCCTAAGGGAGCATGTCGACGTGTTTGCGTGGAAACCTGTGGACATGCCTGGCGTGTCTTGGGAGCTGATCGAGCACTCCTTGAATGTCTCGGCAACCACCAAGCCAATCAAGCAAAAGCTTCGACGATTCGCATAGGACAAAAAGGAGGCCATTAGGGTAGAGATAACCTAGCTCTTAGCTACCAGTTTTATAAAAGAGGTGTGTCATTCGGAGTGGTTAGCCAACCTAGTTCTTGTAAGAAAAAAGAATAAAGAATAGAGAATGTGCGTTGATTACACCGATCTCAACAAACACTACCCTAAAGACCCCTTTGGCCTACCTCGCATTGACGAGGTCGTAGATTCCACGGCTGGCTATGAGCTATAGTGCTTTTTAGATTGCTACTCTAGTTATTACTAGATCCCACTAAAGGAAGAAGACCAGATCAAGATGTCCTTCATCATGCCCTTCGGAGCCTACTGCTACATGACCATGTCCTTTGGGCTCAAGAACACGGGTGTGACTTATCAAAGAGCCATCCAGCGCTGCCTCAAGGACCAGATTAGGAAGAACGTTGAGGCTTACATCGATAACATGGTCATTAACTCTAAGACTGCCGACACCCTCATCTCTGACCTCACCTAAGTTTTCAAAGTCCTAGAAGTATACCGATGGAAGATGAATCCCACTAAGTGCATTTTCGGCGTTCCATCTGGTATCCTGCTAGGCAACATTGTTAGCCACCGCGGCATCGAAGCCAACCCCGAGAAGATATCAATGGTGACCAACATGAAGCCGCCAACCTATGTCAAGGACGTTCAGAAGCTAACGGGGTGCATGGCGGCTTTAAGTCATTTCATATCCCGTCTAGGTGAAAAGGGACTTGTAACACTCTTGGTGTTATGCCCTAAACAAACTACTAAATCATGTCATGAGCATCATGTTTATGAGATAATGCATGTGATAGAGTGTGTAGATAAATTTCTTGTAACCTAAAATGAATAATAAAAATGTTAAATGAAAATTTATTTAATAGCTCAGGTTATGTCAAGTACGGTTGAAAACAAATTTTTATTGAGCAAAAATATTATAGAACATGTGTGTGACACCTAAATAAAGTTTGAAGTACAAACTTTGTAGGTGACAATGCAACTTTTCCTTTAGAAAATAATATTGCTTGCTAGTATTTCAAATAGCTTAGAAATGAAAATTTAAATCAAATCCTGCTCAAGACCTAGAAAAATTCTTAAGTCCAATAACAGTATGACAATGCTAGGTTGGTGAATTAATTCTGGAAAATTTAGCTAAAGGTCGGTGCCCTATTTTTGCTCCTTATGGTAGCCTGATGTTCCTCCTTCAGCATGGTCAAGGTGGTTTAGCCTCAACCGAGTTGGATTAGTGTTGAGAGACGTTTTAAAATCCGTGCACAAACACAGTCTTGGGTTGCCTAGCCTGTGCGCGCAGTCACCACGCGTGGCCACTCTGTGTCGCCGTGTCGTGATCTCTCGCGTTGGTCGGCCGAGGCCAACCTAGCTTGGCCGTGGCTTGCCTGTGGTCTGGCTGTGGCCGGGCACTGGCTGCCTGCCCGACCAGCCGCTGGCCACTGCGCCCCAATGGCCGCCGCCGCCACTCTACTGCCCCACCCGCTGCCGCACTGCTGCTATGCTGCTACCCTCTCTGCCTCGTGCTGTGGCATAGCCACTGCCGCTACTGCTCACCTCGCCGCGCATGTGGCCTTGTCCCTACTGCCGGCGCCGGCGCCTCGCCATTTATGGCACTGCGGCCGCACATGTCGTGCTCAGTCGTGGGCGTGCGCACGTTCCCTCTAGCCTTGATGGCCCATAGCGCCTGCATGCGTGTCGACTCGCTAGTGGCCAGTCGTGCCCCGCCAAGGCAAGGATGAGCCGAGCTCTGACCTACCCCCTCCCCCTCTCTCTTCTCTGCTGCCATGGCAGACTAAGCCGCGGCATTAAAACTAGCAGGGAGAAGTCGTCATCGCTCGATTCATCGCGTCTCTGGCTCTGCCATTAAGCTGCCTAGCCACTCGACCCCACCCCGCCTTGAATCGAGCCCGGCCAAGCTCCAATTTGGTGCTTCCCTCGCCGCCGGGCCGATAAGGCCGTGTTTGGCCAAAGCTAATGATAGCTCCTCTATCTAACCACCCAAGGTTGGTCTAGCAGCACCATTAGCTCCGCTTTGACTCCCTCTTCGCCATGCGCTCATTAGCCAAACCGCTACCACTAACCTGGCACTGCTGACGCGACCATGTCCACCACGGTGCGCCGCTGCATGGCTCTATCGCATAGGAACAGCCATCACCAGTTCCCCTCCACTTCAACCACCATGTCGGTCGAGTCCACAATAAGCTCCTGGTGCTCGTGCATTAGCTCGTTGATCGATTATTAGTTTTAGCTGGCTAGAACGGTCGTGTTGCCATCGCGGACAACCACGCGCCATCGCCGTCCTCTCCAGTGAGTCTCGCTGCCCCCTACCACCACTTAGTGTAGGCGCTAGGGTTGTAGGTGAAGGTTGGCCCAGTAGGTGGGCCTATGTGAGCCTCTGGTGGCCGGTATAGCCGCCTAGTGTCACTGCTCACCGCGTTGCCGTGCACAGGGTTGCCTAGGGTTGTGTGCGGGGAAATTCAGGAAAACCCAGGGGTTAGACGAATTCGTCAGAGAGAGGGAGGAATAGTGTTAGGGTTTTGGCGTAGTTCGAAAGAAGTCTAAGGGTCATCTTACAAAAGTGCCAGTGCACGGGGGCTCCCCCGCCGTGGGCCATCTCGCACGTGGGTTAAAGCTCTAGTTTGGTTTTGGTGAATTGATGAAACCCTAAGTACTAACCTAGTTTATCAAGTGATCATGAGATAGGTAGCACATTCCAAGTGGTGAAGCAAATGAAGATCATGACATGATGATGGTGATGCCATGGTGATGATCAAGTGCTTGGACTTGAAACGAAGAAAGAGAAAAATAAAAGGCTCAAGGCAAAGGTATAAATGGTAGGAGCTATTTTGTTTTGGTGATCAAGACACTTAGTGAGTGTGATCACATTTAGGTTCGATAGACGTACTATTAAGAGGGGTGAAACTCGTATTGAAATGCGGTTATCAAAGTGCCACTAGATGTTCTAACTCATTGCATATGCATTTAGGATCTAGTGGAGTGCTAACACCCTTGAAAATGTTTGTGAAAATATGCTAACACATGTGCACAAGGTGATACACTTGGTGCTTGGCACATTTGAGCAAGGGTGAAGAAGATAGAGTTGAAAAGGAGTTAATCACGCTAGTCACAGAGTGACCGGACACGTCCGGTGTGAATCAGCAAAGTCGTTGTTCAGTGAAACAGTTGATCAGACGCTGGCAGCGTCCGGTCCAAAGTGACCGGACGCGTTCGGTCGGACCTGGGTGCTTACTGGACTCGACTGGACGCTGAGGCTCAGCGTCCGGTCAATTTCTAACAGATGCATCCTGTCAGCCTCGGTACTCTCTGGACTCGGCCGGACACTACTGCTCAGCGTCCGATCATTTCTATTTCTACGTCCGGTCTGAGCGTCCGGTCGTCAGCAAGTGTGTGCAGCAATGGCTACTTTGGTTTGAACTGGACACATGGTGCTCTAGGTGCGACCGGACACGTCCGGTCGAGCTACCGGATGTGTCCGGTATTCACGAACGGTGCGTCTAGTGCAGCATCCGGTGCACTCGAGCAGCGCGTCCGGTCGACGCGTAGTCAGCCCAGTAATTGAGCCAACGGCTCTATTTCATGGGGGCTTCTATTTAAGCCCCATGGCTGGCTCTAGCTCACTCTCTTGGCCATTTGCATTGACATAGCAACCTTGTGAGCTTAGCCAAAGCCCTCCCAATCATCTCCATCATAGATTCAACATCTTTGTGAGATTGGGAGTGAATCCAAGTGCATTGCTTGAGTGTTTGCATCTAGAGGCACTTGGTGTTCGTGTTTTGCTATGGGATTAACTTGTTACTCTTGGTGGTTGCCACCACCTAGATGGCTTGGAGCAGTGAGGATCGTTGAGCGGAGGTTGGTGATTGTCTCCGGCTCTGATCATGGTGATTGTGAGGAGTTCTTGACCTTTCCCCGGCGGAGAGCCAAAAGGTACTCTAGTGGATTGCTCATGGCTTGTGTGATCCTCATCTTGTGCTGGTTGTGTGGCACCCTGTTGAGGGTTTGGCGTGTGATGCCAATTAGCACGTGAACCTCCAAGTGAGTGAATCGCCACAACAAGGACTAGCTTGCCGGCAAGCAGGTGAACCTCGGTAAAAAATCATTGTGTCATCATTTGATTCCGAGGTGATTGGTATTCATCCTTGTGATTGATTGGTTCACTCCTCGACACGGCGGTATAACCAACTTACTCTTTCTCTTTACATTACCGCAAACTAGCTGTCAAGCTCTTTAGTGTAGCTAGTTGTGAGAGCTTGTTAGTTTGGTTAGTGTGGCTCTTTAGTTAGCCTTTGAGAGCACACTAACTTAGTGTATTGACATAGCCATTGTGTGGATAGAAACTATATAAACTAGAATTGTGGTAGGTGGCTTGCATTTTTAGTAGGCTAGCGCAACACTTGCTTCTTCTCATAATTGTCTAATTGTTTGTTAAGTGTTGTTGTAGAAATTTTTAATAGGCTATTCACCCCCCTCTAGCCATTAGGACCTTTCAAGTGGTATCAGAGCCGAGGTCACCGTGACTTGAGGCTTAACAACCTTCGGTGTAAAAATGGCTCAAATCAACAACACCAAGAAGCCACCCCAATTTGATGGCACAAATTATCCATATTGGAAATCAAAGATGACCACACATATCAAGTCAATCAATAGAAGAGTGTGGAAGGTGGTAGAAACCAAAACTAAGATTGATGATCCGGAAAATCCTACCGTGGCCGAAGAAGTGTTTCTCCAAAACAATGGCATTGCTCTAAGTGCCATTCATGATGCAATTGATGAGAGAACATTTGAGCAAATCAATAATATTGAGATGGCTCACGAGGCTTGGAAGAAGTTGGAAGAATCATTTGAGGGCACTCAATCCATGAAGGGTGCAAAGGCATACATTCTCAAAGAGAAGTTTGCAAGCTTTAAGATGAAGGAGGATGAGAGTGTGCCAGAGATGTTCCATAGGCTTCAAGTGCTTGTCAATGATCTCAAAGCACTTGGAGAAGAGGTGAAGGACAAGGACTTCTCCCACAAGTTCTTGAGATGCTTACCTTCAAGATTTGGCACATTGGTCACTATTCTAGTGAAGAGTGGTTTGGACACCATGACACCAAACCAAGTGTTGGGAGATATAATGACCGACGATACATATAGAGATGATGATGAGAAGGAAGAAAAGAAGGAGAAGAAAGATGAGAAGAAGGATGAGAAGAAGAAGAAGAGCGTGGCATTCAAGGCCACATCATCCAAGGGCAAGGCAAAGCAAGAAACATCAAGTGAAGATGATAGTTCATTTGATGAGATGGATGATGAAAAGATGGCTCTCTTTGTTAAGAGATTTGGCAAGTTCATGATGAAGAAGGGCTACCGTGCTAGAAGAAAGAAGTCTTCATCCAAGAACAAGGAAGAGTCAAGAAGGTGCTTCAATTGTGGAAGCAAAGATCATCTTGTTGCTCAATGCCCATACAATAGCGACAAAGATGATGACAAGAAGAACAAGAAGAAGGACAAGAAGGAAAAGAAAGAGAAGAAGGACAAGATGACCTTCAAGAAGAAGAAGGGTGGTTCATATGTGGTCACTTGGGATAGTGATGCTTCCTCAAGTGATGATGATGATAGTGATGATGATGATAGTGATGATGATAAGACCACCAAGAAGAAGGCACTTGCAAGCATTGCTATCAATGAGAAGCCTTCTCTCTTTGACACTCCATCATGCTTCATGTCTAAGGCCACTAAGGTACAAATTTGTGATGATGGAAGTGATGATGAACATGATAATGAAAATGATAGTGATAGTGATGATGATGAACATACTAAAGATGAATTATTTGACATGCTAGAAGATGCTAAAGAACACTTTGACATTAAGAGAAGGGAATGCAAGAGCTTGAATAAGGAGGTAAAAGCCCTTAAGCAAGCCCTTGATGAGCTCAAAGCAACTCATGAGAGGCTAGAGGAAGCCCATGAGAAGCTTGGCAAGGCTCAAAAGAAGCTTGAAAAAGCTCATTCCTCTTTGCTTAATGAGCAAAATAAAAAGAAGCATGTTGAGACTTGTGATGTAGGCTTAACTTGTGATATAATTGATGAATCATCATCTATGCCTATCATTGTTGCTCCCACTAACCCTTCTTGTGGCACCTCTACTTCCACCTCATCTAGTAGTGATGGTGTCACTTGTGATGCCTCACTAATGGTTGAGAATGAGACCCTCAAGAAGGAGGTCAATAAGCTCACTCACACTTTGGCTAAGGCCTATGGTGGTGAGGACTGCTTGCTTATATGCTTGGGTAGCCAAAGAGCTTCTCTCTATAAAGAGGGATTGGGCTATACCCCCAAGAAAGGCAAGGTGGCCTTTGTTCCTCACAAAACTAGTTTTGTGAAGAACAATGGTCGGTTTTGCACTAGTTGCAAGCAAGTTGGTCATGTTGAGCAAAAGTGCATGAACAAGAAGTCACAAGCTAATGTATCCTCCATTAAGCTTGATTCATTCTATGTGCTTACCAATGGTGCAAATGGTGTAAAGGCTAAGTTTATTGGTAAACCATGGATGGGCTCAAAGAAGAAAGCCATTTGGGTACCAAAGAGCTTAGTGACTAACCTTCAAGGACCCAAGCAAGTTTGGGTACCTAAAAAGAATTGATCTTCTTTTGTAGGTCAATTATAAAGCTGGAGGAAGGCATTGGGTTCTTGATAGTGGGTGCACTCAACACATGACCAGGGATGCAAGAATGTTCAACTCAATCAATACCAATGGCAATGATGGTTATGATAGTATCACATTTGGTGACAATGGCAAAGACAAGGTCAAGGGGCTTGGTAAGATTGTCATATCCAATGACATGAGCATTTCCAATGTGTTGCTAGTAGAGAGCTTGAATTTCAACTTGCTATCCATGGCTCAATTATGTGATCTTGGCTTCAAATGCATATTTGGGGTAGATGATGTAGAGATCATAAGTGTAGATGGCTCTAATTTGATCTTCAAAGGCTTTAGATATGAGAATCTATACTTGGTTGATTTCAATGCTAGTGAAGCTAAATTATCTACATGTTTGTTCTCTTTGTCTAGCATGGGTTGGTTATGGCATAGAAGGCTTGGTCATGTTGGAATGAAACAATTGAATAGATTGGTTAAGCATGACTTGGTTAGAGGCTTGAAAGGTGTTGTGTTTGAGAAGGATAAGCTTTGTAGCTCTTGTCAAGCCGGCAAACAAGTTGGAAACACCCATCCTAAGAAAAGCATGATGAGCACTAGTAAGGCATTTGAGTTATTGCACATGGATTTGTTTGGGCCAACACAATACACTAGCATCGGTGGTAACAAATATGGCTTTGTGATAGTGGATGATTATACTAGATATACATGGGTATTCTTTCTAGTGGACAAAAGTGATGTGTTTGCAACATTTAGATCATTTGTCAAAGGCATTCACAATGAGTTTGAAACAACCATCAAGAGAGTTAGAAGTGACAATGGTAGTGAGTTCAAGAACACTAGAATTGATGAGTTATATGATGAATTTGGAATTAGACATCAATTCTCGGCCAAGTACACTCCATAATCAAATGGCCTTGTTGAGAGGAAAAATAGAACACTCATTGATATGGCAAGGTCTATGCTTAGTGAGTACAATGTGAGTCAATCTTTTTGGGCTGAAGCTATCAACATGGCTTGCTATTGTAGCAACCATCTCTATTGTGACCCATTGAAAGAGAAGACACCATATGAGCTTCTTGAATGGTAGAAAGCCCAACATTGCATATTTTTGGGTCTTTGGTTGCAAATGCTATATCTTGAAGAAAGGCACAAGATTGGGCAAGTTTGATAAGAAATGTGATGAAGGATTCCTACTTGGATACTCAACCACTAGCAAAGCATATAGAGTTTGGAATTTGGAAAGTGGTACTCTTGTGGAAGTTCATGATGTTGAATTTGATGAAACCAAGGGTTCACAAGAAGAGAATGAGAACTTGGAAGATGTTAGAGGCATTCAACTTTCAAATGACATGAAGAACATGGATGTTGGTGAATTGAGGCCTAGGCAATGATGATGAAGATGATCAAGTGCAAGTTCTCTCTAACCCAAATGTGCAAGATGATACAAATCAAGCTAGTACAAGTGGCTCTCATGAAAATGAACAAGATCAAGTGGCTAGTACATCATCTCAACCCAATGATCAAGCAAGTGCAAGCAATCAAGTTCCAATACTCCAACCAACAAATATTGCAAGAGATCATCCTTTGGACACTATAATTGGAGATATTTCTAGAGGTGTACAAACAAGATCAAGTTTGGCTTCATTTTGTGAGCATTTCTCATTTGTGTCATCCATTGAACCAAAGAAGATAGATGAAGCATTGAAGGATGTTGATTGGGTGAATGCTATGCATGAAGAATTGAATAACTTCACAAGAAATCAAGTATGGGAATTAGTAGAGAGACCAAAGGGACACAATGTGATTGGAACCAAATGAGTCTTTAGAAACAAGGAAGATCAAGATGGGATAGTAGTAAGGAACAAAGCATGATTGGTAGCACAAGGATATACACAAGTTGAAGGTCTTGACTTTGGAGAAACATATGCCCCAGTTGCTAGATTGGAAACAATTAGAATCTTGCTAGCCTATGGTTATGCCCACAACATCAAGCTCTATCAAATGGATGTTAAGAGTGCATTTCTTAATGGTTACATCAATGAAGAAGTATATGTTGAGCAACCTCCCGGTTTTGAAGATAACAAGAAGCCTGACCATGTGTACAAGTTGAAGAAGGCATTGTATGGCTTGAAGCAAGCACCTAGAGCATGGTATGAGAGATTGAGGGACTTCCTACTCTCTAAAGGGTTCATGATGGGCAATGTTGACACCACTCTTTTCATCAAGAAGATTGGAAAAGATTTATTTGTGTTACAAATCTATGTTGATGACATTATATTTGGATCAATCAATCAAGACTTTTGTGATGAGTTTGGAAAGATGATGGCTAATGAGTTTGGGATGTCCATGATTGGAGAGTTGAGTTACTTCCTTGGTCTTCAAATCAAGCAATTGAAGAATGGTACATTTGTGAGTCAAGGCAAGTATATCAAGGACATGATCAAGAAGTTTGGCATGAGTGATAGCAAAGCCATTAGTACACCAATGGGAACAAATAGCAACTTGGATAGTGATGCAAGTGGAAATATGGTGGATCAAAAATTATATCGGTCTATGATTGGAAGCCTACTCTATGTGACCGCATCAAGGCCGGATGTCATGTTTAGTGTGTGCATGTGTGCAAGATTTCAATCCTCACCAAGAGAAAGTCATTTGAAGGCTACAAAGAGAATATTGAGGTACTTGAAGCATACACAAAATATTAGTTTGTGGTATCCCAAAGGTGCAAAGTTTGAGCTAGTTAGTTACTCCAACTCGGATTATGTGGGATGCAAGGTTGAAAGAAAGAGCACATCGGGCACATGTCTATTGTTGGGAAGATCACTTGTTTCATGGTCATCAAAGAAGCAAAATAGTGTTGCATTATCAACCGCCGAAGCCGAATACATATCCGCCGGTAGTTGTTGTGCACAAATACTTTGGATGAAGGCCACTTTGAGTGACTTTGGAATCAAGTTCAAGAAAGTTCCATTGCTATGTGACAATGAGAGTGCAATCAAGTTGACCAACAATCCAGTTCAACATGCAAGAACAAAGCACATTGATGTCCGCCACCATTTCATAAGAGATCACCAACAAAAAGGGGACATTTGCATTGAGAGTGTAGGCACCAAAGATCAACTTGCTGATATATTCACCAAGCCATTGGATGAGAAAAGGTTTTGCAAGCTAAGGAATGAGTTGAACATATTGGTTTTCTCAAATATGTGTTGATGCACCCCCCCCCCCCCACTTATATGACATGCCTCTCCTTCGAGCAATCCAAGGGAAAAGTTGATTGGCATGGCATACATCCTTGCTAAGGACATGTTTAGTGCATCTAGACATCTTTCACATTTAATAGGCTCATTCATGAAAATCAAATGAATTTGATGATTGTATGGTACCACTATTGCTTCTATGCTTATTTTGGTCTAGTGGTAGCATATGACATGTTTGTGGGCTTGTAAACCTAGTGTTTAATCTAGAAAATGAGCTCTAAGTGTTTAACTCAACATGGTACAAGATAACCCTTATTTAGAGGTGTGAAGAAGCTTGTCCTTGGATCAAACCGTGTTAGATATCTTTGGTAAATGATCTAGATTGGACCAAATTTGGGAATATGATCCTCACCCCATTGATTGACATTGATAATCTCAACCTATCTACATTTTAAACCTTTGTGGTCATTGATGACAAAGGGGGAGAAAAACAAATATATTAGTACATGGGGAGAAAAACAAAGATATTAGTGTACTAAGATAATGAAAAGACAACAAATGGGGAGAACTTGACATAGGGGGAGAGATATGACAAAGGAAAGGGATCAATTAAAATTTTGAGCACACAAGTAGGGCGAGCAAGCTCATGAACTTGTATGGTGCATTTGGATGTGCATTTCATATGTTTGCTTGCATGGCACAAGTTTTAAATTTCAATATCTATGCTTGTGTGGTGTATGCTAGTTGTAGGTTTGAATGATGAAATGAAAATCTAGAATGCATAGGTTATCTAGTGATTTCATTTCCAAGTGGTATCGAGCTAACCATGGTGCTAAGGATAGTATAATGGTGCACTCCACTGCACAAGCAATTGGTGTGGAGTGCTAACACCCTTGAAAATGTTTGTGAAAATATGCAAACACATATGCACAAGGTGATACACTTGGTGGTTGGCACATTTGAGCAAGGGTGAAGAAGATAGAGTTGAAAAGGAGTTAGTCGCGCTGGTCACAGAATGACCGGACGCGTCCGGTATGGTGATCGGACACGTTCGGTATTAACGACAAACTCAGCGACCGGATGACCGGTCGCCACACCGGACGCGTCCGGTGTGAATCAGCAAAGTCGTTGTTCGGTGAAACAGTTGATCGGACGCTGGCAGCGTCCGGTCCGGAGTGACTAGACGCGTTCGGTCGGACCTGGGTGCTTACTGGACTCGACCGGACGTTGAGGCTCAGCGTCCGGTCAGTTTCTAATAGACGCATCCAGTCAGCCTCGGTACTCTCTAGACTCGGCCGGACACTGCGGCTCAGCGTCTAATCATTTCTATTTCTGCGTCCGGTCTGAGCGTCCGGTCGTCAGCAAGTGTGTGCAGCAACAGCTACTTTGGTTTGAACTGGACACATGGTGGTCTGGGTGCGACCGGACACGTCTGATCGACCTACCAGACGTGTCCGGTATTCATGAACGGTGCGTCTGGTGCAGCGTCCGGTGCACTCGAGCAACGCGTCCGATCGACGCGCAGTCAGCCCAATAATTGAGATAACGGCTCTATTTCATGGGGGCTTCTATTTAAGCCCCATGGCCGGCTCTAGCTCACTCTCTTGGCCATTTGCATTGACATAGCAACCTTATGAGCTTGGCCAAAGCCCTCCCACTCATCTCCATCATAGAGTCAATATCTTTGTGACATTGGGAGTGAATCCAAGTGCATTGCTTGAGTGTTTGCATCTGGAGGCACTTGGTGTTCGTGTTTCGCTATGGGATTCGCTTGTTACTCTTGGTAGTTGCCACCACCTAGATGGCTTGGAGCAGCGAGGATTGTCGAGCGGAGGTTGGTGATTGTCTCCGGCTCCGATCGTGGTGATTGTGAGGGGTTCTTTACCTTTCCCTGGCGGAGAGCCAAAAGGTACTCTAGTGGATTGCTCGTGGCTTGTGTGATCCTTATCTTGTGCTGGTTGTGCGGCACCCTATTGAGGGTTTGGCGTGTGATACCAATTAGCGCGTGAACCTCCAAGTGAGTGAATCGCCACAACGAGGACTAGCTTGCCGGTAAGCAAGTGAACCTCGGTAAAAAAATCATTGTGTCATTATTTGATTCTATGGTGATTGGTCTTCATCCTTGTGATTGATTAGTTCACTCCTCGACATGGCAGTATAACCAACTTACTCTTTCTCTTTACATTATCACAAACTAGCTGTCAAGCTCTTTAGTGTAGCTTGTTGTGAGAGCTTGTTAGTTTGGTTAGTGTGGCTCTTTAGTTAGCCTTTGAGAGCACACTAACTTAGTGTATTGATATAGCCATTGTGTGGATAGAAACTATATAAACTAGAATTATGGTAGGTGGCTTGCATTTTTAGTAGGCTAGCGCAACACTTGCTTCGCCTCATAATTGTTTAACCGTTTGTTAAGTGTTGTTGTAGAAATTTTTAATAGGCTATTCACCCCCCATCTAGCCATTAGGACCTTTCAGTGGGCCGCGTCCGTGCGGGCCACATGGTTGAATCTGCCTTTTCCTTTTTCTTAGGAATCAGTAATTGTTTTCCATTTCAATTTCTGAGCTAGATTTGTATAATTAATATAAATTCACATAGGTGTCCAAAAATTATGAAACTAATTTTGTTAGGTTCCTAAAATTATTGTCTACCTGTTAGCATAGTTAGTTCATACATATCTGTGTTGTTGCTAAGGACCATTAAAATATTTGAGATGCTTAGTATTATTTAGATTAATAATTATAGGCATTTTAGTGGTAGAATGGTTCTAGCATTAATCTAGAAATTTTTACAGTAGTGTCGGGTTCATAAACCTAGGGTCCCTCATGGACCGGCTTCCTAGCAAAAGGCTCGGCCCAGCAGACAACGTTGCGAACGACGCGCAACTCTTGGGCCAGCCCAAACACCTAAATGATAGGCCAGAAGGACAATCCACTATCCGACCGAAAGGCCTGGCCGAGGAGGAACGATGCCCGCTTCCGACTCTGGCTTGCCTCTCCGACCAGAAGGCCTCGCTTCCAACTCCGGCTCGCCTCTGGACGGACTCTCCAACCAGAAGGCCTAGCCAAAACACCACTTCTGACTCCGACCCGTGTCTCCGACCGGGGATACGCCGAACCCTTGCTTACAACTCTTCTCCGACTGGCACAATCAGAGCCGACTAGGACCAACCGACCAAGGACGCCCGCTCGATAAGGAACAGAAAATGGATGGAGAAAGTAAGGCAGTGCACTCAAGTCAACCGCAATACCAAGGACCATACCTAGTACACCTGTAGGACAATACCCTATGACCTTCTTGGCATGACAGAACTGAAGCAGTGTTGTAGGCGCCGACATTTTCCCCTATAGTATTGTGGGCGCCATCAACTCCCATACCAGACAAATACGGTAAGGCTCCTCCCACATGTCTCTGGGCATCAAATAGTGTTATGGGCGCCTCATTTACCACACCAGGCGAACAGGGTAAAACCCCCCATGTGCCTCTAGGCATCAACAGTATGGTAGGCACCGACGTCTGCCATTCCAGAACAAGACGAAGCAACCTCCCACGTGCATCTAAATTAAACAGTAATGTGGGCGCCTACCATCATCTTGTAGCCGTCGGCGTGGGCAACAAGACTTAGTAGCATACGCACTCTCTCCCTCTCACTTGTAAGACCATCCCCTTCATCTATAAAAGGGGATGCGCTCTCTCCCAAATGACTCAATTCATTCAGATCAATCAGTTCACCTACATTGATTCACCCTATGTAACCTTAGACACTCTAAAGTTATACCGAGCACACGCTCGAATGCTTAGTACATAGCGGGGCTCCTGTCACTCTCGGCCCTTCAGACCAGAGTCCGACCGGACCTCTTGTACCCCCATCTTTCTCCCTTCCATTTGTAACCCCACAGCAAACTTCGAGCACCTGGGCTCAGGAATAAAGTCACCGATCGACTCAAACTAGACATAGGGCACATTGCCTGAACCAGTATAAATCCTGTGTCATTGAGTGCTAGGCCACCTCCGATCACAACGTATAGGAAAACTATAAATATTTACGTGTTGGTCACTTTCTACACCGACAGTTGGCGCCGTCCATGGGGAAGACGTTGTACGTTCAACACTTTTTGGTCATCAGATGGCGCACTTTTCCGCCACCTTCGCCATGGCGGGCTCAAGCGATATGGCTTTGGCTCACTGGAGTTTCCCGCACTCTCACCTGTTGGGATGTGGGTTCCACCCGTCTTCGAGCCATCCTAGGCCATCCTCTTTGGAAGCCTGGACTTCGTCACCAACCGGCTCGGCGCACTACACCTCCGCGAGGAGGCACTCATTTCGGCACCCACTGGAGGGGCGCCCTCCATCGGCTCTGGGACACACGATGACTTCAACAATGAGGCGCCTATGCTTCATTCCGAGCAAACTCTCTACTTAAACCCCGCTGTGAGTAATATACATGTTGTTATTTACTCGCTATTTACTATCTTCCGTCAATTATCCAGAGGGACCGTGTTGTCCGTACCGCAACCACTGCACGACCGGTTCCCCTACGGCCTCATGTCCACCAAGGACGTGTACGCCCGGGGGATTCAAAAAATGCTGACGCCGCCTCCTCTCACATCTAAATTCGTGGGGATGGCGAGCTATGCTCCCACCTATTTCTATGAACTTTTGGATGACGAGGTTGAGAGAGATGGCTCCAGCATCGACAACGTGGCGCCTGGCCACCGTCCGTCCCGGTAGTGCGCTATGGAGGACGCTTTAGGACAGCCACCGGTGGTAGCGGAGTCCTTGCAGACTCACACCCTTCTGGACCCTCATGCGGGGGCCCTCGTGTGGGCACGGGAGTACGGTGAGGAGCTATGACAAAGGCGGCAGAACCAGCCGCCACCTGCGCTGGCGTGCTTGCGTAGCACGTTGCGCCACGCGCGCATGACCCAGTGGGCGGTGCCCAAGGTCGTGCCCGCCAGGTCCAGTGCGACATCATGGACGAGGGGAACGACCGCCCATAGTTCGCTCGGGCTTGCTAGAACATCGCTGCTGCAGCAATGCTTTTGTGTGACGGCCCTAAGCCCATCGACCCCTAGGAGCGGGCGGTCTACCGGAACCTCCGGGCGCTAGTGGAGGCCGTCGCCGTTCAACAGGCAGAGAGCTCGACATCGTGACTCCGACTCACGCCCTCCCTCCCAACCAGGGGAGTGGAGATGCGCTAGACATATCTCTCCATCTGCTCGCCACTACAGCCACCAAGCATGGCACGGGAGGCCGTAGCTGCACCGTGGTCTGACCCAGCGCATGCTCCACACTGACTGCTGGCACGCGAATGGCTCGATCCAAACCAAGACGCTCGCAGCGTCATCAGCAACCGGCATCAGGCCTGACGTAATGATGATGTTCATCGAGCGGCGGTAAGGATAGGCGACGTAGGCCCTGGCTGAACCATAGAGGGGAGTGGTGAAACACGCCCTAGGCATGGTCGCCGACCAGATGACTGAAGTCCCAGCCCAGAGGGCCCGAGACCACGGGCCTTTGGCCGACGCATCTGGAGGGCGCCGTTCCCACGGCGCTTCTGGTCGCCCACCAACATCTCCAAGTACACCAGGGAGATGAACCCCGATATATGGCTCGAAGATTTTAGGCTCGCCTGCTGAGCCAGAGGGGTGGATGATGACCTTTTCATCATTCAGTATCTCCCCATCTGCATAGGGGAACATGTTCGAGCATGGCTCGAATTCCTCCCGCACGACAGCATCCACGACTAGGCGGACCTCAAGAGGATCTTTGTCGAAAACTTCTAGGGGACGTACGTCCACCCTGGGAACTCCTGGGACCTCAAGAGCTGCTAGCAGGAGCACAGCGAGTCCCTATGGGATTACATCCATAGGTTCTCCCAATGATCCAACTCCCTCCCTGATGTTGTCGACGCAGATATCATCAGCGCATTCCTCTCTAGGATGACCTGCGAGTCCCGGATCCACAAGCTTGGCTGCCTAAAGCCCCGTACCACCCGCGACCTACTAGACGTCGCCATGAACCACACCTCTAGCGAGGAGGTGGTCAGAGCGGTCTTCAATGGAGGCTAGGACAATGGCAAGGCCAAGCGCGAGGACCAAGACAAGGGCCCCTCGACGCAGAGGGGCAAGAAGAACAAAAAGGATCGATGCCGATTGGACAACACCGCGTTGGTCGCCGTAGCTGATCGCACGGGCAAACAGCCCCAGTAGGGCCTGCCTGACCACTTCAGCAAGCTCATGGATAGCCCGTGCACCAACTATGCCTACCCCGTCAAACACCTCTACAAGGACTGCGAGCTCCTCAAACGTTTCCTACGACAGGCCGGCGGACCAAAAGGAGACGGCAAGGAGGCGGCAGCCAAGAAAGGGGGCATGGCAGGCAAGGACAGGGACAGCTTCCCCGACCCCGAGGAATGCATCATGATCTTCGGCGGATCTGAGGCCATCTACTCCGAGCGCCAGCAAAAGGTATGCTACAGGGAGGCATGCACCGCCGAGATGGCCGTCCCCTCCTTCCTTAGCTAGTCGGAATCTCCGATCACCTTCGATTAGAGAGACCACCCCTCGCATGTCGCGAGACCGGGATGCTACCCGCTCATCGTTGACCCCATCATCCGCAAGAAGCGTCTCACTAAGGTGCTGATGGACGGAGGCAGCGGCCTCAACATCCTCTACGTCGACACCCTCGACACCATGCGCAACACCCGGATGGAACTCTGCCCAGCCGACTCTCCCTTCCATGGGGTGATCCCAGGAGCATAGGCATACCCGCTCGAGCAGATCGACCTGCCCGTCATGTTTGGCAACCAAGCCAACTTCTGCTTGGAGGTCATCACCTTTGAAGTGATGGACTTCCTATGGTCCTACCACACCATCTTGGGGTGGCCATGCTACGCCAAATTCATGGCAATCCCTAACTACACCTACCTCAAGCTGAAGATGTCAGGACTGAACGATGTCATCACCATGAGCAGTGCCTTCTCGCATGCCTTCACATGCGACCATGAGCATTTCGAGCTCGCCACCATGGTGGTCAACTCGTCCGAGCTCCCACGGCTCGGGGAGTCATCGACCCCAGCAGTCCCAGACTGCAACAAACCAGCCTCTTCGATGGCCTTTCGTCCACTCGAGGAAACCAAGGCGGTGGGGATCGACCCCACTGACCCAACCAAGACGGTGCAGATCGGGACCCACCTCCCGGCCAAATAGGAATGCGAGCTCATCGACTTCCTACGCGCCAATCGCGATGTCTTCGCATGGTAGCCTTCTGATATGCCGGGCATACCGCGGGAGGTCGCCAAGCACGCACTGCGCCTCATCCCAGTCTCGAAGCCTGCCAAGCAGTGCCTGTGTCGCTTCGACAACGAGAGGAGCAGGGCCATAGGCGAAGAGATCACCAAACTCTTGGCAGCCGGATTCATTAGAGAGGTATTCCACTCCGACTGGCTCACCAATCCTGTTCTTGTTAAAAACAAGACCGGGAAATGGAGAATGTGCGTTGATTATACTGGCCTCAATAAAGCGTGTCCAAAGTATCACTTTCCATTGCTGCGCATAGACCAGATTGTCGACTCCACCTCAGGTTGCGAGATCCTCTCCTTTCTGGATGCCTACTCGAGCTATCACCAGATCACGATGAAAGGGTCTGATCAGCTCGCAATCTCATTCATTACCTCGTATGGTTCGTACTGCCAAGTAACCATGCCTTTCGGCCTGAAGAATGCTGGTGCCACCTACTAAAGGTACATGTAGCAATGCTTCGCCGACCAAATCGACCCGCTCGATCAGTCTGATCAAGCCGAGTGGCCAAAATCAACAATCGCCGTCTATGTTGATGACATAGTGGTCAAAACGGCTCAAGTTTGTGACCTGATCGCAAACTTGGCCGTGACATTCATGAACCTCTGAAGGTTCAACATCAAGCTGAATCCCAAAAAATATGTTTTAGGGTTTTGAACGGGAAGCTGCTTGGATACATTGTGTTCGAGCGCGGCATCGAGGCCAACCCCGAAAAGATCACGGCCATCTCCAACATGGGCCCTATATGCAATGTCAAAGGCATACAAAGGCTCACCGGCTGTCTGGCTGCCCTTAGCCGATTCATCTCCCGGCTCGGCGAACGGGGGATGCCACTCTACAAGCTCCACAAAAAGACGGACGCCTTCGTCTGGACTGAGGAAGCTCAATAGGCTCTAGAGAGAGAGAGTCAAAATGACACTGACATCGGCCCTGATCCTCGTCACTCCCGAACGGGGAGAACTCCTCCTCCTCTACGTCGTAGCGAGCAACCATATGGTGAGCACCGCCCTGGTCATCGAAAGGGAGGAGCCGAGACACCACCTTAAGGTCCAGCGACCCATATACTTTGTCGGGGAGGTACTCACCGACCCCAATGTCTGATACCCCCAAGTGCAGAAACTCTTATACGCCGTGCTGATGGCGACCCGGAAGCTACTGCACTACTTCACCGACCACGAAGTCGCGGTCGTCACTTTGTACCCGCTCGGAGACATCGTCCGCAACCGCGATGCTGCGGGATGGATCTCCAAATGGGCACTTGAGCTCATGGGCCACGACATCAGGTATATCCCTCATACCATTATTAAGTCTTAGGCTCTCGTGGACTTTATCGCTGAATGGATGGAAGTCCAGCTACTGACCCTAGACGTCACCCATGAGTACTAGACGATGTACTTCGACGGATCCGTCATGGCACCCGGCTCAGGGGCTAGAGTGGTTCTGATCTCCCCAGACGGGAGTAGGCTCTGCTACAACATCTGCCTCCACTTTTCAGCCTCAAACAATGTCGCGGAGTATGAGGCCCTTATGAACGGTCTACGCATCGCCATCGAGCTTGGTGCTACGCGACTCTACGTTCGTGGTGATTCAGAGCTGGTCGTCGACCAGGTCATGAAGGAGTCCTCCTATAAAAGCCCCCTCATGATAGCATACTGCCAAGAGGTGTGCAAGCTCGAGGACAAATTCTAGGGGATCGAGCTACATCACGTCCTCCGAAAGGACAACGATGCCGCCGATTTTCTTGCAAAATTAGCCGCCAGGCGGGATCCATCCCCAAGCGGGGTCTTCATCAATGACGTCCACGAGCCATCTGTCGCATCCTAGAAGGTCTGATCTAGGCACACCCCGACGCCCAGCCGGCGCCTGGGGGCTCTGACCCCGACGCTAAGCCAGCGCCCGGGGGCTCCGACCCCAATGCCAAACCGGCGCTCGGGGGCTCCGACCCCAGTACCTCCATGTCGACGTTGCCCGCCAACGTCACCATGTTGGCACTCGATCAAACCGACTGGCGAGCACCGCTACTCGCCTACCTCCTCGAGGAGGTTCTCCCACCCGAAAGGACTAAAGCCCGATGGATCGCTCAATGCGCCAAGACCTTCGTCGCGCTCGGTGACAAACTCTACAAACAAAGTCCATCGGGGGTGCTCATGAAGTGCATCCCTATCAACCAGGGGAAGCAGCTCCTACTTGAGGTCCATGCCGGGATCTACGGACATCACATTGCCCCAAGGTCGCTGGTCAGAAAGGCCTTTTGCCAAGATTTTTACTGGCCCACCGCGCTACGAGATGCAGAGGAGGTCGTCCACAGGAGTGAATGATGCCAGTTCTACGCTCGGCAAACCCATTTGTCGGCACAGGAGCTCCAAACCATCCCCATCACCTAGCCGTTCATGGTCTGGGGCCTCGACATGGTGGGACCCCTCAAAAAGGGCTCAGGTGGCTTCACTCACCTGCTCGTAGCGGTTGACAAGTTCACCAAATGGATAGAGGCCAAGCCCATCACCAACATCCGCTCGGAAGAGGCGGTCAAATTCTTCCTCAATGTCATCTACCGGTTCGGCGTTCCTAACTGCATCATCATTGACCACAGGACTAACTTCACCGGGAAGAAGTTCCTGGACTTCAGTGATGGATACGGCATCAGGATCGACTGGCCTCGGTCAGACATCCACGTACTAATGGTCAGGTCGAGCGTGCCATCGGCATGGTCCTCCAAGGACTTAAGTCGTGCATCTTCGACCGACTCAACAAGTACGCCGGGTGATGGGTTGCAAAGGTCCCAGCAATCCTCTAGAGCCTGAGAATGACCCTGAACCAATCCATAGGATTCACACCCTTCTTCCTGGCCTACGGAGCTAAAGCAGTGATGCCCTCCAACCTCGACCATGGCGCCCCAAGAGTGAAGGCTTTCGATCACGACCGAGACGTAGAGGCTCAGCAAGACGCAGTCGACCTACTCAAGGAGGCCCACGAGATGACCGTCATCCGCTCCACTCGCTACCAGCAAACTCTCCGCAGGTACCATGAAAGGAAGATCAGGGGGAGGATCCTCGAAGTCGGTGATCTCGTGCCCTGGAGGACCCAATCAATGAAGGAGAAGCACAAACTCTCTCCACCATGGGAAGGACCCTATACGGTGACCGAAGTGATCCAACCAGGAACCTACTGACTGAAGGACGACAATGGCAACATTCTTAGCAACACTTGAAACATTGAACAGCTACGCCATTTTTTCCTCTAAATTCGGTCTTACCACTTTTTATTCAACACTTGCTCCTATAAAGCACCCCAGCCCGAACACTTTCAGCCCAGGTCGCTCGGGGGCTCCATGAGGGTATAATACTAAGTACTACCTCTCTTCTTCTACTATCACATGGTAAAAACTTTGTCCCCGAACAAAAGCGCATTCCATTCCTTTGATTACCCAACGTAACTTTGTTCTTACTCCCAACTGAACGCACCCCACCACGACCTACGGTTACGAGCAGTCGAGCCCCGCGAGCCATGCCTAGGTTCATAAAAGCTGTAGCCTACGGAACGAATAGGCAGGTGCGAAAAAGAAAGGATAAAAACAAAGCTATGCTAGGATAAAAAAACAAGGAATGGATAGTGATTCTATCACAGCAACAGAACTGATGTATTTCATTGATACAAAAATTGTTCACACGGGGGCTCACCCACGAACTCAACGATTACATTTTCTGACTACTTCTACTCCAAATACTACTATGGCCGCTCGACGGCATCGGATGACGCCAAAGGAGAGGCCACGGCACACGCCGCCGGACATAACCACCGCCGCAAGGGCCCCACCCGGTTCCACTCCTTCGACTTCGGCGAGCGCAACGGGTACCTCAAGGGACCGCCTGGTTCCGCTCCCTCGACTTCGGAGAGCGCAATGGGTACCTCAAGGGCGTCGCACCCATAGATGCTCAGCAGAAGAGCATGTAGCTCCTGACCTTCTCATGCAGTCAAGGCAGCTCCTAGGCAGGGACGCTGCCCGCCAAGGTATGGCCACCGTGGCTAGAAGATATCTCATCAAACTTTACGAACTGGCCAACCTGAGCAACTGCAAGGGCGAAACCTCCCACCGGCTCAGTCCCGAGCGTCTTCCTCTCCGACAAGGCTCGCTCGAAGAAGACTCACTGAAAGGAGTCCACGTATGGCTCCATCCCGACGAAAGCCTCGCAGATGGTGATGAAGCCGGCGACGAACGTCACCCTCCAGTGCGCCACCTCCTTTGGTGGAACCAGCCCCTTCTCGGCAAAGGCGGCCAGCACCATCTCATCAACATTGGGGGACCTCCAACTCGACATCGCGCTCCAGAATCACGAATGGGTCTATGAGTTCTTTTTTCCTTCTCCCTTCCCCTATTTAAAGAAAAGGCAAAGCAGTTGTGGAAAGGCGAAAGGATTGGGGTGAGAAACCCTCTCCCTTCCCCCATTCAATGCGGATGGGAAATAATGGGACGCACCCTGACCGATGGGACGCAGACTGATCAACAAAACGACGCCTGGTCAGACGGTACGTGGCCTGGGTATGGCCCACCACTACCGCACGACCAGGCGCGAGAAACAAAGTGCCACCATGCGCAGGCGGCTCTCCACGTTCCCAGGCGGGACTTGAAAAAACCCAAACAACGGGATCTCCGCCAGGAGAGACCATCGGGCTTCCTAAGTTAATCAAACAGCTCAAGAAAACACCGAGAGATAGGTAAGGGACAAAGGGACACCCCATGTGGGCCATGCCAACTCCGTCATGAACGACGAGGATGGATCCCGGTCGGACATTTCCGATTGGAGCTCTTCAAACCCCGTCTCTCGAGTCATCAAGGTATATATATATATATATATATATATATATATATATATATATATATATATATATATATATATATATATATATATATATATATATATATATATATATATATATATATATAGTACGAGTCTTACTAGTGCAGGTTCGAGTAGCTGCTATGCTTAGGCTGTTGGTAGCGTGGGTAACCTGTTGTTACAAGTAGGGAATATTATTATTATTCTCCTAATAAAATGATGGAAAGAAAATGGTGACCAAGCAGGGATAAGGAATAGGATATTGGTGGGTGTAACAAGTTGTGTCCCACGGTCAACGGGGCTTAGCTTGGTTACACTATTTTCCCTATTTTCCGCAAACAGAATAAAACAACAAATCATATTGCCTATCATATCCTTGAGAGTCGAAAAATATTCCCACTAGTCGGGTAAGTCTTACGAGTACATTGTGTACTCAGGGTTTATTTTACCCTGTTGCAGGTGCAGCTTGAGAAGTTAGCACTTGTGTGGAGGATTCTTCTAGTGGGCACAGATGAATCCGTGTATCATTTACGCTAGATAATTATTACATTCCGCTGTTTAATTATCGCACTCTGAACTCTGACATTGTAATAAATAATTTCCAAGACTATGTTGTATTAAATGGCCTAAGTATTGTAAGCTTGTATTCATTATTGGATTCTAGATGTAAAACGTGGATTGTTTTGAGTTCTTCCTAGGGGTGTGCTCGACGGAACTGCCCGTTTTAGCTCACTTTTGATGTGTTTAGTGTCTACAGGAAGACAAGCGCCTCTGAAAGTGTGTTATCTCAGACGGTTCTGCCACAGGACTTCCTTTCTTCAAGCTACTTAAGGCTCAAGAGAAATTCGTCTGGTCGGAGGACACTGACAAAGCATTCGTCGAGTTCAAGCGGTTCCTCACCACACCTCCGATCATGACTGCTCCCCAAAAGGATGAAACCCTTTTAATTTACATTGCAGCAACCAACCGGGTAATCAGCACCGCCATTGTTGTCGAACGAGAAGAGGCTGGACACACATACAAAGTCCAGCGCCCAGTCTATTTCATCAGCAAGGTCCTAAACGAGTCTAAGACTCGCTACCCTCAGGTTCAGAAGATGTTGTACGCAATTCTGATCATGTCTCGTAAGCTTTGCCACTACTTCGACGCCTATCCCATAGCAGTGGTTGCTGAGTATCCACTCGGCGACATCCTACATAACAAGGAAGCCAGCGGCCACATCATTAAATAGGCGGTCAAGCTCGGCACCTACACCTACATCATTAAATAGGCGGGGTAGTGTGCGCCGTCAGACCAGGAGCACCGTCTAATTGGCTTATATGCTTGTAACAGAGAGTTGGGATCTCAGCTTTGGACCTGCGACCCAACGAGAAAATTAGATATTTGACCCTCAGTACGCACGCCGCCTCTCTATATTTGATACTCAATTCGTAGGCCTTTGAAAATTTGACTCCGAAAATGTGAATTCTTTGGATCCGAGAGATTCTCTCATTTCCTATTTTCTCGAACACTTGAAAAATAGGAAATGAGAGAAAATATGAATAATGCCTCAGGTTAAAAGAATTCACGTGCACGGGGTCAAATTTTTAAAGGTCTGCGAATCAGGAGTCAAACGTAGAGAGGTGAATGGATTAAGGATTAAATATCGAGATTTCTCCGACCTAACCGACCACCCGATCAGCTTCTCGCCTTATTTCAAATAGAACCAACTACCTTGTTAGAATTTCTATGTCCTCATCGTGAGATCGTTGGATTGGGAGTTGTCGGATGATTTAGCTCCAGCAATGCCTAGTAATGTGATCGCGTAAGAGGAATCGGATGGTAGCACATGAGGCACAAGAATTTATACTAGTTCAAGCCGCGCTAGCACGTAAAACCCTAGTCCAATTGATGCTGCTGCTCTTTTTGTATTCGTATGCTCTGTTACAGGGGTCGTTGCTCCTAGCTACGTAGTATATGAGATGGATCGGATCCTGATCACGAGGTCCCTACCCTCCTTTATATAGGCAGAGGGATAGGGTTATAATGAGTGTGATCGGCTAACACATGGGTTTTCTAGTTTGTTACACAGAATGCGCAACAGATTGATCCTATGCTATCGTCTAGATACGCCTATCTCTAGATATTTTTGGCGTGCCTTGGTCTTCGCGTTGATCGACCTCCTCGGCCTTTGTGGGACTCTTCCTTCACGGCTTCTGGCACGATAGCCCGACGTGGACGAATATACAGGTGGTGCAAGTACTCCTGGCCCATATATTCGATAGTAGCCCCCATAGGACATAATGACAAGCTAGTAGATAGCTCAGCCCTCGGGTGTCGCAGCTCCCCTGCAACTTTTAGGTACCGTGCTCCTTCTCGTGTTTCGAGGTCTTTAAGCAGCGAGTGGGGCCTGTTCGCTTGAACTTATCAGCTAAAATCTACAGTATTTTTCTCTCACAATAAAACAGCTTCAGCCGGCTTATCAGCCCGCTTTAATACCAGCCGAACAGGCCTGAAGTGTTGAAGATTGGCGTGTGTTTTGCTCGGGTGCCGAGATCCTTCCTCGGGTGCCGAGGGGTTTGTTCGGGTGGTAACACCGCGCACCTAGAAACGTGGCTTTCAGGGCTTTGTGAATGCCTTGCCCGGGTGGTAACAACGCATAGCTGTAAAAGTGACTTCCAGGGCGCTGTGAACGCTTTATTCGGGTGGTAACACTGCATACCTGGAAGCGTGGCTTACAGGGCGTTGTGAATGCCTTATTCGGGTGGTAACACTGCATACCTGGAAGCATGGCTTACAGGGCGTTGTGAACGCCTTATTCGGGTGGTAACACCGCATACCTGGAAGCCACGCTTCCAAGGTATTGTCAACGCCTTATTTGGGTGGTAACACCACGTACCTGGAAGCTTGTCACACATCAGGAAATTAAATGCAACTTGAGGTATTGTTTACTCTTGAATGTGGCTCTCACTGTCTTGAATATATGGGAATTGCATTCATCAGTCTCAAATGCTCACGAAATATTGACAAAAACCCATTGAATACAAAATCAAATAATCAAATAACAAGAAAGAAAAAGAACCCATCAACCATTCGGCATGAAGCAGATACCTATACTTTGAATTAAGAACCAAAGAGTTTTCAATAGTAGAAGAAATTGCAGCAAGAGCAGCAAGCGCATAACGCGGGTGTAGGCCGGTCGAATTCGCTACCGTCGAGGTAGATCCGCTGCCGTTTAGGCCAGAGACGAGCAAATCTGCTCAATCGGCGAGTTTGACGAGGGCCTTTTCTCCATTGTCCGGGCAAATCTGCTCAATCGGCGAGTTTGGCGAGGGCCTTTTCTCCATTGTCCGGTTGTCCCTGGACTCAGGCTCTCAGTGCTCTGCAAGAAGCACGCAGTGGAGGAAACAATATTTGTAGGCAGCTATGGATGAGATTGGTCAGACTCATGGACCAAGAAAGCAGAAACAAGTATTTGTTCGTTGAATGATCTTATCTTACACACAATATTCTTATTTCACCTTGATAATTAATTTTATTTGCCATACATATAAACGTTTACATGTATTCCGTACCTTTTATGCTTGGGCTCTGTTCGATTGAGCTTATAAGCCAAAAACAACCATACTTTTTTCGGCCATGAAACATTGTTTTTCTCTCATAACAAATCAGCCATACAAATCAGCCGCAGCAGCCATAAGTCCTGCCGAACATAGACGTCAATCTATCGATGAAAGCATCTCACTTTGCTTACAGACATATATGGACACTTCCACTCTATCGAAGCAAGCATATATCTCCACGCAGTGTCACGCCATAGGTACAAAAACTTGACACTCATTCCATTACTGCGAGCATATTTAAATACGAGTGCATCGAGGCAACGTCATGCATGTCTTGCGCTTTCGTGTCCCCTGATTGAGATGAGACCACTAAAGATAAATGGGGAAGAAATTGGCGGGGGCAACCTGATGGCGAAAAACAGGTAAGACAAGATGCTACTTCTTTCTCTTATTACTTAATTTATGTAAATAGTACTTCATAGCATTCTTTAGGCTATTAAGTTCAAATTTACTTTACTTTTAGTACTATATATCTTCTTCGTGAAGCATTAGGTATTCTGGATATACGTTGCAATTTAAAACTGGCATTGCTCAATCATTCCTCCGATCCATGTATTATTTAGTACGAGAAAAGCACCTCGTTGTGATGCTACCTTTTACGTTACGTTGTTGTATGCTTTTAGAAGTGTAAAATCTATCTGCACTCGTTTATGTCATTAACTCTCGAAAGTTTGAGAAAACACGCGCTGTGATAAACTCTAGAAAGTAGTATGTGATATCCCATCACCTTTCACCGTTTATTAAGTGATGAGAAATGCATAGATTCACTTTTCAATTCCAAATTTAACACTTCTTAAATTCTACTTCATTCATTCCAAATTATAAGATGTTATAGCTTTTCTGGAAACATTGATTTTACTATGCATCTAGGCATATGTATATCTAAATGCATAGCAATAGCTATGAATTTTAAAAAGCTAAAACGTCTTATAGTTTGAAATGGATGGAGTAGTTTACACCTCGAACTAAGAAAAGACAGACTCTTTGACATTCAGTTGCGACATAATTTAATTTTGAAAAACTGAAATTGGCTTCACAATGCAAATCGGCTGCCCCACAATGCAAAGGTGTCAGCTGAAGTTGCTGACACCGGTCAGTACAGGAATTTAAGATTCCCCAAGTCTCTTTCATCTTCCATATATTTTCAGAATTCAATTTTGAACAGTTTCAAGATTTCCCAAGTGTCTTTGTGAACATCTGACTGTTATTAGCCTAGTTTAGAATTATCTCAAACGATAACGGCTTTATTAGTGCACTTTGAGACGTTTCTCACAAGTTGATTCGGGAGTTTTTTTTGTTCGTAATTAGTTTTCATCCTTGGAGACAAGTTATAAATCCCTCAGCCACCTTAGAAAAATATGAAGAAAAGAATGATGTAACTGATACTATAGATAAAGCACCTCGTCCATGCCAACTTGAGACAGGAATCTATTTTTCAGTTTTCACTCGAGCTACCACATGGCCTCACGCGTTGCACGGCCATTCATTCATACCCACGGATATGGGACGCGAACCTTCAATGGTTCCACCACATGCCCACAAAGTTACCTTGCCATCCCATCTATTAACAACACCAATTACTGATAATGTTGATGCACTATTTTTTCCACTTTTACTTTGTTGTTTCAAACATTCTTCAATTATTTAGTCATATAAGTGAGTTGAAATTAGAAAAAGAACAACTAAGACGAAGTTATAGAACTGTTCGAAATTTATAATTTTTTAAAAAAAGAAAATCTCCATCCGACACCACTGGAAAACTGGACTTTGCCGAGTGCCTGAGACTTTGCCGAGTGCTCTTTATCGGGGCACTCGGCAAAGCAATATTTTGCCGAGTGCCGCACTCGGCAAAATAAAGCACTCGGCAAACGTGACTTTGCCGAGTTCCAGGCACTCGGTAAAGCCTGGCTCTCGGTAAAACTGGGCTTTGCCGAGTGCCGCAGCACTCAGCAAAAGGTGGCCGGCCCATGACGGCGGCCACCTGCCGTCAGATTTTGCCGTGTGCCTAACGGCTGGCACTCGGCAATTTTTTTTTTATTTTTAAAAACTTATTTTGCCGAGTGCAAGCCCCAGGCACTCGGCAAATTTTTTTTATTTTTTAAAAACATATTTTGCCGAGAGCCAGATCCAGGCACTCGGCAATTTTTTTTTATTTTTTAAAAACATATTTTGCCGAGTGTAAGCCTTGGGCACTCGGCAAAAAAAATTTTAAAATTTTTTAAAACTTATTTTGCCGAGTGTCAGCGCTAGGCACTCGGCAAATTTTTTTTATTTTTGAAAATCATACTTGGCCGAGTGCCTCCTGGGCCGGCACTCGGCAAAGCCCACTTTGCCGAGTGCCCCCCATGGCACTCGACAAAATATTTTTTTATTTTGGGCCCAAATTTTTTTTCTGAGGCCTTGTGACAGTATTTCAAACTCTATTTTAAAATTTGGGGCAATTTTGACTTTTTTGATATATTTCATTAGTTTATTTCGTTTCGTCGAATTTTTCGGGATATTTCAAATTTGAACTGCAGGTACATGGAATAATGGACTTTGGTCATCTAAAAATTGATACTCATGATATTTAGGGTATGTTTAGGCCGTATCCAGGAACTCACATGAAATCTCGAGCATCTCGTTGACGTAACATGTCGAGGTACTTGCCGGAAATGTGATTTTAAATTATATAAAATGCAAACGAAGTCCGAAAATCATGAAACTTGTCGAGGCGTCGTGTTATCGCATGTGGAGGCTGTGGTAAAAATTGTGAAGGTTTTGAGCAAGTTGTGACGTCGGATGCCAAAAACCCAGACATCTCCACATGTGATCACTGCCGCCCGCTCCCCCGCACCCACCCCAGCCGCCGCCGCGCCCACCCCCGCCGCTGCCGCTCCCTCGCCAGTGAATCACCGCCGCCGGCGAGCCCCGCCCTCGCGCCCGCCGCCGGCCGCGCCCGCCGCGCCCAATCCCATCGTCGGCCGCGCCCCGCCCCCAGCCGCCGGCCCCTCCCCGCCCCGGCAGCTCCCCGCGGCACGGCCCCCCTCGCCTCGGCCGCCCAGAGGTGGCTGGCTGGTGCTAGCCGGCCATTTTCGGCAGCGGCAGCCATGTCCCGGCCGTCCCTTCCCTGGCTGCACCGCCCGTAGGAGCAGGGGAGGTAGGAGGAGCAGGGGAGGAGGGAGAGAAGGGAAGGGGAGAAGAGGAGGAAGAAGGGAGAAGGGAGGAGGAAGAAGGAAGAAGGAAGAAGGAAGAAGGGAGGGAGGAGAGGAGAAGGGAGGAGGAAGAAGGAGAAGGGAGGTGGAGAGGAGAAGGGAGGAGGAAGAAGGGAGGAGGAGCCTCGGCCACTGTCCACGCCTCGTTAGCGGCAGTGCCGTGCCCTCAGCGCCCCGCTCCTGACTCCGCCCACCGTCGACGAGCACACTAGGTTCGCCCTTCCCTTTCTATTCAAATCGTGCAATGGATGTCGGCCATCGAGCCCTTGTTAATTGTAATAGTTGTTGTATGTGGTTTTCGGCCATCGAGCCGTTGTTTGTGGATGTTGGCCTTCGTGCCGATCTTTTTTGTAGGTTTTTGAAACATCCCCGTGTCGGGGAGGTTCTGCCGAAATTTTCAATTGTCACTAATGTATTGCCTTTTTATGCAGGAGGAGGCCCCAGCGGAGGGACCTCGGTGACCCCAATTGTCTTCGTCAGCGTTGCGGGTCTGCCTGCACCGCGTCGCGACGCCACTGCACTAACTCGCCACAGCCCCGCTAGCCTGACCTCACCGGCACCCTAAGTATAACCCCTCTATCCGTATCATGGTCTTAGGTCGCTGATCCCAGTTAGGCGTCTCCCGTCCGAAAGAAATACGGTCGGAGTTATGCAGGTCTTTGCATATCTATGAGCGTTTCTGTTTCGGATTGTTCACGTTTTTTGGACAGCCCGCGGATGCGTAGATGGGTTAGTTTCCATGGTCCGCTCTGGTCCGATACAGTGTTTCGGCATCACCCCCTTGTTGTTCTCCGGATACACACTCTCCCTTGCAGGACGTGTATCGAGAGAACAGCGGGGAGGTGCTGCTAAAATTCCGTCTCGGATAGGAGCGGAGCATGGAAACTAACCTCATCTACGGATCCACAAGTGGGATTAGGACCTATCCTCACCTATTAGAGAGTAGGGACACCGCGTAGATGCAATTGATGGTGACTCATATGTGCTGATATGTCTGTTAAAGGATGGAGGACCGTGAGTGGATGTACACGCTCCGGAGAGACGAGCATGATTACGACTTGCTGTTTATAGTCAAGGTCGAAGAATTCTTACAACATGCATTTGGCGAGAGTGCTAGAGGCCATTCTCTAGGGGTTTGTCCATGCAGCGGTTGTGACAATAGAAGAAGGAAAGATAGGTTAACCATGGGTAAACATATTGTGAAGTTTGGATTTCCTCCGGGTTACCACCGGTGGATCCACCATGGTGAAGCCGATCGTATCAGGGAGGAGGTGGTGAGACCATGGCTCGAGGCTTTCGATGATGATGCCAGGGTAGCAGACATGCTGGATGACACGCACCAAGCTCAGTTCGCTGAAGGACGTGACAAGGAGGAGATGGAGGCTGCCGCAGATGCCTTCTACCTGATGTTGGACTCAGCACAGAGACCCCTTCATGATCATACTAATGTTTCTCAGCTGGATGCCATTTGTCGCGTAATGGGGTTGAAGGCCGAGTTAAACCTAAGTCGAGAAGGCTTCGACAAGATGGCCGTGTGGAGGGATATGCTACCGAAGACACACATTATGCCAAAGAACTTGTACGAGTCAGAGAAGCTCCTTCTTGCACTTAAGATGTCGTATGACAAGATACATGTGTGTCCAAAGGGGTGCGTCCTATTTAGGAAAGAACACGTGGATGCAAAGTACTGCCCAAAGTGTAAATCCTCTAGGTACGTGGAGGTAGACTCAGGCGATGGCCAGAAGAGGCAGCTTAAGATCCCCATGAGAGTCCTACGACACCTTCTGTTCCTGCCGAGGCTCCAACGGCTATTCATGATCGAGGAATCCACGAAATAGATGACATGGCACAAAAACGGCACACGGTACAATCCTGATAAGATGGTACATCCATCCGATGCTGATGCATGGAAGTACTTCAATTCGTGGCATCCTCTCAAAGTAAAGGAGGCTCGTAATGTACGTGCCGCGCTGGCAATAGATGGGTTCAATCCATATGGCATGATGGCTGCACCATACACATGTTGGCCTGTGTTCATCATCCCCCTGAATCTCCCCCCCCCCCCCCGGCGTCTCCTTTCAACAGCATACCGTGTTCCTATCGTTGATAATCCCTGGACACCCGGGGAGTAATATGGGTGTCTTCATGGAGCCTGTGATAGATGAGTTGATCGATGCTTGGGTCAAAGGGGTGTGGACATACGACCGAGCTACGGAGACTAGCTTCAAAATGCACGTCTGGTACCACTACTCCCTGCACGACTTCCTGGTGTACAGGTTAATGTGTGCCTGGTGTGTTTAGGGGAAGTTCCCATGCCCAATATGCAAGGAAGTTGTGAGGTTCATATGGTTGAAGAAGGGTGGCAAGTATTCATTGTTCGACAAATATCGTCAATTCCTCCCTCTTGACCATCCATTCAGAGAAGATGTCAAGAGCTTTACGAAAGGTGTCAAAGTGATGGACCCTAGACTGCGCTTGAGGACTGGGGCGGAGGTTCATGCTCAGATAGATGCTCTCATGCCCAATGAAGATGGTGGTTTCATGGGATATGGTGAGCAACATATGTGGACTCATAAGTCCGGCTTGACGAGGCTCCCCTATTTCGATGGCCTCCTACTACCCCATAACATTGATGTCATGCACACTGAAAAGAATATCGCCGAGGCACTTTGGGCAACGCTCATGGACACTGACAAGTCTAAGGACAACCCTAAGGCTAGATGGACCTGGCGACGTTGTGCGATAGGCCAAACCTAGAGATGCGGCCTCCTGCAACAGGAAAGTAGTGGAGAAGGCCTAGGGCCCCCTATGTCTTGAAAATCGATCAAAGGAGGGAAGTACTTCGATGGATCAAGAATTTAATGTACCCTGATGGGTATGCAGCGAATCTGAGCAGGGGAGTGAACTTAGAGACTCTGCGAGTCAACGGGATGAAGAGTCATGACTACCACATATGGATTGAGCTGATACTTCCGTTGATGGTTCGAGGCTATGTTCCTGAGCATGTCTGACTAGTGCTGGCAAAGTTGAGCTACTTCTTTCGCTAGCTTTGTGCCAAGGAGCTATCTTCGACCATCATTACAGAATTAGAAACTATGGCACCTGAGTTGGTCTGTGAGCTTGAGAAGATCTTTCCACCCGGCTTCTTCTTGCTGATGCATCATCTGATTGTGCACCTCCCGACCGAGGCACGGTTGGGGGGCCCGTGCAGGCCCGTTGGTGCTATCCAATCGAGCGATGTCTAAAGACTCTTCGCAAGAAATGTACAAATAAAGCCAGAATTGAGGCTTCTATTGCAGAGGCAAGCATTCGGGAGGAGGTTGCAAACTTCACGACATCCTACTACAAGCCAAACCTTCCTAGCAAGCATAATCCACCCCCTCATTACAATGCTGGCGAAGTTGAATCGACCCTCAGCCTTTTCAAATGCTAACTAGGCAGCGCAAGTGGATCGACCCCCAAGAGATTGGATCCAGAAGAGTGGCATAGAATCATGCTATATGTGTTCACCAACCTTGTCGAGGTTGCGCCATTCATTAAGTAAGTTCTCAACGAACTTGTTTCAATACGACGTCACTATTCTGTATCGAACCCCATTGATTCTCTTTGGTATAGGGAATTTGTTCATCAAGAGTGGCATCAATCAAGGGATCCTACCCCGCACGAACATGATACCCTTCTTTCAGAGGGTGCGGGAGCTGGGAGGCCTGATTTCATTTCTTGGTTCAAACAAAAGGTCATACGTTCATCGATATTCCTTAGTAGCTCGTATGTTCCAATAGTATAACGATGTATCATGCTTGAGCTTGCAGGCGCAAACCAATGTGTCCATGAGTGACGAGTTGAGACAGGTTGCAAATGGCTTCAAGTTAAGGGTGAAGTCATATACCGGTTATGACGTGAACGGATATCGCTTTCACACGTCAAGACATGAGCAGACTCGGCCCGGTCAAAAAACCACCAACAGCCAAGTTTTTACGCCGGGCACTAATGGCGTCGAATACTACGGAATAATTGAGGAGATCTATGAACTTGAATATGAGGGCCGGGTACCTCTTACTCCTGTCATATTCAAGTGCCACTGGTTTGATCCTGGACGAACGAGACGGACCCCTCATCTTAGGCTAGTCGAGATTAGGCATGATTCCGTCTATAAAGGAAAAGATGTCTATATTGTGGCTCAACAGGCCGTGCAGGTGTATCATACGCCATACGTGTGCCAAGACAAAGAACATCTTAAGGGTTGGTCTATTGTGCACCAGGTATCTTCGCACGGTAAACTACATGTTCCAAATGATGAAGATTACCACTTCGACACAAACACATATGATGGAGACTTCTATCAAGCAGATGGGCTACAAGGGAGCTTTGAGATAGTCTTACCCGGTGTGACGACCGCCATGGAAGTAGACAATGAAACGGTTGATGACGAGGACCCTGGAGATGTAGTGCTACATCCGAAGGACATTCAAATGCTTAAGCGATTCCATTTAGGCAAAGACAATGAAGAAGACACAGAACCTTCAGATAGTGTTGCCCATTTGGACAATTTTGACAGTGATGATGAGACCTATGACCCCAATCATGAAGATTATTCCTAAACCATGTAATACTATGTTTTTATTAAATTTTATTATGTTCATTCATTTTGAACTATTTGACATGTATGTACTAACGCTTGTTGTTCATTCTTTGTACATTGCAGGTGACAGAACAAAGATGGTGGGCAACCATTCACCGAGGCAGGTGCTCTCGATGTACCAGAGGCTACGCCCTCCTGATGGAGGCAAGGGGACGTCTTCGCCCCCAGCGGCGAGAGCAGGCCTAGGTCACCCCAGCATGGGGAGGGGGAGGGGGAGGGGCCGGGGTCACCCCAGGAGGGACCCGCCACCTCCCCTGGCTCTTGACCAGCCAGAGGACCTGTCTCCTACCCCAGAGGACCACGTGGCAGCCATGGGCATGACCACAGACACTCCGTCGGGGGACGACGGGACTCAGCAGACGGAGGACAGTTCTGCTTAGTCGGCTCCCTACCTACGAGGTCCCACAAGCCTTCCTCCGGTTCCGCTTCCTGACCGACACCCACTGGTTCGTCCTGTGGGAAGAAGGTGAGTAACTATAGATGTTATCACTAGTACTTCATATGATACGTTGAAAATCAAAAGAGAAACTGATAATTTTTCTTAATCACTTATGCAGGGGTTGGCTAGTTCTGTCGGGTGCTCTTGACCCCCCACGCACCCCCGCTACCGTCCTGGGATGTCTGTGTAGGAAACACTTCCCTAGCCTTGTGGACTTGAAAGAGGGGAGGTGGGAGCCGGCCTGGTCGTGGGACAGGTATAAGCTCGGCTCGGATGACGAGCAGGACAACAAGCAGGAGCAGGTTTTGGCGGACTTTTGGGTAAGTGTCTCACAACATAGCTCAATACATCTCCTCCATTGGTTAAGTCTTTTATTGAAATAATGAACGGATACATCGTGTTTGTATGTAGAGGTACTTCAAGGCCGAAGAAGGTCGAGAGACCCTGGCGGATCAGACGGCACACAGAGCCTGTAAGAAGTACGTCGGCGACATGATTCATGAGGTGCGACTCCAGGCCCACGTCGACTACTACAGGTCCATCAAGAAAGAGCCCCTCAACAAAACCGGCGCAAGAAAGGTGGCGCTGACCAAGGAGCAGTACCTTCAGGTAGGTGAATAATATTGATTCGTTTTGAGATTTAGTAGGTCCAGAATTGATCTTCTTATATGTCAAACACTTGATGATGTGTAGGTGCCGGCCTCGTGGTGCATGTCGCATAGATCGGCATGGTCGAGGATCGTGGACAGGTACCTTGACCCGGCGTACATCGCAAAGCACGAGCAAGGCAAGCGGAAGCGGGCACTGAGGACCGGTCCAACTCACCACCAAGGCAGCCGCAACCTCCCCGCATTCAAGCGGGCACTTGTACGAGATGTCATTTATCTATTCTAACGCTCAATTTTGCCTGATTTTTAAACATCTTGCCGTCTTTCTCGCGGGAGGTGGCACACCCGGACGTGCCGGTGTCGGAGTTTGGGGCATGGGCTGTGTCCCACATGGGCCCGGTGAAATCCGGTGTTGTCTTCAACCCAGATGCCACTGCCTAGGCTTACTCTGACCCGAGCGTCCACGCTAAGGTCAGAGACTACGCGGAGGCGGTTAGGGCACTCCGTGGCTCAGATCACAATCTAAGCACTGAGCCCCTTGAGACAGAGGTGATCGTGAGGTTGGGGCAAGGCAGGAAGCACGGGCGGTTGTGGATTGCAGACGGTGCCGACTCCTCGAGCTCTGCACCCTCTCTCTCCGACGTGAGGGCACGGAGCACGGCCAGAAGCCTTCCCATACGTGCACGGCCTACTCCAACACTGTCGTGGGTCGACGAACTTTAGGTAATTCCAGTTTCACTCGTCGTACATTGAACATTACACACATTGATCAGATTTGCAATACTGAAACATGTGATTGAAACACTGCAGGCCGAGCTGGCAGAGACAAGGGAGACGCAAGCGCACCTGACCGTAGAGCTAGAGGCCACAAAGAAGCAGATGGCGGACATGTATCAGATCATGCAAACCATCGGATAAGCATCGGGTGTCCAAGTGCAGTCGCCAGCTCCAGCTCCGGTTCGACACTTCACTCCTGTGAGTATGAAAGTTTAATGCGTTCGTGCCGTTGGGATTATTGGCCTTCGTGCCGTTGTGATTTTCGGCCTTCGTGCCGTTGTTTCTTGCAGGTTGGAAACCTCCCCGTGCAGAGGAGGTGCTGCCAAAATTTTCAATTTTGAGTCTAACACATGTAATCTCTTCTCTTTTGTGCAGCCTCCGTCGGCGGGTTCAAACAATCCCGCTACCGTGTCATCGGCGGCTGATCGCGTCAACCCTTCGCCGCAGTCCGGTCCTTCACCGCAGTCCGGGGGCCACACCTGCAGTCTCCGTCGCCGCAGTAGGAATGTTGAACTTTGTGATGTTGAACTTGTAATAATAAACTTTGTGATGTTGAACTTTGGTGCATTTGTGATGGATTTTCGATGGATTTATTAAATATGCGTGTGCTTGTGATATATAATGCATGTTGGTGATATAGATGTGATGATTGATGTATATGTATATATGTATGTATATATATATATATATATATATATATATATATATATATATATATATATATATATATATATATATATATATATATATATATAATTTCTTTGCCGAGTGCCTTGCCGCGGCACTCAGCAAAGTATTTTTTTTAAAAAAAATCAGAAATTCTTTGCCGAGTGCCTAAACAGGGGCACTCGGCAAAGAAATTATTTTAAAAAAAATAAAAAAAACTTTGTCGAGTGCCTGGGTAGGGGCACTCGGCAAAGTAATTTTTTTTTTAAAAAAAAAAACTTTGCCGAGTGCCTGGGCAGGGGCACTCGGCAAAGTACTTTTAAAAAAAATAAAAAAAAACACTTTGCCGAGTGCCTGGGCTGGGGCACTCGGCAAAGTAATTTTTAAAAAAAAATTGTTGAGTGGGTCGGGCACTCGGCAAAATAACCGTTAACGGCCGGCGCCGCAACAGCCGAAAATATTTTGCCGAGTGCCGCCCCAAGCACTCGGTAAAATTTTTTTATTTTGCCGAGTGCCCGGATAAAAAGCACTCGGCAAAGACCCTTTGCCGAGAAAAAAATTGCCGAGCGGACTTTGCCGAGTGCTACACTCGGCAAAGCCTTTGCCGAGTGCAAAGGGCTCACTCGGCAAAGCCGCGGCCTCCAGTAGTGCGAGTCCAAATCCAGAGGTTATGAATTCTGAAAATAATTATAATAACTCAAATTATGTACAAGAAGAAAAACTATTCATACCGGGTCTAACTGGCATGGATCGTTAATAATTAAGTTTTCGTGCCAGTTCATAACATCAAAGGTTTATCACTGCCAATGTGTTATGAACTGGCATTTGTAGAAATTGCATAACCACATGATAGAAGTGGATGAAAGAATGACGACAATAGTTTTATGCTAAGAAATTGTCTGGTGGCCGTCGAAAAAAAAAAGAAATTGTCTGGTGGTCGATATATGTTTTTTCGAGCTAATGCATCATGTTAGATGAATAAAGAGATGACTAATATAATTAAACAAATGAAAAAACAATTTGCAAAAAAATATTTAATAAAAATCCAAATATTATAACTAAAGGAAAAAATAGCGACCCGAGATATTTACGCAGGTGACCTTGCTAGTTCTATGTGTTTTTTTATAGCAAACCATCACACAATTGAAAAAAAAAAAAGACCCTGAAAAATCTTAAACATCTTCTACTAGGCTACGAATGGTGTTCGATGGGATGGCAAAAGGTAACCTACTTTTTAGTAGAAGACCAGAACTTAGAACCTGACCGATGGGTATATCAATAGCTACCTGATACCCAACGACCACACGGCAAGCACATGTTTACCAGTGGTCACTATCTATACCTCTGGATCGGTCGAGGAGTGTGGTGTGATTTCATATGTTTTTATCTTCGATGTGCTTTGGCAGTTTGGATTACTTGGAGCTTGCAAACCTAATTAAAGAGTGGTGAACTCCTCAGCTTGGTGACTGCTGTCCAAGAGCTCTGGAACACGTGGGAGATCCACTGCCTGATCCTCGTCAGCCTCTTCCTGCAAGTCTTCCTCTTTGTCTTTGCTGGTTTGCGGAGGCGCAGCGCGTCGCCCGTGCTGCACACCGTGCTGTGGCTGGCCTACCTATCGGCCGACTCTGTGGCCATCTTCGTGCTCGGCCACCTCGCAGTCCACGCGAGCGAGCCGGGCCGGCAGGTCATCTACTTCTGGGCGCCGTTCATGCTGGTCCACCTGGACGGGCAGGACACCATCACAGCCTTGTCGAGGCAGGGCAACGAGCTGTGGAAGCGGTACCTGCTGGGCTTGGTCTCCCAGGTGGTGGTCGCCGGGTACGTCGTGGCCAAGGCTTCTTGGCCGGAGGTCCGGCTGACGGCTGCCATGGTGCTAATATTCTTTTCTGGGTGCCTCAAGTACGCCGAGCGTACTTTGTGCCTCTACCTTGCGAGCCCAGAGAAGCTTAGGTCAGGCGTCCTGGCTCGTCAGTCAGAAACGCTACATAAGCTTCAGGATACCGAGGACAAGAAAGGCTTTCGTTACCTCGTTGGTCTTGGGAGCAGAAACGAATCCAGAGCCAACAAAATGAAGAAAAAACTTGATAAGATATGCAGAGGAAGTTCTAGTGTTGAATTGTTGTCCAATGAAAGTTTGAGAGACATCCTGTCAGTGGAAGCTCCCTTGAATGGCGAAAAGATCGTTTCATTTGCCGGAGATCAGCTACCCGGCGTGCTCGAGTGGTTTGGGTCCATGTCAGGTCGATGCAAGGTCTATGAGCATGTGGGGGCAGTTCTTGTAGATTCGTACAAAGGCCTCTACACCAAGAACCCACTTCGTAAACCCTTCTTCCGTAAGTCTTATGCTTTCATACGAAAGTGCGTATGCCGCCAAAAACCTTGCGAAGCCGGCTTGTTCTGTTTTTTTTTCCAGCCGGAGTAGTGTTTTTCTCTCACAACATTCCAGCATAAATAGTGTTTTCTAGCATGAACAGTGAATAACCCAGTTCAGCCGAACACTCCCAATTTGCTGTGGAATTTGTTGTATTTGTCTAGGCCCCTTCGTGCTATACGAACTCTTCCAGTATGTTTCAACCCTGATAGTCCTGGCGCTCTTCTGGGCTACCGAAAAGGGGGGCAAAGACACAATATCCTACCAGAGCTGATATCATCGTGTCCTACATATTGCTTTTAGGAGCAATTGTCTTAGACGTGTCCTCTACCACCATCTCCATTTTTTCCAAGTACAGTCAGAAGCTACCTGCAACGTGGAGAAGTAAGAAACAGTGGTCTGAGGAGCTAGCACAATACAACATGATGAAGAGGCACGTTGTTGTGCAAGACACTACGGGCACAATGGCATCCATACACCAGTGGATCGGGCGGCGGTTGGGTGCCTGGGGTGTCGAGTTATTTGAGGTAACACACACACCCCCATCACAGAGGATCGCACACCCATAAAAGAGTTCATCCTCGACAATCTGTTAGGCTTGGGAACAAGGAAAAAATGGGACATTACCAGCTCCCGTGGCCGTCAGGCACTTGAGGGGTGGATGGACAAACACTGAGGTCCAGATTCTGGAAGGCTAAGAAAAGCACTAGTTCAAACCACCATCGGCAGCGGTGTTGATTTCCCCACAAGCGTGCTCATCTGGCACGTTGCAACAGACATATGCTACTACTTCAGGGACAACGACGGCGCTTGCACAAATGATTCTGATGACATGAACAAGGTTCAGAAGCATAAGCAGATGAGCAGAGAGCTATCAAATTATATCATGTACCTTGTCTTCAAGTCCGGTGTGATGCTGACTACCAACTCCCAACTTGTACATGACGAAGCCCATGGTGAAATTAGAAGAACTTTGTCATGTCAAGATCAACAGGGACAACCGCAGGTTGCTATAGATGAGAAGGCAGCAGTCATGAAGCTTTTTCAAGCCAGCAAGAAAGAGGAACAGCAAGACCATCAGTCTGTGGTTGATACCGAGAATCATCAAGAAGCAGCCAACCAACAGATACTCTTGGAGAGGATTGAAGCTTTTGATTCTTCAGCATGGGAACAATTCTTGAAGCGCATTGAAGCCAACAAGAAGAAACAAGAACATCAGCAAGATCAGTCGACGGTAGATACCGAGAAGCGTCAAGAACCACCCAACAGTAACGATGATAATGCTGGTGCTGATATTCATCTGCAGAAAGTTGTGCAGAGCGCTGCAGCGGGTACTACTCCAGTGTTGCCCCGTGCATGCTTGGTGGCGAGGGAGCTCCTTACCATCAAGGATGAAGCAGAGCGTTGGGCCTCATCGCCAATGTGTGGGCGGAGATGCTTTACTATGTCGCGCCTCGTTGCGGCTGTGCTTTCCACCACGAGCATCTTAGCACCTGTGGGGAGTTCATCACCCACCTTCTCCTTCTCATGAAATTTCTAGGCCCTTTTCTGCCACCCCCTGATACCTGAGCTTCATTGTATAGTCTTATATTAGGAGGTAAATCCATGCTCAGCTCTTGTATATATATGTATGATTGTTGTATCTTTCAGAAGATATAAGCTCCAAAAACTAGTACACGTAGCCACTACATGTAATAAGGATTTGTTTGGTTTAGCTGTGAGTTGTGAGAAGCTATTGTGAGGTATGAGTTGTGGAGAATCTATAAGCTGTTTTTGGTTGGAACAATTATGAAACATGAGTCTCTATATATATCACCCCCCTTGAAATAGTTGTGAAACATCTCTATTTCTACCTATTTGGAAAAGCAGAAAGCAAAAAATCAAAGGCAGGGTCTAAGATGCTGTGAAAATTGTACTGCACAAAAGCAACAAAGCTTCAGGTTCCATTCATTTAGCTGGCATTTGCTTTTGGCAACAGAAGCACTTTCCAGAAGCTGAACCAAGCACAACCTAATATTTGAATTCCATCTAATATTGATAGGAGGGAATATACATGTAACAATTGTTTCTGTTATGATTGAACAAGTTGAGAGACATCGTTCATCCTTGTTAAGTGAACAGAGGCAAGCAGGACTCTTTTTGTGTAACGTTTTATGTAACCCTATTATCATGATAGCTTTTGTATTTGTTCCCTTTGCTGTATTGGAGACTTGTGCTCCAAGGCTCCAACAATTGACATGATGGTTCATATTTGATGCCATCTATGGTTTGATTTAATAAACTGCAGGTATCCATATTTTAATTATTTAATTGTTTCCTACTTTTAAAAATCAAAGGCTATACGCACGAGCTGGCCTTGCACCGCTGCTCTCTCCTCTCATGCAGCTCGCACGCCACAGCCTGCATCACACCGGCCTGGCCCGATAGAAATGCTCGGTTCCTACGTTTCCCGCGGGCCTGGCTGGGAGGAGAATCTTACACCGCTGGAGCCTGGCTCGGCCGCTGGCGTAGGCAACCAAACACACACAGAAGTTGCATGTGGGAACCAGGTAACCAAACAGCCCCCTACAAGCCATCTTATCTTTTGGAGGACTCGCATGTCTGAGCATGCATTTCTCATTAAGAAACAGCGCATCACGTTGCCCCTATAAAAGGCTTTCTGCACAAATGGCTGATGAGTGATGAATCATGAACTGCAGTATATGCCCCCGTCGTCCGGTTGGAAACTAGGATCACGCAAGAAATTTCCGATGACGCGTCGGGTCACATCTCACTGGGGCGGCCGGCGCAGCCAATCGTCCTGCACTTCGTATCGATCTAGCCATCTAGGACCTGTATCGAAGAACCTGTGAGATATTATATTATATACGCTCATATATATGCATTTGGTTGTGCCCTGTATCGAAGAACCTGTGAGAAAAGAACACGAATAATCAGAATTATTGGTACCATATCTTGGTTTCGTTTCACTCTGGAACAGATTCCAGATGTCGGTGCGTTACCCTGCAAAGATGTTAAGATACATAACTATTAGGTCATATTTGTTTATCTTATAATCCGTCTTTTTCAGCTTATTTTTTCAGCTAGAATAGTATTTTTCTCTCACAACAAATCAGCTGGAACATTATTTCAGCTTGTTTTTTCAGCGAAGCGAACATGCCCATTGTATCTTCCATCTGAATATGATAGAATTCTAATTTACTCTTGTTGAAATTATAGAACCGAATGTCGTACGGTCGATAAGGCCCCGTTCGGCTTGCTGAAAGTGGCTGAAAAACGTTGTTCTGGCTGAAATGTTGTGAGAGAAAAACACTGTTCCGACTGAAAAAAGAAGCCAAACAAACCGGATTTAAAGTAAGCCGAACGCGACCATGTCCCAAATTAAATGATATTCCTGCCAACAGTAAAACATCGGGCATAATTCGTAAAGGAGGTGAGCTATTGTCATGTGGGGCCACCATTATTACTCCCTAGATGGCGCCAGCACAGCAATATTGCAGGGATCGGCATGCGCCAGCAGCAGCACCATTTCAGGGATCAGCATGAAGGCCAAGAATTAGTTATTTATGGAGTTTATTTCCTTTTATTTAGCAGGCCAAGTAAATACAAAGGCTTAGACAGTTTTTAAGGGGCTGGGCTAAAAACGTGAGCTGAAATTACAAGAAAGATAAGGCCGAGCTAATAAAGAAAGTTGATGCTTTTGACAAAACAAAACAAAAAAGCGGAGGTGTAGCCTTTAAATAGTGTAGAAAACGACCTTAAAAATTAGTGAAATTTTATGGTGCTCAGAGGAACCAAAAATATATGTCAGAAATTATTTACAAAATAAATTTAAAGGGTAGAATAGTACTTACCACCCGTTTATCTTCCTGTACGAGCTCTGTCTCCTTCATGTCACTGCGGCGGACTGCCAGGTGCACGGTGTCCATCATCGAGCTAACATAAACGGCTTGGGTCCCTCCGCTGCCACCACCAGGCGGCGACCTCTGCCTCCGGCCATGTCCACCATCACGATGCCACTAGCAGTGACGCCGTAGAAGTGGCCAGCAAAAAGCATCGTGGACATGATTAGATCTGGCCCGGTGTTGAGCAGCACCCAGCGGTCGTCGCCAGGCTGGGCAATGGCCATTGTCCCATCATCTCTGCCGTAGAAGTAGAGGAAGACCGTGCTGTGATCCAGGAGGCCCGCACAGCACGACATGCACTCGCCGATGCATCCGAGAGAAAACTCCACGAGGCCCATCTGGCGCGTAAGCGGGTTCAGCAGGCGGGCAGCCTCGATCTGCTTACAATGCATGACGAGGAGACCCTCGGCGGTGGTCACGCAGCTCCGGATTCCGTGTGGGGCAGCGACGGTCGCGAGCTTCTCTTGTGGGGCGGGTGTTGAGGAATCGGCGACGGATTCCGTGTGGGCGGCGGCGGTCGTGAGCTTCTCGTAATCGCCGAGGAGCATGATCCACTGCCGGGGTAGAGGCGCGGGTCCTACAGGACGCCGTGCGCGCGGGGGCCGTGCAACATCGCCGGATTCACCGCCACGGGAGGCACACGGCTCGGAAGCAGAGGCTCTTCAATAATAACAATGCGCCTGGTCTTCGGCAAGGAGTAGGACTCTTGTATACGTATGTAAGCTAATCACCTTGTTTGTTACAGCAGCATGCAAGTCAATAATAACAATGCGCTTGGAGACGCTTTCCCTCTGCTTGCATATCGTGCACACGATTTGATCGGCTTAATAATTAAACAATATATATTTCCGATTGGCTTCCTTTTCTTCACGTGTACGAGCATCTCCAGTCAATGATATTTGCCTAACTAATTATTAAATAACCTTCGCCTACCCGGCAATGGAGATGATTTAGCCTAACTAATTCTGTGACCGGCTCGCATATATGATTTTTTTTGTTTTTGACACCACCGGGATCATGCCCGTATGTTGCAACGGGAACGTAATCTGATCACCTCAGCGCTGGCCAAGCAGCAGCCACAGTTGAGATCAATAAACACCCAAGCCAATGCTCCATCCACTGCGACACAGACCAGCGCACGGTGCCTTGTCGGTGACAAAGCCAAAGCCTAGAGTATATAGGCTTTTATGTTGGTATAGAACCACGACACCACATTGGCTAGTCATAGACATATAAAATTCAAAGTAAAACATGTATTCTAAAAGATTATCATAAATTTTATTTGCTTATGCAATAAATAATCATACCTCTTTTTAGTCTTCTTGGCAGTAAATAAAACCTAATAAAATCGAATACCTTAGATTCATTCTAAAATTCAGAAGCTTTGATGGCCTTTCTATTTGATTCTATTCAATAAGTTTGATGAGCAGAAAAAATGGGGTACTCGCCTTCTATTCTTTGTCGAAGCAAAGCATAACCTAAGTACTTTGACTAACCCCTCTTCATTTGTGATTTGTGATAGCTGACAGGAGGCGTGGTTGTGGATAGGGATGCACATAGATGGCATCAAGATTTGATTGTTGTTTTTTCCAATGATTTGTCCAATTTTCCTTGAAAGGAAAAAATACCGTAGATCTTAGAGCGCTGGGGTGCACGCAATCGGGCACAACAACGTCCTGCCGGTGGACGTTAACATTTCTCTTATTACTGATTTTTTTTCCGTGATTTGAGCTTTCTGGATTTGCCGAAAAGATAAGAATAACGCGGCTGCATGTTGGAGTGGGGTGCACGTGCATGCATCCATGCATGGAAAGACCCGAAGGAACCTGCGAGGGAGGAGTGCGGGATAGAGCCGGGCAGAGCAGCCATGCAGGGGTTGGGGGAATTTCCTTTTCTGCGTCAGGTAGTCATGGATCGCAAGGAGATTTTGGTGCTGCCGGATCGTATGTTTTAGTTGTAGATAGATAGATAGAAGATTGACTGATTTCTTCCTTTCCATGGTAAGCTTATTAAATTTTCGTGTTAACACATGCCCCCCTAGTTCGGAGTATGAATTCTTCATGCTTTGAATTATTTCGATCCGATGGTCTTCTTTCCTAAGCCAATGACACCTAATTGCAATATTGAAGGCTGCATCGACTCCACTTGAAATATAAAGAGCGCCATCGAAGAATATAAAGAGTCCCATCTAAGCTTACCAAATTTCCACCAAGGCTTGGGTTTCAATGAACCCTATCCTCTTTTCAAGTCAAGAACACAAGTGAGGGTTTCTTACTCGATGAAGGAGTGATTACAAACGTCCCGGAACACCCACAAGAGTTGGGAGTTTCGGCGGACGATTCCTAGCCGGCTAGGAGCTCTTGCTCCAAGAGTAATGAACATAATCCACTGGTCTGAACATGAACCAAGTTCTCTAGGAGTTGAAGCTTAGGTTGACAAGCTCTCTAATGAAGTTTGGAGGCTAAACCTCTCAAAGAATCATAGGGAAACCAAAGGGGAGAGCTTGGGGTCCTTCAACGGAGATTGAGAAGCTTGTCTACTAGTGAGAGTGAGGTCTGGTCGAGATAGCCGTTGGGGAGGAAGGTGAAGAGGTATAAATACCTCCCTCTTTCCCAACTGACCGTTAAGTCGGGAAACTGCCGTGATATGTGCGGCGGTGCCACGCCAGCCAGAACAATAAAGGAATAAGATTTAGATATTGGTTGGCTTGGCTTGGTTTGAGGATTTGTATGGTGGATATTTGAGCACTTGGTTGCACATTAAAATCTGTGTATTGTATCCCCTTTATAGTGCAGCATTTACTATACTCAATTTCAAAAGATAAAAGAATTTAAATGCTTTTGAGTCCATCACCACGTCCTTTTGTCATTTTGGGTCTCCACCATCTTATGTAACATCCTCATAATCATATCACCTGCTTGTCAACTCGATAAATCTCATTAGTCCTCTAATTATGTTGTCATTATCTCTAAAAACCATAGTTTGGGATTGATTGCATTTACAATATATATGTGAAAAAAATAAGAAAAATTACCTATTCAGTCACACAATGAGCATAATGTTTCAATCTTAGGAGCATGGGGGACCCATGGGCCAAAGGGGCAGTGACGCCTTAATTCATGGTGCTTACTCATTGGTCGGATACGCGAAGGGCCACCCGAGGTCCCAGACCATTGTCCCTTCATAAGGTTGATGACACTATTATCAGGAGCAGTTACAAACGTATGGTGTCACCGCTCCGGACGCCATGTTTTTTTTTCTATGGTTGCTTTAGCCCCTAACACCTAGCTCCAGCAAAGGCTGAGCCACCAAAGTGAGACGCTAATATACAATCATCGTCTCTTTTTATATACATACTTTCATACTGTCTTATTCAATCATCGCTAAAGAAGTTAGACAAACTATAAGTATGGCGTTTGAACTATTTATATTATAATTTCGTGGAGGTTTCCAACTTAACCTTTGAATTGAAAACTTCTCATATTATTTGTCTGTATACCAAATTTTGTTGCAAATTCTGTAATTGTTTACCAAATTAGCATATAGTTTCACCGAACTACAAATGATTTTTTTGACTCTTTATTAAAAATCCAAGATCCTAGTCACTGGTTTCGTTGGCTGTGTATGTAGTGCTGTTGTGGCGTGGTTGTCTTGTTATCACTTTGTTCATGCGGGTTTTTTTGTGTTGGTTTTCAATGTTGTTGATGTATCTATTTTTTATTTATTAATACATGCTCTACAAATTTCTTGTCTGTTACATTTCTAAAAGAAAATTGTGGCATACAACATCCATAATAAGTATTGTACTATACTACCAAAACAGCAGTAGCTGCGGATCCACCAATATGACGAGATCTGGCGGCCGGTCGTGCACGCCATAGTCAGCGTTGGCTTCTTGTTTTTCCGAATATTCAGTCGCAAGTGGAAGGCAAACAGCCACTGTCGGTCTAGCTATATGCAGCCTAAAAAAAATTAAAGACGATTCATTTTCCCGTGTACCGATCCGATGGCCGAGCCTCGAGCGGCCGCCTACCGCGCGTGACCGCTGCGATGCCTCGTCACTGCTGTTGCCAGTAGCCACGCCACCAAGAGTCTACCGCATGGCATGCAGCGTGCTCCACATTGGAGCTGGCCCTCCTCGCGCGTAGGGACCGCCGAAGCCTCTCCTTCCTCGTCGACCAGGGGCGGACCGGGTAGGGTAGTAATATTCACTTGACATTAGCACCAAATATTATTACAAAGAAAATATTTGCGAGTGCAAACAAAAAAGATGTGATATCCGGAACCCAGTGTTATGTGCCATAACTTTGAACTATGAGGTTGAAGGTTCGTTGCTCTCTGTGGTAGACTTTCATTTTCCATTTCCTATATTTTGCTCCTCCACAAATTAATTACAGTAGTCGCGCTTAGTAACTTTTTATTTCCCTACTAGTATTTTATCCTATTTTTTCTCTCCCAAATTAATTAATTGCAGTAGTCGTGCTTAGTTATGTATTATTTTTGTACTAGTTTTATCCCACGTACTATATGCAAACAACAGAGAAAACAATAGACTTGAGCAAGTATATATATTTCTTTTAAAACAATGAAAGCCATCTTTTATTCACTAAACTGAACTCATCTCTATAACATCATAAACGGGAATCATTTAGTGATAAATTTCTCTGTTGTCATTCCATATTGATCAAGAACCCATGTGTTGTAAATATATGTGGTCATTTTCATTGATCAAGATGCCATCTTCTAGAATTGTTATAGTACGAATACTTATAAGACTGGTTCAATGCCACTAGCGAAGTTTTTTTTTTTTGTGACTATGCCGCTAGCGAAGTCGATGAACATGATATAAGACTTACATGTCCCTTAGAAAGTGTAGATCAAACAAGTAGTGTGGTAACATTTTTTATGCCTATTTGTAACCATTACAATGGTGTTTGACCTATTTGTATTGTAATTTATGCAAGTTTCGAGCTTAGTTGTTTAATTTAAGACTTATTGTGTTATTTAATACTTGTATATTGAATTGTGGAGAAAATTTTATAATATATTCACCGAATTGCTAATATATTTTATCATAATACAAGCAAAATATTTGCAACATACACTACAACAAAATCCTAGGTCCGCCATTACTCGTCGACGACGACTCAACCTGCCTACCGCGGCACCCCTGCGGTGGTCACTGTAATCGGTGAACGAGGAGGAGGAGGAGCCCGGGTAGTCGCTGCTGCTGTTTATGCTGAGGTCCCCCAGCTCCACGTCGGGCTGGCGTCGCCTGCGCCGACCACGGTACACTCGCCCGGTGTCGCGCGCCTTGCGGCAGAGGAGGCAGAACGCGCGGCAGCAGCCCCAGCAGGGCTTGTACACCGCCTTGCAGGCGTTCTTGAATCTTGACCAGGCACTTGACGACGCATAGATTGCATAGGAGAAAACTTGACATACAGCGCTGCGACAACACAACAAATTAATAAGGTAGAAGAACGGGGGTTGTAATTTGAGAACACATGCATTATTTTTCTTGTTTTTTCAGAGCAAAGAATGCATGCATCTTCTTTTTTTTTGAGAACAAAGAATGCATGTATCGTTTTTTTTTTGTTATTAATACACCTCCATTGCACATATATGGGCTGTGCCGCTGGGGGTGATCGTGTGGCTCACCGATGAGGACGAGTACGACAGCCACGAAGAAGTTGAGCACGCTTAAGATGCAGAGGTGCTCGATGAAGCAGAGCAAGTCCCCATGTACCCGAGCAAACACCTCTTTGCAAGAAGCAAAGCAAAACGACATGAGCGGTGTCGAATACAGTCCAGAAACAAGGTAACAACAGTGGCGGCGTAGTAGTTAATACTAACACACCACTCTTGGTTGCCTTGAGAACAAACAAACGTACTCGCAGGAGAGAGCCTCGAACGGCGACGAGAGGACTTTCCCAGCAAGCACGCCAAGGTCACTCGCCACAGTGCCCATGACGATGACGGAGCCCATCAGTCGCTAGATAGGGGAGAATGCGGTCGGATCGATCTACTCCTCGTCACGATGCGTCGTGTCGCTTCGTCTTTGGAGCGGAGCGGCGGCACAGAGCGTCAAAGCGCCATATATGTAATATGTTCCCTCCTACCAATAGATGGAATTTGAAACTTAGGCCATGTTTGGTTCAGTTTCTGGAAAGTGCTTCTAATGCCAAAAGCAAATACCAGCTAAATGGATGGAAACTGAAGCTGCTTTTTTCAGAAGTTGCTGCTTTTGGTATTTTGGACCCTAGTTTCGATTTTTGTCTTTCTGCTTTTTCAAATTGGTGGAAATAGAGAGATGTTTCAACTGTTTCAAGGGAGAGATATATATGGAGATAGAGGGGCATGTTTCATAATTGTTCCAACCAAAAACAGCTTATAGATTCTCAACAACTCATACCTCACAATAGCTTCTCACAACTCACAGCTAAACCAAACAAATCCTTATTACATGTAGTGGCTACGTGTACTAGTTTTTGGAGCTTATATCTTCTGAAAGATACAGCAATCATACATATATATACAAGAGCTGAGCATGGATTTACCTCCTAATATAAGACTATACAATGAAGCTCAGGTATCAGGGGGTGGCAGAAAAGGGCCTAGAAATTTCATGAGAAGAAGGTGGGTGATGAACTCCCCACAGGTGCTAAGATGCTCGTGGTGGAAAGCACAGCCGCAACGAGGCGCGACATAGTAAAGCATCTCCGCCCACACATTGGCGATGAGGCCCAACGCTCTGCTTCATCCTTGATGGTAAGGAGCTCCCTCGCCACCAAGCATGCACGGGGCAACACTGGAGTAGTACCCGCTGCAGCGTTCTGCACAACTTTCTGCAGATGAATATCAGCACCAGCATTATCATCGTTACTGTTGGGTGGTTCTTGACGCTTCTCGGTATCTACCATCGACTGATCTTGCTGATGTTCTTGTTTCTTCTTGTTGGCTTCAATGCGCTTCAAGAATTGTTCCCATGCTGAAGAATCAAAAGCTTCAATCCTCTCCAAGAGTATCTGTTGGTTGGCTGCTTCTTGATGATTCTCGGTATCAACCACAGACTGATGATCTTGCTGTTCCTCTTTCTTGCTGGCTTGAAAAAGCTTCATGACTGCTGCCTTCTCATCTATAGCAACCTGCGGTTGACCCTGTTGATCTTGACCTGACAAAGTTCTTCTAATTTCACCATGGGCTTCGTCATGTACAAGTTGGGAGTTGGTGGTCATCATCACACCCAAGGTTTTTTTTATCGGCCGAAATTTCTAGAAATTTCCTAAATTTCCTTTCTATCCACAGGGTCCGATAAAATTTGACATCGGCCAAATTTTTCCCTTCTTTCCTGCTTCCACACAGACAACCCAAATTCAGCCGTGCGACAATCCCACACTATAATGTTTTATTCTTGTTTTTTATCTGTGAACAAGTGATGTTTAATAACTTAGGAATAGTTTCAAGTCAAATTTTACGAAATTTTTTCAAAACAATTTGAATTTTTTTTGAATTTGGTCCGATATTTCCGATATATCTTGCTTATCCTATTTATCCATGACCTCCGATAAATTTTTATTTCCGATAATGAAAACCTTGATCACACCGGACTTGAAGACAAGGTACATGATATAATTTGATAGCTCTCTGCTCATCTGCTTATGCTTCTGAACCTTGTTCATGTCTAAAGAATCATTTGTGCAAGCGCCGTCGGTGTCCCTGAAGTAGTAGCATATGTCTGTTGCAACGTGCCAGATGAGCACGCTTGTGGGGGAAATCAACACCGCTGCCGATGGTGGTCTCAACTAGTGCTTTTCTTAGCCTTCCAGAATCTGGACCTCTGTGTTTGTCCATCCACCCCTCAAGTGCCTGCCGGCCACGGGAGCTGGCAATGTCCCATTTTTTCCTTGTTTCCAAGCCTAACAGATTGTCGAGGATGAACTCTTTTATGGGTGTGCAATCCTCTGTGATGGGTGTGTGTGTTACCTTAAGTAACTCGACACCCCAGGCACCCAAGCATCGCCCAATCCACTGGTGTATGGATGCCATCGTGCCTCTTCATCATGTTGTATTGTGCTATCTCCTCGGACCACTGTTTTTTGCTCCTCCAAGTTGCAGGTAGCTTCTGAGAGCAAGGTTTTCATTATCGGAAATAAAAATTTATCGGAGGTCATGGATAAATAGGATAAGCAAGATATATCGGAAATATCGGACCAAATTCAAAAAAAATTCAAATTGTTTTGAAAAAATTCCGTAAAATTTGACTTGAAACTATTCCTAAGTTATTAAACATCACTTGTTCACAGATAAAAAACAAGAATAAAACATTATAGTGTGGGATTGTCGCACGGCTGAATTTGGGTTGTCTGTGTGGAAGCAGGAAAGAAGGAAAAAATTTGGCCGATGTCAAATTTTATCGGACCCTGTGGATAGAAAGGAAATTTCAGAAATTTCTAGAAATTTCGGCCGATAAAAAAAACCTTGTCTGAGAGTACATGGAAAAAACGGAGATGGTGGTAGAGGACACATCTAAGAATGTTGCTCCTAAAAGCAATATATAGGACAGGATGATATCAGCTCTGGTAGGATATTGTGTGTCTTTGCCCCCCTTTTCGGTAGCCCAGAAGAGCACCAGGGCTATCAGGGTTGAAACATACTGGAAGAGTTCGTATAGCACGAAGGGGCCTAGATGAGCCCTAGACAAATACAACAAATTCCACAGCAAATAATGGCTTCGCAAGGTTTTTGGCGGCATACGCACTTTCTTATGAAAGCATAAGACTTACGGAAGAAGGGTTTACGAAGTGGGTTCTTGGTGTAGAGGCCTTCGTACGAATCTACAAGAACTGCCCCCACATGCTCATAGACCTTGCATCGACCTGACATGGACCCAAACCACTCAGCACGCCGGGTAGCTGATCTCCCGCAAATGAAACGATCTTTTCGCCATTCAAGGGAGCTTCCACTGACAAGATGTCTCTCAAACTTTCATTGGACAACAATTCTCCACTAGAACTTCCTCTGCATATCTTATCAAGTTTTTTCTTCATTTTGTTGGCTCTGGATTCGTTTCTGCTCCCAAGACCAACGAGGTAACGAAAGCCTTTCGTGTCCTCGGTATCCTGAAGCTTATGTGGCGTTTCTGACTGACGAGCCAGGGCGCCTGACCTAAGCTTCTCTGGGCTCACAAGGTAGAGGCACAAAGTACGCTCGGCGTACTTGAGGCACCGAGAAAAGAATATTAGCACCATGGCAGCCGTCAGCCGGACCTCCGGCCAAGAAGCCTTGGCCACGACGTACCCGGCGACCACCACCTGGGAGACCAAGCCCAGCAGGTGCCGCTTCCACAGCTCATTGTCCTGCCTCGACATGGCTGTGATGGTGTCCTGCCCGTCCAGGTGGACCAGCATGAACGGCGCCCAGAAGTAGATGACCTGCCGGCCCGGCTCGATCGCGTGGACTGCGAGGTGGCCGAGCACGAAGATGGCCACAGAGTCGGCCGATAGGTAGGGCAGCCACAGCACGGTGTGCAGCACGGGCGACGCGCTGCGCCTCCGCAAACCAGCAAGAGGAAGACTTGCAGGAAGAGGCTGACGAGGATCAGGCAGTGGATCTCCCACGTGTTCCAGAGCTCTTGGACAGCAGGCACCAAGCTGAGGAGTTCACCACTCTTTAATTAGGTTTGCAAGCTCCAAGTAATCCAAACTCCCAAAGCACATCGAAGATAAAAACATATGAAATCACACCACACTCCTCGACCGATCCAGAGGTATAGATAGTGACCACTGGTAAACATGTGCTTGCCGTGTGGTCGTTGGGTATCAGGTAGCTATTGATATACCCATCGGTCAGGTTCTAAGTTCTGGTCTTCTACTAAAAAGTAGGTTACCTTTTGCCATCCCATCGAACACCAATCGTAGCCTAGTAGAAGATGTTTAAGATTTTTCAGGGTCCTTTTTTTCAATTGTGTGATGGTTTGCTATAAAAAAACACATAGAACTAGCAAGGAGACCTGCGTAAATATCTCGGGTCGCTATTTTTTTTCCTTTAGTTATAATATTTGGAACTCCGCCTATGTTGTCTCAACATAGCAGGTCCCAAGCCCTGGTAAAGGAGGAGGGTTGTGATAGGCGTGGCGAGCCAACGTTAAATCTAGCCATTTTAATGGAGATGAAACCCGAAAGAAAACCATTGGGGCGTAACCCTCTTAGCGACGCGCCATATCGGAACCCGGGTATGGTGTTAAATGAGCAAGGGACGGGTCGTCACCCCTGTGACGCGCCGTGTCGCGATCTGAGCACGGTGTCAAGTGAGCAAGGATCGGGTCGTCACATCCTTAGTGGTGCGCTACATTGGCGCCCGGGTATAGTGAAAAATGAGCAAGGGTCTTTATATCTGAGTCGATGAGTGCGAAGGGTAAGGAAGCTAGTCGAACAACTAGGATCCGTTTAGGTAGTGGAATGTAGGGTCGTTTACAGGTAAGTTAAGAGAATTAGTTGATACCGCGACTAGGAGGCGTGTAAATATATTATGCGTTCAAGAGACTAAATGGAAGGGTCAGAAGGCGAAGGAGGTGGACAATACAGGTTTCAAGCTTTGGTACACAGGGACAGTCGCGAATAGAAATAGAGTAGGAGTTTTGATTGATAAGAGCCTCAAGAATAGTGTGGTGGGAGTGAGAAGGCAAGGAGATAGGATTATCTTAGTCAAGCTTGTCATTGGTGATATGGTCTTGAATGTAATTAATGCGTATGCCCCCCAAGTAGGCCTCGACGAGAGTGCTAAGAGACAGTTCTGGAAAGACTTAGATGGCCTGATTAGAGCTATACTTAGTAGTGAGAAGCTTTTTATAGGAGGAGATCTTAATGGGCATGTAGGTACTACAAGCGCAGGTTTCGAGGCAGTTCATGGAGGTTTTGGGTATGGTAGTAAGAATCAGGAGGGGGGGGAAGTTCTGGACTTCGCGGTAGCTTTTGACCTGATGATAGCCAACACTTTCTTTAGAAAGAGAGAATCTCATCTAGTGACCTTCAGTAGCGGACAACACTCTAGCCAGATTGACTTTGTCCTCGCAAGAAGAAAGGACAAACGAGCATGCTTGGGTTGCAAGGTGATACCAGGGGAGTGTGTTGTTTCTCAACATAAGCTTTTTGCGGCAGACTTTCGTTTTCAGGTGCATGCCCGTAGGGATAAACAAGCTAAGACTGAAAGAACAAAGTGGTGAAAACTGAAAGGAGAGACGTCAAAGGTATTTAGGGAAAGGGTTATCAAAGAGGACTCTTGGAAGAAAGAAGAGGACATAAACAACATGTGGGAGAAGATGGCAACCAACATTCGAAAGGTGGCCTCAGAGGTGTGTGGAGTAGCCAAAGGAAGTGGAGGCGAGGCTAAAGATACTTGGTGGTGGAACGAGAAAGTCCAAAAGGCTATTAGGGAGAAAAAAGAATACTATAGACGCTTGTACCATGACAGGAGTGTGGACAACATAGAGAAGTACAAGGTGGCAAAGAGGACAGCAAAGCGAGCTGTAAGTGTGGCAAAGGGTAGAGCGTACGAGGATCTTTACCAACATTTGAGTATGAAGGAAGGAGAGAAGGACATTTATAGGATGGCTAGGGTTCATGAGAGAAAGACAAGGGACTTCAACCAAGTTAAGTGCATTAAGGATGAAAGGGAGCATCTCTTGGTGAAGGAGGATGAGATCCGGCATCGATGACAAGAGTATTTTGATAAATTGTTCAATGGTGAGAATACGGACACAACCTTTTAGTTGGATGACTCTTTTGATGACACCAATAGGCGCTTTGTGTGGAGAATCTAAGAATCTAAGGTCAGAGAGGCGTTGAAAAGGATGAAAGGAGGTAAGGCGATGGGACCGGATAGTATGGCTAACCAAGCTGTTTAACCATATTTTTCGATCGAACGAGATGCTTGACGAGTGGAGGAGAAGTATATTGGTACCGATCTACAAGAATAAAGGGGATATTCAAAGTTGTACTAATTACCGGGGAATTAAGTTGATGAGCCATATGTAACAGAACCGACCAAATTATAAGAACGTAAGTACAAAAACAATCACCGAAGTGGTTAGATTCCTGTACTTAAGCTCCCATAATCCCGGTAGTCCGGAAATCACGAAGGATTTCAAACAACTCCCGACATACAAACCAAGACCGTAGTGATTCAACACAACACATCATTCGTTACAATATTTCACAAGTGGCATTCGAATTACATCCATCAGAGTTCAAATAAAATATTACAAACCAAGTTCAAATTTGCGGAAGCAACATAGTTTAGTACATAACTTCATAGTTTCAAATACATTGCCAGATCTTAGTCATGTCCCACAAAAGCATCTTCAGGTACGAGAACTAGGAGAGACCGCGCCCAACGGTCTAGTCTTCATCCCCAGCCGGGAGAAGGTAATACTTGCAGCAACCAAAGTAGAACTGGTCATCTGCAACAGGTGGGAGATAAACCCTGAGTACGAGATGGTACTTAGCTAGACTTACTCGACAAAACTAGAAATAAAAGACACCAAGGGTCATGCAAGGCTTATGAGGTGGGCTAGCTTGACATAGTTGCATAAAAGAGCTTATGAATATAGTGACCAATTTAAACTTAGCATCAAGCTTATCATCATTTACCTGTCAACTAGATTAGCACATGTACTAGAGCACTCACTCATTAGGAGCAATCAATATTAACCATAGCAGGTATAATAAGGCTGTCATCATCATATCATCATTCCTGAACCATTATGTTATTTAGTGTATCTACTTTGGAGATAAGCCCGTCAAGTTCTCACTAACCGGTGAGAGACGGCGACTCGAATCGAATTACAACTCAGCTGAGGGGGTATTCCTAACTCTCACCCTGGCATACTTTGCAAGGGTAGCCGTGGGTCACCTTTGGTACAACTCAGGAACCAAATTCATGGGTTCGATCAGCGCCAGCACTCTCAGGGATTACCCTTCTACCAGGACGATCAGGACTTTTAAATCACCTGCCCTTGGACTCACGCCTACGGCTCCCTTCCGAGGCGTACTTTATACTTATCAACTCCCGGCCTGAGGTGAGCTACTCGACTTCGTGGTCGGTCTCCGGACCCGGCCAACTAAGAGAGAGGCATGCGTTCAACATGAACAGAAAAGGCTCCAAGATTCAGTCCTTAAGCGACACAGACGGAGTCACTACAAACCGGCAAGCCTCCGCCTGGTCTTCAATTCAAATTAAGACAGGTTCTTTTCCACGATAGCAAATATAGCCAACCGTGCCATATGTATATCCCTATATCTCGCAGGTGACAGGAAATCACCTGACTTCTACCGCGTTAAGTAGGGCTAAGCACTACACGAGCCTGAGCTACATAGGATTCAGGGTATCAATATCTGGACAAGGATTGGATAACCAATGCAGCAAGTGTTTGCATCCAACACCTAAACTTAATGCAACAATATATATATGTAACAATAATACTTTAACTGCATTTCGGAAATTAGGAGGCTTAATATGCTCCGGGGCTTGCCTTTCACAAAGTTGCACGGACGGTGATCCAGGCACTCAACGGCGACCTCGTCTGGCACTTCTCCCGAGGGCCGCACCTCCCGAACCTCCGGTGTTGGCTGCTGCTGCTCCCCGCTCGGTTCCTCGAATTCCAGCAGTGTCACTCCTTTCGGTACACCTATTGCATACCGATGCACAAGATAAACATCATGGATGCATAAGGAATGACATGATGCTCATGATGAATGGATCACAGTAAGTGTTTAACGAAAACATCACTGGACACTCGTTTACCGATTAAGAACAGCTCTATTCAAATCACTTTAAAACATGTATCTAACTTAACTTGAAGAACAAGATCAACTTACCTAACTTGCATAACCTAAGATAAAAATTCTCATCTTCAGTTAAAGGCCTAACACCTAGGAACATTACCACAAACTTAGAAATAGTAAAGGCATCTTAAATCAACAGTTAAGGTTTCATATGCAAACGAGTAGTTCCTTAATTCAATCACAACAAGAGTTCTACAAATTCAAATGCCTTGCAAGAGGACATTCTGGAAAGCTTATGAAATTCTCTACAATTCATTTTTAAACATCAAAGCATGATTCTTACGTTAACCAAATCGAATTCAAGTAAACATAGAATCTGTCCAGAAATGACAGGTTTACTAAATTAAATATTTAGTGATGATGCAAAAGCATACTTGGACCAAACCAAGTTTACCAACTTGTTGTGCATACCAGAGGAACATCAGAAAGTATAGTGCCAATTTCTAAATAAATTATTTAATGTCCTTTTCTAATTTATTTAGTTAATTAGGTGATTAAAGCAACATATAGTAAAACTTTACAGAAAAAAATCTACAAAAATTACAGTAGCTACCTCATGCTTCACATAGACTACCATAAAAATTTCAAAGCAATTGGACAAGCAGAACTTGCTGTATCAAAAATAACAGATGGCAGGTCTATTTCTAGCATAATTAGGAAACCCTATTGAAAAGTGTCAAGCAACAGATTTCATATTTTTCCTAGTATCATTCTAGCATAAGAATAGCACTCACCAAATTTTACCTTTACTGGATCTATAGAAAAATTATGAAAATTCACACAAAATCCATCCATGCAAACAAGAGAATTACCTAACTCTTACTTACAGTGTCCAAAATGTATGAAAATTTAACTACAAGCTATTCATGATATGAGCAGTACACCATAAAAATTTCATGCCATTTGGAGCTACACAGAAAAAGATATAATTACCCCTATTTCCCACATGATTAAAAGAGATAATTAGCAACTCCATTTTTCATAACAACACATGGCATAAATTATATTTTTAATATAAACTAGACATTACCAGGAACTCAACAAAATTGAAACCACATCATTTGGATCTACCAACCAAGAGATATACATTTTTGAATATGTACTCAAATCTGTGAAAAAGAATAAAACAAACTAAAATGGAAACCTAACCAACTACTGCTGGGCCGGCCCGAAAAGACACGACGGCCCGCGACGTGCGCGCGTCAGCACTCAGCGCGGCCCAGAAACGGCGCGGCTCACGGCCGGCTCCCGCCTGCGCGCGGCTGCTGATGAGCGGGCCCCGCAAGTCAGAGAGACAGACAGGGGAGGGAAGAAGAGCGACGGCGTAGCTCGTCGCCAGTGGCAGCTCTGGCGAGGCCATCAGTACCAGCGTGTTCACCTCACCCATGCGCACCTAGGGGTACCATCAATTGCAGCTATTCCAGCGGCTAGAGGAAATGGCGACGGCAATGGCGGCGCACGGCCGCGGGTTGGCCAGCTCCGGCGAGGTCCGGCCCCGTAGGGCGTGGCTAAGCTCGGTACGAGCTTCAGGAGGTCACTACCATGCTACCCAAGCAAAGAAAAGGGGAGGGGAAAGCTTCGGTGGTAGTTGGCCGCGGGGAGCGCCAACTCCGGCGAAGTCCCGTCATGGTGGCGGTGGTGGAAACGGCAAATGCGCCCTTACCAAGACCCAATCGGCACGACTGAGAGGTGGAGGAGGTAGAGGAGAACACGGCGGAGCTGTGGTGAAGACGTAGTTCGCGTTTTTGCGGCGGCGAGCAAGCACGAGCTCGTCGGAGTTGCTACGGCGGTTGCTGCGGAGCTACGGGCGAGCGGAGGAAGCCGAGGAAATGGAAATGGGACTGGCGAGCTGGTTGACAGGCGTGTGGGGGGTGCTCATGTCGTGGCCGGCCGTGCCAGGGCGTCCGCGGCACGTGGCAGCGCGATCAGACGACCGGCGACGCATGGCGTACACGCGGCCGTCGAACCCTGAACCTGTCGAACACTGTAGCTTGTCTGAACTCGATTCAGTTTTCAAATGAACCGACTGACAGGCGAAGTTGACAGCGTTGGATCTCTTAGACCGTGACGAATTAGTGGAAGTAATGTATATAAAAGTTGTAGAGCTATGGTAGGGTTACAACTTTGATTTAGAAATCAACAGCTAATTCTCCCTGGATCATGAGTTGTATCAAGCCAAAGTTGGCTCGATCCAACTGGAATGGTATTTATGACTTAGAAAATTTTCTAAGTATGAAATCAGCAGGGAAACCTGACTTGTGGGCCCTGTTTGAGTATGTTCTAGCCATTTTCATGAGATGATCATATTGAGACTTTTGTTCCTTGATAAATTGGCTACAACTTTGGTAAAGGGTGCACATCCATGCAAGGTCTCTAGGTTGGACTTTTGAATCAGTCAAACAGTGGCACTCTATAGGTCACCCTAAGTCAAACCTCCACCTAGAGGGCAATTTAGTCATTTTGGTCCACATGAACAATGTCCCATCAATTACCCTAAGTGTAGTTAAGGTTTATTAGACCATAATCAACCACTCTACACAAGTGCTACACCAACTTCTAAGTATCACATGTGAGTGAAACAACAAAACACTCGATTTACCCTAATGTTGCAATTCCATGTTTCACATGTTTCATGACTTTGTTGCAATTTTACACTTGTCAAATTACACTACCAAGTTGCCATGTTTCAAGGTATGAGAAACTCATGTTGCATTCACATGTTGCACCACTACCATTCACAAACAATCAAGTATGAAACAAACATAATTGAGAATGTTGCATATGCATGTTTCAGTAACAATGGCATGATGAGATAGATGATGCACATATTTATGAAATGAGATGCAATTTTGTAGGAGCCAAACACCTAGGGTGTTACACCATACTATGAAGCTATATGAGAGAGTTATCGAGCATCGCTTGAGAACAATAACGCGGGTCTCTATGAACCAATTTGGTTTCATGCCTGGAAGGTCAACCATGGAAGCCATTTTCTTAATAAGACAAGTTATGGAACGGTATAGGGAGAAGAAGGACCTACACATGGTTTTTATTGACTTGGAGAAGGCTTATGATAAATACCAAGGAATGTTATGTGGTGGGCTTTGGACAAATATAAAGTCCCAACGAAGTACGTCGGGCTCATTAAGGACATGTACAATAATGTTATGACTAGTGTTCGAACAAGTGATGGAGACACAGATGACTTCCCGATTAGGATATGACTCATCAAGGGTCAGCTTTGAGCCCTTATCTATTTGCCTTAGTGATGGATGAGGTCACAAGGGACATACAAGGGGACATCCCTTGGTGTATGCTTTTTCGCGGACGATGTAGTGCTAGTTGATGAAAGTCGGACAGGAGTGAATCAGAAACTGGAGTTATGACGGGAGACTTTGAAGTCTAAAGGTTTTAGACTCAGTAGAACTAAAACTGAGTATATGAGATGTGACTTCGGCACTACTACTCGGGAGGAGGAAGATATTAGTTTGAAAGGTCAAGTAGTGCCTAGGAAGGATACCTTTCGATATTTAGGATCAATGCTACAGAGAGACGGGGATATTGATGAAGATGTTAGCCATATAATCAAAGCAGGATGGATGAAGTGGCGCCAAGCATCTGGTGTCCTATGTGATAAAATAGTACCACAGAAGCTAAAAGGCAAGTTTTATAGGACGGCGATTAGACCTGCTATGTTGTATGGTGCAGAATGTTGGCCTACGAAAGACGACATGTTCAACAGATAAGTGTCGCAGAAATGCGTATGTTGCGTTGGATTTGCGGTCATACAAGAAGGGATCGAGTTCGGAACGATGATATACGTGATAGATTAGGAGTAGCACCAATTGAAGAAAAGCTTGTCCAACTGAGACCTCCAGAGGCACCGGTGCGTAGTGGAATCCTAAGCCAGGATAGTAACGTGAAAAGAGGCAGAGAAAGACCGAAGTTGACTTGGGTAGAGGCAATAAAAGAAGACTTGAAAGGATGGAATATACTCAAAGACTTAGCCTTAGATAGGAGTGCTTGGAAAACAGCTATTCACGTGACTGAACCTTGATTGCTTCTGCTGGGTTTCAACTCTAGCCTACCCCAACTTGTTTGGGACTTAAAGGCTTTGTTGTTGTTGTTGTTGTTATAATATTTGGATTTTTATTAAATATTTTTTTGCAAATTGTTTTTCATTTGTTTGATTATATTAGTCATCTCTTTATTCATCTAACATGATGCATTAGCACGAAAAACCATATATCGACCACCGGACAATTTCTTTTTTTTTTTCGACGGCCACCAGGCAATTTCTTAGCATAAAACTATTGTCGTCATTCTTTCATCCACTTCTATCATGTGGTTATGCAATTTCTACTAATGCCAGTTCATAACACATTGGCAGTGATAAACCTTTGATGTTATGAACTGGCACGAAAACTTAATTATTAACCATCCATGCCAGTTAGAGCATCCACACCTAGATAGTCACGGAGGTATCCATGCCAGTTTGTCCTAGGACCCGGTATGAATAGTTTTTCTTCTTGTACATAATTTGAGTTATTATAATTATTTTCAGAATTCATAACCACTGGATTTGGACTCGGATGGAGATTTTCTTTTTTTTTAAATTTATAAATTTCGAACAGTTCTATAACTTCTTAGTTGTTCTTTTTCTAATTTCAACTCACTTATATGACTAAATAATTGAAGAATGTTTGAAACAACAAAGTAAAAGAGGAAAAAATAGTGCATCAACATTATCAGTAATTGGTGTTGTTAATAGATGGGGTGGCAAGGTAACTTTGTGGGCATGTGGTTGAACCATTGAAGGTTCGCGTCCCATATCAGTGGGTATGAATGAATGGCCGTGCAACGCGTGAGGCCATGTGGTAGCTCGAGTGAAAACTGAAAAATAGATTCCTGTCTCAAGTTGGCATGGACGAGGTGCTTTATCTATAGTATCAGTTACATCATTCTTTTCTTCATATTTTTCTAACGTGGCTGAGGGATTTATAACTTATCTCCAAGGATGAAAACTAATTACGAACAAAAAAAACTCCCGAATCAACTTGTGAGAAACGTCTCAAAGTGCACTAATAAAACCGTTATCGTTTGAGATAATTCTAAACTAGGCCAATAGCAGTCAGATGTTCACAAAGACACTCGGGAAATCATGAAACCGTTCAAAATTAAATTCTGAAAATATATGGAAGCTGAAAGACTTGGGGAATCTTAAATTCCTGTACTGACCGGTGTCAGCAACTTCAGCTGACACCTTTGCATTGTGGGGCAGCCGATTTGCATTGTGAAGCCAATTTCAGTTTTTCAAAATTAAATTATGTCGCAACTGAATGTCAAAGAGTCTGTCTTTTCTTAGTTGGAGGTGTAAACTACTCCCTCCATTTCAAACTATAAGACATTTTAGCTTTTTAAAATTCATAGCTATTGCTATGCATTTAGATATACATATGCCTAGATGTATAGTAAAATCAATGTATCCAGAAAAGCTATAACGTCTTATAATTTGGAATGAATGAAGTCGAATTTAAGAAGTGTTAAATTTGGAATTGAAAAGTGAATCTATGCATTTCTCATCACTTAATAAACGGTGAAAGGAGATGGGATATCACATACTGCTTTCTAGAGTTTATCACAGCGTGTGTTTTCTCAAACTTTCGAGAGTTAATGACATAAACGAGTGCATATAGATTTTACACTTCTAAAAGCATACAACAACGTAACGTAAAAGGTAGCATCACAACGAGGTGCTTTTCTCGTACTAAATAATACATGGATCGGAGGAATGATTGAGCAATGCCAGTTTTAAATTGCAACGTATATCCAGAATACCTAATGCTTCACGAAGAAGATATATAGTACTAAAAGTAAAGTAAATTTGAACTTAATAGCCTAAAGAATGCTATGAAGTACTATTTACATAAATTAAGTAGTTAAGAGAAAGAAGTAGCATCTTGTCTTACCTGTTTTTCGCCATCAGGTTGCCCCCGCCAATTTCTTCCCCATTTATCTTTAGTGGTCTCATCTCAATCAAGGGACACGAAAGCGCAAGACATGCATGACGTTGCCTCGATGCACTCGTATTTAAATATGCTCGCAGTAATGGAATGAGTGTCAAGTTTTTGTACCTTTGGCGTGACACTGCGTGGAGATATATGCTTGCTTCGATAGAGTGGAAGTGTCCATATATGTCTGTAAGCAAAGTAAGATGCTTTCATCGATAGATTGACCAAGCATAAAAGGTACGGAGTACATGTAAACATTTATATGTATGGCAAATAAAATTAATTATCAAGGTGAAATAATAATAATATAAACTCCATATAGAGCCTAGAATCCGCGCAATGAGAGAGCTCTAACTACTGTTTTAATTACTGTTTTCCATTCCGACATGGCGATGTGGGGTCGTGCGTGCCCTCACATCGATTCGGTCTCTCCTAATTCATGGGGCCTGGATACCGTGGTGGGCCTCTTCTTGAGCCCTGAGCATCCTGGATTACATAGACGGATTGAACTTATAGTATTTTTCTTTTTTAATAAATTAACGAATAGTATTTATTAGCCTATCTTTTCAGCGAAACGAACAGGAGAACGGGAGTTGAGCGATGACAGCCATTAAAAAGAAGTAAGATGCTTTCATCGATAGATTGACCAAGCATAAAAGGTACGGAGTACATGTAAACATTTATATGTATGGCAAATAAAATTAATTATCAAGGTGAAATAAGAATATTGTGTGTAAGATAAGATCATTCAACGAACAAATACTTGTTTCTACTTTCTTGGTCCATGAGTCTGACCAATCTCATCCATAGCTGCCTACAAATATTGTCTCCTCCAATGCGTGCTTCTTGCAGAGCACTGAGATGCCTGAGTCCAGGGACAACCGGACAATGGAGAAAAGGCCCTCGCCAAACTCGCCGATTGAGCAGATTTGCCCGTCTCTGGCCTAAACGGCAGCGGATCTACCTCGACGGTAGCGAATGCGACCGGCCTACACCCGCGTTATGCGCTTGCTGCTCTAGCAGCAATTTCTTCTACTACTGAAAACTCTTTGGTTCTTAATTCAAAGTATAGGTATCTGCTTCATGCCGAATGGTTGATGGGTTCTTTTTCTTTCTTGTTATTTGATTTTGTATTCAATGGGTTTTTGTCAATATTTCCTGAGCATTTGAGACTGATGAATGCAATTCCCATATATTCAAGACAGTGAGAGCCACATTCAAGAGTAAACAATACCTCAAGTTGCATTTAATTTCCTGATGTGTGACACGCTTCCAGGTATGCGGTGTTACCACCCGAATAAGGCGTTGACAACACCCTGAAAGCGTGCTTCCAGGTATGCGGTGTTACCACCCGAATAAGGCGTTCACAACGCCCTGTAAGCCACGCTTCCAGGTATGCAGTGTTACCACCCGAATAAGGCGTTCACAACGCCCTGGAAGCCACTTTTACAGGTATGCGTTGTTACCACCCGAGCAAGGCATTCACAAAGCCCTGAAAGCCACGTTTCTAGGTACGCGGTATTACCACCCGAATAAACCCCTCGGCACCCGAGGAAGGATCTCGGCACCTAAGCAAAACACACGCCAGTCTTCAACACTTGAGGAAATTAAGGCTCGCTGCTTAAAGACCTCGAAACACGAGAAGGAGCACGTAGGTACTCACGGTACCTAAAAGTTACAGGGGAGCTGCGACACCCGAGGGCTGAGCTATCTACTAGCTTGTCATTATGTCCTACGGGGCTACTGTCGAATATATGGGCCAGGAGTACTTGCACCACCTGTATATTCGTCCACGTCGAGCTATCGTGCCAGAAGCCGTGAAGGAAAAGGCCCACAAAGGACGAGGAGGTCGATCAATGTGAAGACCAAGGCACGCCAAAAATATCCAGAGATTGGCGTATCTAGACGATAGCATAGGATCAATCTGTTGCGCATTCTGTATAACAAACTAGGAAACCCATCTGTTAACCGGTCGTCCTCATTGTAACCCTACCCCTCTGCCTATATAAAGGAGGGTAGGGACCTCACGATCAGGATCCGATCCATCTCATATACTATGTAGCTAGGAGCAACGGCCTCTGTAACCGAACATACGAATACAAAAAGAGCAGCAGCATCAACTGGACTAGGGTTTTACGTGCTACCGCGGCCTGAACCAGTATAAATTCTTGTGCCTCATGTGCTACCATCTGATTCCTCTTACGCGATCACATTGCTAGGCATTGCTGGAGCTAAATCATCCGACAACTCCCAATCCAACGATCTCAAGATGAGGACAAAGAAATTATAACAAGGTAATTGGTTCTATTTGAAATAAGGCGAGAAGCCGATCGGGTTGTCGGTTGGGTCGGAGAAATCTCGATATTTAATCCTTAATCCATGCGCCTCTCTACATTTGACTCCTGATTCGCAGACCTTTAAAAATTTGGCCCCGTGCACATGAATTCTTTTAACCTGAGGCATTATTCATATTTTCTCTCATTTCCTATTTTTCAAGTGTAAGGCGAAGCTGATGTCCCTTGATGTGGAGTCCGCGCGCAGATCCAGTCGAGCCACCGGCCGTGGAGGGGGTAGCCGCGCCGCCGCCGGCCGGGCCTACTGCACGGGCTGGCATCCGTCTCTTCGATGCTGGTAGACGTCGCGAATAAATGAGCTGTATCGGTGAGATCCAACAGCAATAGCTAGGACTGATTTAAATAAAGAACAGAAAATTAGGATCGTTTGTTTTTTAACGGGTTTTTTTATACGCCACGCCCGGTATCCATTTGGCCGCATGCCTCCTCCAGAAGAAAACCTGCCTAGAGTACGTGGTTAGAAGGAGGGAGTAACTACTCCCAGGGAGTAGGGAAAATTTTCCCTAAATAAAATTCAATTAAGAAAATTATAAGTAACTTTAAGTTGAAATGGCTTACTCCAAGGTTTCTGCACAATTAATTGAGCTGATGCATGTAGTCACAAATTCCACCTTACTCACGTTTGCTCATCTTAGAGAGAACAGAAATTAGTGATTGGTACTTATTATTCTCAATGGACAATGAGTTCAGTGCTTTTGATTTCTGCTGATCATCTGGACTGTCCAATACAATAATATCATTATGATTACCCTCAAGGTCATGATTTTGCTGGAAGTTGGTAATTGTTGATGCTGTATTTTGTCATGAATTAAATCCTCAATAGCATTTGATTCAACAATATGATCCATTCTTGTAAAAACAAGAATAAACACATTTTTTAACTCAAATATGTTTGCAGCTAAAAGCAAACCAGAAAAAATAATTTTTTTCACATATTACAATGAATCACGTATTGGCCAGCAATAACCAAACCATAAAAAATATGTTCTTTTTCACATATTACAATGAATCAGATCCCAATCACATACTCTGTATTGGCCTAGCACAAGTGCACTCGAATAATAGCACATATGAATCAACTAAAAAAGACACGCATATGAATTATCAAACAGAGACACATGAAAAACTAAACCTAGCGAATCCATAATCCGAAGGGAATATACTATGAACTAATCTTAAAAAAAATACCACATATTACTACTTATCGGTACATAAGAACAATCAGTGAGGAAGCTAACCTTGTCGAACATGTGTATGGCGAGATCAGAAGATTTTGTTCTTGCTCAGCTCCTCGAGATATATAAAAAAATCAAAGTTGACGTGTGTACGATAAGATCAGGTGCTTCTCTGCTCAGCGAGATCAGGTACTTGTCTGCTCGGCGAGGCGCTTCTTTGTTCGGCAAGACCAGGTACTTGTTCTGCTTGTCAAGGGTATCCCAAAGGCACCAGTAATATATAAGTACGAAAACAAGCAGAACGAATTTGGGTCGGACGTGGAGTTCGTAACGTACCATGGATTTGATTTTCGATTTGATTAGAATCCAATTCCGATCTGATTCTGACTCCGTCGGCCAACACGGCGGCGCCTGCAACTCGAAGAACGTGGCAGCTGCCGGCCTGGGTGGCCGCGGTGTCTGTCCGGGGGAGCCTGCAACGTCCGGGACATCCGGGCGGGCGGCCGCATACGACGTCCGGGACGGCTGGGCGGGTGGCGGGTTGTGGCCGCGCTGGGCGGCCAGGGTTGCCGGCGGAGCCGTCCTGGTTGGCCGTGTTAAATTTTTACGTTCACAGGACTTAGGGTTTTAGAGTTAAGCTGTTACAAGTTTGCTGTCCGAAATGTTTACTTTCTGGACAGATTTAATTGACTGATTTGTTTGATCTAGATAACTGTTGAATCACCTCAAGAGTATTAAAAGAAAGTTGTAGACAATTTCATAAGCTTTCCAAAATGTCCACAACCATATGATTTCGATATATATAACTCCAGTTATGGTTAAAACAAGTAACTGTTGTTTTGTAGTTCGGTAAATGAGTCGCATGAGTGTTTGTTTAAGCAATAGAGAAGAGATATGTACCTACTCAGTAAATTATGATGCGCTTGTTATTACTTTAATACCATGCTGTTGAAAATGCTTACAAGGATGCATTCATCACTTCTTATCATATTATACGTGTCGTCATATATGCATTCGCAATATCTCATTCTATGATCGTGCATATAGGATCGACCGAGGATGTAACGTTGCTGGAATTCAACGAAGAAGAGAAAGGGGATCAGCAGGAGAATCCTCAAGCCGCAGCACCCGAAGACGAGGAGCAGAATCCAGAAGAGCTTCCAGAGTGCCCTGATCACTGCCCCACTTCTTTTCTGAAAGGCAAGCCCCGGAGCATTCTAAGTCTCCGAGTATTTTACAAAATATCACTTAGTCCTTTATGATTGATGCATTAGGTTATAAGAGTTGATTAAAAACACTTGATGCATGAAACTACCTTGTCCAGATACATATACCTTTAACACTGTGTAGGTCCAGGATCGAATATCTGCTTAGCCGTGCTTAGACCGGTAGAAGTCAGGTGATTTCCTGTCACCTGCGAGATATAGGTGGATACCGAAGCACGGTTGGCTATATTTGCTATCGTAGAAAAGAACCATGGGGTAATGTAAATGGAGACCGGACGGGATGTCGATAGAGAAGCAACAAGACATGGAGGTCTTGGGTGTGGATCTATCCCCGTCTGTGTCGATTAAGGACTGTACCGTTATTGGCACTTCTGACAAAATTGAACACATGCCTATCACTTAGCTGGCCGGACAACTCATTCCGACCGCGAAGCCGAGTAGCTCAACTTAGGCCGGGCCTCGTTCTGTTGTGTGCCCTCTGCGGGGAGCGGATCAATAGACCGTGGGCAAGCATGACCTAAGCGACCTAGTCCGGGACCATGGGCAGGCATGGCTTGAGCGACCTGGCTACCGTCAGTCCCTGATTGTGCAGCGCTGTACAAACCCGCGAAATGTGTACCTGAGTTGTACCAAATGTGACCTAAGGCCGCCTTCGCGCGGTATGCCTGAGTTTGTGTTAGGAATAAATTCCCGGCTGGTTGAAATCGATTCGAATCTCCGTCTCTCCCGGATAGTGAGAAACTTGGCTAGCTCCAACATCGTAGTAATTGTATTATGGAAGTTGATGGTTCGGATAAATATGGAATTATTACACCTGCTATGGTTACTATTGTATGCTCTAAAATGATATACCACATGTTTGACACATGATAGTTGCTAATCTAGAGATGAATAGCTATAATTAACTTGATGGCCGAAGTATAATTGTATAATTGAGTTAATCGCTTTTTATGCAAAATGTTGTCAAGCTGCCTCCACTTATAAAGCCTTGCATAATCCTTGGAGTCAATTTATTTCTGGTTTATGACGGATAAGTCTAGCTGAGTACCTTCTCGTACTCAGGGTTTTATTTCCATTGTTGCAGATGGTACCGTCTATCACGGATATTGCAAGAGTTACTTCTATCCCGCCATGGATGATGAGTAGGCCTTGGGCAGGCATCTTTAGTAATCCCTCTATTATGTTTTTGTGGATTGTGATCATGTGTTGGCACTATATTTGAACCATGTTGGAAATGCTACTTTCGAACTTTACTTTATTTCCGCTACTATCTATCAAACTTGGTTTGTAATAACACTATTCCGCACTCTGATGGATGAAATGTACCTGTGAACTTTATGTAATATGTGATATGTATGTTGAATCATGTACGATCTTGGTTGTATGTGGATCGTTTATCGAGATCCGTCGTGGTATTCGACAGACTACCGGATTTATATGAGATCAAATATGACAGTGCGGCCGCTTGTGGACTACTATTGTACCTATGCTCTTATAAATTGATCGGTTCGCAGCGCCGGACGTCGGAGATGAAGACGTCGGGGACCGAGAGACAGGAGGACATGGGGGGTTATTGCTACCTGCTTTCCCAAAGTTTTTTTTTCTAAGGGAGCTTAATTAAAGCGTGTTATTCAATTCCACAGCCGCGGTTTCAAACCAAACAGTGGTTGAGTTTGTCAAAAAAAAAAAAAGTAGCGTCACCACCCCACTCGACTTTTCCAAGAAAGAAAGTTCGGTAGATAGCGATTCGCCATAACAAAGGGGAGCGCACAAGAAATTTCCGATGCCGCGTCGATTCACACGTCGCTATCAATCGTGGTCGCATCTTCGCGGTTCCCACGCTCCAAAACTCACGCCACGAAAGGTTGCAGGAAATTTCGCGTCCCTGCACAAAGGTACCACGAGAGGTCGCTGACGCAACTTGACTTTTGTTCCGCGTTCTCGGCTGCGTTCGGCTAGTATTAAATATTGTTCTACGGCTAATCTATACGGATTAAAGCCGGATGAACAGCACGAGCGAACACGCCGCTCACCTCTCATGGACCTATATAAGGTCCAGTACACCATGCGACATGGCAACAAGCAGGCTCCGGTGAATGGTGATGCACTCCAAGATCAAACTACCAATGCCTAATGATGGCGTACGCGCCGTGGCGACGCCCGTCGCGCGAGAGCCGCTGCTGCAGCAGCAGGACGCAGCATCACCGCCGCAGCCACACGAGGCCGGCGATGGGCAACCGCTCGACGCCGCGGGCGCCCGTGTCGCCAGCAGCTTCCCGTGGCTGCCGGCCGCGGGGTTCGCGTACCTGACGTTCAGCTCCGGGATGGCGCTGCACCGGTGCTGGCCGGACCGCGGCGACGTGGCGTTCGTGGTGTCGGCGTACGCCGACCTGCTCCTGCTCTTCTGCTGCCTGCGGCGGTACGAGCGCGCGGAGCCCGGGTCGTCCCTCAGGGAGTGGCTGAAGCTGGCGGTGTGGCTGCTCACGTCCGCGCTCACGCTCCTCTTCTCGTACAAGGTGGCCGCCGTGATGCCGGCCGCCGTCGCGGCGGTCGTCTGGGTCATGGGCCTCGCCACCATCTGCGGTGGGTTCCTCGCATTCTTCTGCTTTCAGAAGAAGACGTGAGCGGTCGGGGACGGATCCTCGCGACGACCAACCCTCCCCCATCGTCCGTCCATCCACAAGCGTGAAACGGTAGAACGTCCTGTTTTGCTAGTGGCGGAACGGAAACAAGCAAGCCAGGCACTCGCGCGCACTGCTGCCTGCACGCGGCCGGCGGCAAGGATCGATAGGCGCGGGCACCACAAGGGTTGTTTAGTTGTGCTCCTGCTCCCGGCCAGGCAGCCTGAATGGCGCTGCCTGGCCGGCGAGCTGCCTGCCTAACACCCCGAACACACCCACGCTCTCCCATCCCCTGCTTTCGTCGCCCTCTGTCTCTCAAGCTTTCCCTCGTCCTCTCGTTCTCAACTCCCAAGCTGATCTCTCCCGGCCCCGCTGGCCGGGCCGCGGTCTCTCTTTCGCTTTTAAATTCGCAACGCTCTCGCTCCAATCGAAGCAGGCAAGCGCTATTGTTATTGTCGACGTGGGTCGTCGGCGGTGTCATCTCTCCTGTGATTGAAGCACGCGGGCGCAATTGACTTCACCGGTGCTCGTGATTCCGCCGATAATGACGGTTCCAGCTCGCCTCTTTCGCTTTCCTCGACCGGGCCCGATGCAACGAAATCATGCAAGTTGGTTCCCATTTTCCCCGCCCGTGGATGTCCAAGTGACGAGCTGAGGTCTCATTTTCGCCGACGGACATCGCACGCGCATCCCATTTGCACTGCAGCACCACTTCCGGTTGCATTGCACACCCTGTCAGGACTCAGGACGACGTACGTCTGTGGCAAGGAGTAGGACGTCTGAGGTTAACTCCATTATTATACGCTCCTACTTCAGGAGAGAGAGAAAATACTCGATCTTTCCCCGGCAGTAGTACTAGTGTCTTCGGTTGAGCTTTCGTTTTAATAAATAAATATAAATGACCAATGTACAGTTATGTAATAATTAAGTGAGTGGGCATGCATGTATAGTGAAAGTTTAAGTAGCCTTTATGTGTACAGGTGTTTCCAAAAACTGTCACAGTATAAATAAATAAAGCGTTTTCATTGATCTTTTTGCTCAAAAGATGCTCCCCAAAGATTGATGCACGGGGCACATGTTGTTAATCTTGTGGATTTAGTCTTGGTTAACATGCATTCGAAAACCTGACTTCTACCGTCTCCATCCTATAAATAATGCGGTTCTGGTCCACGAAATACATCCGACGGTCTACCGAAGGGAATACCCACGGTAGTAGATAAATCGATGGAGTTGCGTGTGAGGGAACCAGATGGTGACACAGAGCGCAATAGACAGCGGTTAGATAGGTTTAAGCCATCAGTTTGACGTAATACCGTACGTCATGTGTCTTTGTGGATTGTATTATGAGAGATTAGATAAAAACGAGGGGTCCCTACCCGCCTTATATAGGCCGGGGGTAGGGTTACAGGTCGGTTGTTTCTATCCTAATCGGTTTACAAGATAGGAAGTACATAGATTGCGGAATCTAGCATATCCGAATAGATCATTCTTAAACGTCAGGGATCTTCATGCAGTCTTGCGAGGCACGCCGACCTGTGCCGTGCTCCGCGCGGCGTAGTCTTGCGGGCTAGGCCTCCCCTGGCGGCTCGGCCCATGTACAACCCTGTGGGTATCGGGAGTTATACCCCACAGCAAGTCCCCGAGCGTCTTCTATCCGTCGAGCAACACCGTCTTGAGCTTGTCCGAGCAGTTCAGCTTGTCGCCGGTCATTAGGAGCGGGCGTCCGACCAGTTTAACTAGGAGCCAAGCTGTTGAAACAAGCATCCGAGCTGTTGAACACGTCGTCCGAGCTGTCGAACACGGCGTCCGAACTGTCGAACAAGGCATCCGAGCTATTGAAGCAGATGTCTGAGCATTTCAACTGGGAGCCGAGCTCGGACTCACGTGAAGTCGAGGTTTGTCGGCAGGATGTAAGGAGCTCAAGTAAATTTTTTGAAGTCTCCATCTTAGTTGAAGTGTGCCCACTTAGGTTCTGGGCAGCGAAGTTAGATGCTTAGCGTCCCTGACTTAGTCAGCGCGGAGGAACTTAGTCCCTCATAAACGAAGAGAGATGCTTAGCATCAATGCCTTAGGCAAAATTGACTCTTAGAGCCGAAACAGGGATCTTGAACTATTTCAGTTTACGACTTAGTCGCTTTATAGAAGACCAAGTCCAGAAATAAGCACATTCACTGTTAGGTGAAGTCTGCCCTCTTAGTCCTCGAGCCTGGCAATAGGTGAAGTAATCACATGATGCCATGGTCCAAAGTAGTAGTCATCATGTGCTAACCCAGTCTCCAGCTTAGCTAAAAATTAGTCCTCGGCGTAGCTGAGATAAGCAGCGTGGAGATAAGTACAGTCATTGCAAGATGACGTGTACACACGTAGTTTCCGAGACTGCTGAAAGATTGCGAAGATATCTTGTAGCGGGGTCAGAGAAGAAAAATGTCTTGTCGTAAATATATAAAAAACTCCGTTGAAGAAACGCATAACATTGAATTCCGTTTCGTCGGCCCGCGTTTGACGCGGTAGCCCACTAGGCCCATTTAGCGACCCAGCGGGGCGCACAGAGATTTCGGGAGAGAACACGGCAGGGCAGGCGTGGTTTCCCAAAAACCCTTGTAGGCGGAAGGTCAAGGGTCGAACCGTTATAAGAGCGCTGCGTCCCCAGCGCACATTCACCACTATCTCCGCCGCTTCATCGTCCTCCTCGCGCCCACGCCGCTACGCCTAGCAACTGCTCCGCCATTAGAGCAACCGCAAGCGCGTAGTCTCCTCCAGGACATAGATCTGTGAGATGGCGTCGAAAAGAAACCACGATGGCTCGGGTAGGGGATCGTGCGAGCTCAATCACGCTGAAGAGTGGATGGAGTCCGTCAGCAACGAGGCGGCGCTCAATCAGTTGGTGGTGCACGGAGTGCTGCCCAATAGGGTGAGGGCGGGATGGCATCCGGATCGCTGTGAGAGCTTTCCTACTCCTCGTGGCGATGAATTAGTAGTTTTTGAAGATTACTTCTACCGCGGATTTGGTGTTCCAATCCATCCATTTCTCCACGGGTTGATTGATTATTACGGGATCAGTCTTTGCAATCTCAGCCCAAACTCCATCCTTTTATTTCTCTGTCTTCATCCATTTCTACGAGGCCTATCTTGGCATTCTTCCCTATTTTGATCTCTCCCGCCACTTCTTTTGCTTGAAAGCCCGAGGGGATCTGGATCTAGGATCGTAGGCGTTGCATACTTGCAGCTTCGGGATGGGATGGTGGGTCAATACATCGCTACCCCTTTGAACATGAATGTGAAGTATTAGGCGCAGCGATGGTTCTACATGCCACAGGTGGAGCCGTATGTGGCATGCGGCGTTGATCAGATCCCCGTGAACAATGCCAAGTGGTCGGAGAGGCCTAGCGCCAATTGAATGGAGCAAGTGACGGAGCTCTTGGCGCTGATAGACCGAAGAAGGTTGGATGAGGTGATTGTGGCAACAAATTTCACCTTTCGACGAGTCCAGCCTAGCAAGGAAAGGGCACATCCCAAGTATGAGTTTCGGGGAGAGACTAATGGGACCCATGAGGTGCCCGAGGAGATCAGTCCGGATCAAGCTAAATGGCGTATCTCGATGATGTTCAACCTTGCAGGGCGTCTTAGGATCAACGACCTGCAGAGGCCCTTCCATGTAGGAGCCTCCCACCACGGGTAAGAGTCTTATTTTTTGGTTTCGCTTGTTCCTTTATGTGTTGCAATGTACTCATTCATGTTCCTAAAGATTCGTGGGCAGGACCGGGAGGTGTACTTCTCGGTGGTGCCGTTGGCGGACTGGCCGAGGGGAGTTGACGCCCGGTCGAGCAGTCCCCGGCGTCGAGCCAGCTCGGAGATAGGTGGGGACAGCTCGACTGAAAGGTCCTAATGGCTAGAGGGGGTGAATAGCCTATTAAAAATTTCTACAACAACACTTACCAAACCGGTTAGACAATTATAAGGCGAAGCGCGTGTTGCGCTAGCCTACTAAAATTGCAAGCCACCTACCACAATTCTAGTTTTTATAGTTTCTATCCACACAATGGCTATGTCACTATACTAAGTTAGTGTGCTCTCAAAGGCCAACTAAAGAGCCACACTAACCAAACTAACAAGCTCTCACAACTAGCTACACTAAAGAGCTTGACAACTAGTTTACGGTAATGTAAAGAGAGAGTGAGATGGTTATACCACCAAGTCGAGGAATGAACCAGTCAATCACAAGAATGAAAACCAATGAAGACCAATCACCTCGGAATCAAACGTTGACACAATGATTTTTTACCGAGGTTCACTTGCTTGCCGGCAAGCTAGTCCTCGTTGTGGCGATTCACTCACTTGGAGGTTCACGCGCTAATTGGCATCACACACCAAACCCTCAATAGGGTGCCGCACAACCAACACAAGATGAGGATCACACAAGCCACAAGCAATTCACTAGAGTACCTTTTGGCTCTTCGTTGGGGAAAGGTCAAGAACCCCTCACAATCACCACGATCGGAGCCGGAGACAATCACTAACCTCTGCTCGATGATCCTCGCTGCTCCAAGCCGTCTAGGTGGCGGCAACCACCAAGAGTAACAAGCAAATCCCGCAGTGAAACATGAACACCAAGTGCCTCTAGATGCAAACACTCAAGCAATGCACTTGGATTCTCTCACAATCTCACAAAGATGATGAATCAATGATGGAGATGAGTGGGAGGGCTTTGGCTAAGCTTACAAGGTAGCTATGTCAATGCAAATGGCCAAGAGAGTGAGCTAGAGCCGGCCATGGGGCTTAAATAGAAGCCCCCATGAAATAGAGCCATTGTACCCTTTCACTGGGCACAACTCGGGGTGACCGGACGCTCCGGTCATATCGATCGGACGCACCCTGCCAGCGTCCGGTCAATGGATGGCTGCCACGTCATCCCTCTCTTCAAATACTGAGCGCCCGATCCCAACGGTCAAGTGATGACCGGACGCAGCACAGTGCCACAATCGCACGCAAGACCCCAGCGTCCGGTCACTTCCAGTAAGGTTCCAGCTGCGACCGGACGCGTCAGTTAGATCATGACCGGACGCAGGACCCCAGCGTCTGGTCATTTCCAGTAAGCCTCCACTCACGACCGGACACGTTCGGTCATCCCCGACTGGACTCACCCAGCGTCCGATCACTCACTGTCTCCTCTGTGCGCTGCCACGTCAGTAGGACCGGACGCACCCTGTCAGCGTCCGATCATGAAGTGACCCACCGTCCGGTCGAAGACCGACACTAGCATCTTCACTGCTTCCATTGACTGGATACACTGGTCCAGTTGAAGCCAGCGTTTGGTGCACTCTGTGAAATCCTATCTTTTCTGTACAAGGTGCCGGTGGCACCGTCGGACTGTCCGCACTCTACGGGCGGACACTCCGCCGATGAAGTTTCTAACTCTTGCTCAAATGTGCCAACCACCAAGTATATCACCTTGTGTACATGTGTTAGCATATTTTCACAAACATTTTCAAGGGTGTTAGCACTCCACTAGATCCTAAATGCATATGCAATGAGTTAGAGCATCTAGTGGCACTTTGATAACCGTATTTTGATACGTGTTTCACCCCTCTTAATAGTACGGCTATCGAACCTAAATGTGATCACACTCGCTAAGTGTCTTGATCACTGAAACAAAATGGCTCCAACCATTTATACCTTTGCCTTGAGCCTTTTATTTCTCTTTCTCCTTTTCCAAGTCTAAGCACTTGATCATCACCATGGCATCACCATCATCATGTCATGATCTTCATTTTCTTCACCACTTTGAATGTGCTACCTATCTCATAATCACTTTGATAAACTAGGTTAGCACTTAGGGTTTTATCAATTCACCAAAACCAAACTAGAGCTTTCAATCTTCCCCTTTTTGGTAATTGATGACAACCCTTTCACAAAGATATGAATTGAAATTCAATTGAATCCATGTTGCTTGCCCAAGCATATTTACCATGTGTAAAAGGATATGGATAAGTTTCATGAACCCCGTATGGTAGCAATTGCTCCCCCAGCATATGTGCTAAGAGTTTGGATTGTAGCTTGCACATATGCTTAGATAGGAAATATAGGAGACAATGTCTACCAAATGATGCTAAGGTATAAAAGATGGACCTTTGAAGCGTGATACCAATCGGAGTGCACCAATATACCATCCTTAGCACCATGGTTAGCTCGATACCACTTGGAAATGAAATCACTAGATAACCTATGCATGCTAGTTTTTCATTTCATCATTCAAACCTACAACTAGCATACACCACACAAGCATGGATATAGAAATTTAAAACTTGTGCCATGCAAGCAAATATATGAAATGCACATTTAAATGCACCATACAAGTTCATGAGCTTGCTCCCCCTACTTGTGTGCCCAAAATTTTAATTGATCCCTTTCCTTTGTTATATCTCTCCCCCTATGTCAAATTCTCCCCCTTTGTTGTCTTTTCACTATCTTTGTACACTATTTCACCCCTGTCACACCCAATTTTAAGGATAAAATTGAATGCACAAAACTCGTGTGTGCCCAGGAATCAATCACACACACAAGCTGACAAATTACAAATAGTATCATCACGGTGTCTCATACATCAGAGTTATAATAAAACTTAGTCTTATACATCACAGCGGAATAATAAAACGATAATAAACTCTCGTGGCCGTCATCACAGGGAAGGTCAACTGGTTGACCACAAGCCTAATAATCCTCCGGGAAATCCTCATACCCGTTGTCATCTGTTACCCATCCGGGATTTTTATCCAAGTAAAGAAAATAAACAAGTGTAAGTACATTCCGTACTTAGCAAGCTAACATGGGGTTATGAAGCTCAAAAAGGATAGACTCTGGTTTACTGCAGTTAGCATTTTTAATAGGTCAAACTTTTATTTTCAAGTATTATCAAGTTATGCTTAAGCTCCCATTTAAACCCATAAGAACATATATCAAGGTCAGGTTTACCATCTTTCATCATAGAACAACTTAATTGATCATCATCAAGTATCCAGTTATTCTGTGAGTTTTCTGGGCCGCTCGTAACCGTGAGCACGGCTATTATAACAGTTTGTTACCCTCTGCAGAGGTGGTGCACATTCACCGCGAGTCGTGATCCCCATATGCCCGGGTTAATTACTCCCATATCACTACCAAGGTGAGCGGGCAGGGTACACTATGAAGCCATTTCATAGGTTTCCCTAACAAGTTAGGGCCGCTAGGTTTCCTTGGCAGGCAGATGTAGGGACCCCCCTTTCCTATGGCACAAATCCATCGCGGCTATACTCATAGGAACAGAGGCAGCCCTATACCCAAAGTGGCAAGCCCCATTTGCGCCAAAAAGGTAACCTCTAACCAGCTAGGAAAGGTCCTATTACTGAGCTAAAGTCAGAGCCATATGACTCTCCCGGTTGCACTGTCAGTCCCAGCTTTTGCCGACAGATAAGTCCTTATGGAGGGCCGGGAGCAACATGAACAAAGGTCATTTGCACTTTCGCCCTATGGAACAGTTGTTATAATTCATGTTACTCACTTTGTTCCATAGTATCATTCATCAATATGTATATCAAGTTCAGTTAGAGCTCTAGCAATCTACCCATATGCATTTAACCCATAGGAGACAAGGAACAGGATAACAATCACTAGGATGTCCTTACGGGTATCAAAATTAGACACATGCAAATGAGTAATTGCTTAAAGTGAAATAGGACATCAAGGAAGGCCCATGTTATACTTGCTTTGGTTCACAAACTCGTGTTGGTCCTGCTGGTCGTCGAAGAGTTCTTGGTCTCCAACGTTTTCCTCACCGTCTGAACGCGACCAACACGGCAACATACAACATTCCAATAGCATTCATGCAAAGCAAACATTCCTATCATTAGAACAGTACACCAACAGTATTGAAAACAAGATAAAATGTCTGTAAAACTAATCTACGTTTCGCTACGATCACGTCAACGCGAAGTTCACGAAAAACGGAGCTAAAATGCGATAGTTATGATTAAAACGGGTTTTCCTAAAGCCATATATTTAATTAAATCTAATCATGAAATTAAAAAAATTCCAAACTTGACTAACAGTAGCTCCAACATGTAGCTTATGAAATTACGAAGCTAACGCGATTTGAATGGATCAATTCGGAGCTAAAACGACAATTCTATAAGCGAAACAGTTCGAATGGCATTTCTATAAATACTGAAAGCGTACTTTTGACTTAAGCCGTGGAGTTTACGCTTTCTAATCGAGATTGCGCATTCGGGGAAATACGTTTTGGACTGCGGGTTAAGACTTAGAAAATTACAGGGTCTCTTTAGCAAATTTACCCCCGAAGGGGTATCGGCCATCCAGGGCCGTTGATCAGACGATGGAGGGCTTGGATTAGATGAGGGGGGGGGAAAGAAAACGTCGGTGAGGAACAGTGTAGCCGCGGCGGCTCTGCCATTGCCGGCGGCGTGGAGCTTCATGGCGCACGCGGATAAGGCTCAAACGACCACGAAACACGTGAATAACCGCACGGGGAGAAAGAGGGGAGCAAAGCGAGCTCACCACGGCGAAAATCGAAGGCGGTGATGAAGCGAGGACGGCGGACCACGGTGAGCAGCGGACGGCGGCGTTCTGTGAAGACCGACGACCAAGAGTTAGCGATTGAAGGCGAAAAACAAGAAGACAAAGGCTGCAAGAGGTCCGTTACATCATGGCAAAGCTCGGCTGAGGGCCAGACGCGACGGCGAGGCGACGGGAACGGCTGCTCGCGCACGGCGGATCCGGCGAGTGCTACGGCGGTTATTGCGGCTTCTTCGGCACGAGCAAGTGTGAAAGGAGAGCGGGGAAAAGGCAGCGGGGGTGCGCGGAGGGTCTCGGCCCCCTTTTAACGAGGCCGTGGAGCGGGGCGACGCGCCCACGTCGCGAGGAGCGGGCGCGGGGCGGCGGTTGCGCAGCGGCAGTTGCTTGACTAGGCGGGGCGTGCGGGAGGAGGTGGGGGAAAGAGCTGACAAGCGGGCCCGCTTAGGCAGCGACTGACGCGCGGGGAAAGGGCGCGGTGCTGGGCTGGAGCGGGGGCAGCAGTTCCGCCTAAACTGGGCCGGCCCAGGAAGGAGAATGGGAGGAGTGGAAGGAAGAGAGGGGAGCGGGCCATCGGGGAGCTGGGCCAGCAGGCCGAAATGAGAGAGAGGGGGAAGATGTTCATTTTTCCTTTTTATTTTCCAAACAAATTTTCCCAAAAGCATTTTCAAATAATTTTTGAATTCATTTGAACTCTAATTCATGAACAATCATCCCATGAATAAATGTTGCAGCAGCATGTATGCATCAAAAGTTTCAAATCTCATAATGGATTTTAATTCCCCAAAAATTATTAATTTCCTATAATTGAATGCACACTTTATGACATAATTAAATCAAATTTACTTATAAAAAAATTGAAAAATTTTGGGTGTTACAACCCCCTATCACTTATATCTTTGTTTTTCTCCCCATAGTACTAATATTACTAATATCTTTGTTTTTCTCCACCTTTGACATCAATGACCACAAAGGTTCAGAATGTAGATAGGTTGAGAGTATCAATGTCAATCAATGGGGTGGGGATCATTCTCCCAAATTTGGTCCAATCTAGATCATTTGCCAAAGATACTTAACTTAGTTTGATCCAAGGACAAGCTTCTTCACATCTCCAAATAAGGGTTATCTTGTACCATGTTGAGTTAAACACTTAGAGCTCATTTTCTAGATAAACACTAGGTTTACAAGCCCACAAACGTGTCATATGCTACCACTAGATCAAAATAAGCATAGAAGCAATAGTGGTACCATATAATCATCAAATTCATTTGATTTTCATGAATGAGCCTATTAAATGTGAAAGATGTCTAGATGCACTAAACATGTCCTTAGCAAGGATGTATGCCATGCCAATTAACTTTTACCTTGTATTGCTCGAAGGAGAGGTATGTCATATAAGTGGGGGGGTTCATCAACACATATTTAAGAAATCCAATATGTTCAACTCATTCCTTAGCTTGCAAAACCTTTTCTCATCCAATGGCTTGGTGAATATATCGGCAAGTTGATCTTCGGTGCCTACACTCTCAATGCAAATGTCCCCTTTTTGTTGGTGATCTCTTATGAAATGGTGGCGGACATCAATGTGCTTTGTTCTTGCATGTTGAACTGGATTGTTGGTCAACTTGATTGCACTCTCATTGACACATAGCAATGGCACTTTCTTGAACTTGATTCCAAAGTCACTCAAAGTGGCCTTCATCCAAAGTATTTGTGCACAACAACTACCGACAGATATGTATTCGGCTTCGGCGATTGATAATGCAACACTATTTTGCTTCTTTAATGACCATGAAACAAGTGATCTTCCCAACAATTGACATGTGCCCGATGTACTCTTTCTTTCAACCTTGCATCCCACATAATCCAAGTCGGAGTAACCAACTAGCTCAAACTTTGCTCCTTTGGGATACCATAAACCAATATTTTGTGTATGCTTCAAGTACCTCAATATTCTCTTTGTAACCTTCAAATGACTTTCTCTTGGTGAGGTTTGAAATCTTACACTGATGCATACACTAAACATGACATCCGGCCTTGATGCGGTCACATAGAGTAGGCTTCCAATCATAGACCGATATAATTTTTGATCCACCATATTGCAACTTGCATCACTATCCAAATTGCCATTTGTTCCCATTGGTGTACTAATAGCTTTGCTATCACACATGCCAAATTTCTTGATCATGTCCTGATATACTTGCCTTGACTCACAAATGTACCATTCTTCAATTGCTTGATTTGAAGACCAAGGAAGTAACTTAACTCTCCAATCATGGACATCTCAAACTCATTAGTCATCATCTTTCCAAATTCTTCACAAAAATCTTGATTGGTTGATCCAAATATGATGTCATCAACATAGATTTGCAACGCAAATAAATCTTTTCCAATCCTCTTGATGAAAAGAGTGGTGTCAACCTTGCCCATCATGAACCCTTTAGAGAGTAGGAAGTCCCTCAATCTCTCATACCATGCTCTAGATGCTTGCTTCAAGCCATACAATGTCTTCTTCAACTTGTACACATGGTTGGGCTTCTCATCATCTTTAAAACTGGGAGGTTGCTCAACATATACTTCTTCATTGATGTAACCATTGAGAAATCACTCTTAACATCTATTTGATAGAGTTTGATGTTGTGGGCACAAGCATAGGCTAGCAAGATTCTAATTGCTTCCAATCTAGCAACTGGGGCATATGTTTCTCCAAAGTCAAGACCTTCAACTTGTGTATATCCTTGTGCTACCAATCTTGCTTTGTTCCTTACTACTATCCCATCTTGATCTTGCTTATTTCTAAAGACCCATTTGGTTCCAATCACATTGTGTCCCTTTGGTCTTTCTACTAATTCCCATACTTGATTTCTTGTGAAGTTATTCAAATCTTCATGCATATCATTTACCCAATCAACATCCTTCAATGCTTCATCTATCTTCTTTGGTTCAATGGATGACACAAATGAGAAATACTCACAAAATGAAGCCAATCTTGATCTAGTTTGTACACCTCTTGAAATATCATCAATGATAGTGTCCAATGGATGATCTCTAGCAATATTGGTTGGTTGGAGGATTGGAACTTGATTGCTTGCACTTGCTTGATCATTGGGTTGAGATGATGTACTAGCTACTTGATTTTGTTCATTGTCATGAGAGCCACTTGTACTAGCTTGATTTGTATCATCTTGCACATTTGAGTTAGAGAGCACTTGCACTTGATCATCTTCATCATCATTCACTTGCCTAGGCCTCAATTCACCAACATCCATGTTCTTCATGGCATTTAAAAGTTGAATGCCTCTAACATCTTCCAAGTTCTCATTTTCTTCTTGTGAACCCTTGGTTTCATCAAATTCAACATCATGAACTTTCTTAAGAGTACCACTATCCAAATTCCAAACTCTATATGCTTTGCTTGTAGTTGAGTATCCAAGTAGGAATCCTTCATCACATTTCTTGTCAAACTTGCCCAATCTAGTGCCTTTCTTCAAGATATAGCATTTGCTATCAAAGACCCAAAAATATGCAATGTTGGGCTTTCTACCATTAGCTCATATGGTGTCTTCTCTTTTAATGGGCGACAATAGAGGCGGTTGCTACAATAGCAAGCCGTGTTGATAGCTTCGGCCCAAAAAGATTAACTCACATTGTACTCACTAAGTATAGACCTGGCCATATCAATGAGTGTCCTATTCTTCCTCTCAACAAGGCCATTTGATTGTAGAGCGTACTTGGCCGAGAATTGATGTCTAATTCCAAATTCATCACACAACTCATCAATTCTAGTGTTCTTGAACTCACTACCATTGTCACTTCTAACTCTCTTGATGGTTGTTTCAAACTCATTGTGAATGCCTTTGACAAATGATTTGAATGTTGCAAGCACATCACTTTTGTCCACTAGAAAGAATACCTATGTGTATCTAGTATAATCATCCACTATCATAAAGCCATATTTGTTACCACCGATGCTAGTGTATTGTGTTGGCCCAAACAAGTCCATATACAATAACTCAAATGCTTTACTAGTGCTCATCATACTTTTCTTAGGATGGGTGTTTCCAACTTGTTTGCCGGCTTGACAAGAGCTACAAAGCTTATCCTTCTCAAACACAACATCTTTCAAGCCTCTAACCAAGTCATGCTTAACTAATCTATTCAATTGTTTCATTCCAACATGATCAAGCCTTCTATGCCATAACCAACCCATGCTAGACTTAGTGAACAAACATGTAGATAATTTAGCTTCACTAGCATTGAAATCAACCAAGTATAGATTCTCATATCTAAAACCTTTGAAGATCAAATTAGAGCCATCTACACTTATGATCTCTACATCATCTACCCCAAATATGCATTTGAATCCAAGATCACACAATTGAGCCACGGATAGCAAATTGAAGTTCAAGTTCTCTACTAGCAACACATTATAAATGCTCATGTCATTGGATATTGCAATCTTACCAAGACCCTTGACCTTGCCTTTGCCATTGTCACCAAATGTAATACTATCATAACCATTATTGCCATTGGTGTTGATTGAGTTAAACATTCTTGCATCACCGGTCATGTGTTGAGTGCACCCACTATCAAGAACCCAATGCCTTCCTCTGGCTTTGTAATTGACCTATAAAAGAAGATCAATTCTTTTTAGGTACCCAAACTTGCTTGGGTCCTTGAAGGTTAGTCACTAAGCTCTTAGGTACCCAGATGGCTTTCTTCTTTGAGCCCATCCATGGTTTATCAACAAACTTAGCCTTTACACCATTTGCACCCTTGGTAAGCATATAGAAAGAATCAAGCTTAATGGAGGATACATTAGCATTTTTGCTCTTGTTGTTGCATTCATGTTCTTTATGACCAACTTGCTTGCAACTAGTGCAAAACCGACCATTGTTCTTCACAAAACTAGTCTTGTGAGGAGCAAAGGCCACCTTGCCTCTCTTGGGGTATAGCCCAATCCCTCTTTATAGAGAGAAGCTCTTTGGCTACCCAAGCACATAAGCAAGCGGTCCTCACCACCATAGGCCTTAGCCAAGGTGTGAGTGAGCTTGTTGACCTCCTTCTTGAGGTTCTCATTCTCAACCATTAGTGAGGCATCACAAGTGAGACCATCACTACTAGATGAGGTGGAAGTAGAAGTACTACAAGAAGGGTTAGCGGGAGCAACAATGATAGGCATAGATAATGATTCATCAATTATATCACAACTTAAGCCTATATTGCAAGTCTCAACATGCTTCTTTTTATTTTGCTCATCAAGCAAAAAGGAATGAGCCTTTTCAAGCTTTTTGTGAGCCTTGTCAAGCTTCTCATGGGCTTCCTCTAGCCTCCTTCCCCAAGGTTAGCACTTAGGGTTTCATCAATTCACCAAAACCAAACTAGAGCTTTCATCGGCCGACCTTGACAACGAAGATGAAGACGGACGAACATCGTATGTCCGTGAGAAGCTCTAGGGAAGCAGCCTACTAACAAAGAGCTATCCCCAAAGAGAAGGAAAACAATAGGGTCATCTCATTGTGAGGAGAGGCTAGTCAGCATTGGAGCTACCGCCCAGCCCCGAAGATGGCAGATGTATGTGTCGAGCTCGTTAGACGATGATGGAACGGTGGCGCCTCCTTCCCCGAGGGCCATGATGCCTCCGCCGTCTACGCCGGCTGGGGCAAAGACATGTGAGAGGTGGTGGATGCAGGAGACCGCAACGTCGGTGCCTGACAGTACTCAGGCGACACCTGCAGCGGCAGCTTAGGCGGCACCAGCAGCTGCAGCTCGGTCGACTGCCGCAGTCCCCAAGACCGCATGGACAACTCTAGTGGCGGCAGCGCAGGTGGCCACCGAAGTCCCTAGGACCACGCGGTTACTCCGGCGGTGTCCGTGGTGATGCCGGGCAGTTCGGGTGCTGGAGTGGGTGGTTCCAGGCGAACGCGCCGGTTTTGAACAGCACGGCGGGAGTCCCAATTGTAAGTTCTCCTCTTTGTGCGCAATTCTTCTTGAGCACGGTGTGTTGCGTCTTGATGAGTTGTTTGCATGCCGAAGTGTGAAATCGAATGAGGACCTGTAGGCTGCTGATGATGATGGCATGGGGAGTGTGGCGGAACTAGAAACTCCCCACGCCTGGTAGGAACAAGGGGGAGCAGATCCAGTTGCCCCCACCATGGAGCAGCCAACAGCTGTGGAACCGGCCACCCCTGTAATGGAGGAGCCACCAGTTACTGGCCCGACCTCGCCTGGAGGTGGGGCGCACAATCAGGGTGATTCGGGCGATGAGGGATTGTGGAGCTCAGCGGCGACATCAGCTGATCCTACCGGAGCAAGAGCAGAGGCTGCAGGGGATGTGCCGAGCAACGCGGCGCGGGATCCACCCATGGTTGATGAGCAAGCAACGACACCGGTGGTGTCGGTGCAGAAAGTGACCAACACATAAATATTTGTAGTTTTGCCGTACGTTGTGATCAGAGGTGGCCTAGCACTCAATGACACAAGGTTTATACTGGTTCAGGCAACATGCCCTACGTCTAGTTTGAGTCGGTCGGTGACTTTATTCCTGAGCCTAGTGGCTCAAAGTTTGCAGTGGGGTTACAAACGAGAAGGAGAAAGATGGGGGGTACAAGAGGTCTAGTCGGGCTCTAGTCAGAGGGGCCAAGAGTGACGAGAACTTTGCTATGTGCTATGTGTTCGAGCGAGTGCTCGAGGTTCAAACTTGGTGGTTCCGTTGTGGCTGAATGAACTTATCGTGTTGGAGAGACCACGTCCCCTTTTATGGATGAAAGGGGATGGCCTTACAAGTGAGAGGGAGAGAGTACGTTCGCTGCTAAGTCTTGCTACCCACATCAGCGAGTACAAGATGATGGTAGGCGCCCACAATACTATTGAATGTTAGATGCACGTAGGAGGTTGCGTCGTCTTCTTTTGGTATGGCAGATGTCAGTACCTGCTATACTGTTGATGCTCAGCGGCATGTGAGGGGTTTTACCATGTTCGCCTGCTACGGTAAATGCCGGCACCCACAACACTGTCGATGCCTCAGAGGCACGTGGGGGAGCCTTATCGTATTTGTCTGGTATGGGAGTTGATGGCGCCCACAACACTATAGGGGAAAATGTCGGCGCCTACAACACTGCTTGGGCTCTGTCATGCCAGGGAGGTCGTAGGGTACTGTCCTATAGGTGTATAGGGTATGGTCCTCGATATTGTGGTTGACTTTGAGTGCGCTGCCTTACCTTCTCCGTCCGTCTCCTGGTCCTTACCGAGTGGGCATCCCCAGTCGGTTGGTTCTAGTCGGCTTTGATTACGCCAGCTGGAGAGGAGTTGTAAGCAGGGGTTTGGTGTATCCACCGTCAGAGAAGCAGGTCAGAGTCGGAAGTGGTGTTGGGCCAGGCCTTTCGGTTGAAGAGGCCGTCCAGAGGGGGGTCAGAGACCGAAGCGAGCGCTCTGATCGGAGAGGTGGACCGGAGTCGGAAGCGGGCACCGTTCCTCCTCGGCCAGGCCTTCTAGTCAGAAATTGGATTTCCCTTCTGGCCTATCATTTAGGTACTTGGGCCGGCCCAAGAGTTGCGCGTTGGGTCGCAACGTTGTCTGCCGGGCCGAGCCTTTGCTAGGAAGCCGGTCCATGAGGGCCCCCGGGTTTATGAACCCGACAGGAGCCTCCGAGCCCCCGGGCGACTCATGTAGAATCGTCTAGGGGGTTTTTGTCTTGACGGCGGGTGCGCACGAGCGCACCCGCGGGTGTAGCCCCTGAGCCCCCTGGTGATTTGGGCAGAATCATCTAGGGGGTTTTTTCGTGTTGCTAGCGGGGGAAGTTTCGTTTCGTTAGCGGGTGCGCGTGAGCGCACCTGTGGGTGTAGCCCCCAAGCCCTTGGGTGATTCAGGCAGAATAGCCTGGGGGTTTTGTCAGTGGGCGTGTGTGTGTGTATTTTAGTCGAGTCAGTTAGTTTTAGGGATCGGGCGAGACGGAGCTCGTGGATCCTGGTGTCGGTGCGTGTCGTGGGATCGGGCGAGTCAGAGTCATGGATCCTAGCATCGGTGCAGCCCACGTAGCTGAGGTAGATAGTTTTAGGTGTCTTGAGCCCCTGAGCCCTATTTTGGCTTGGTAGGGGTCGGTTTGAGTTTTGTGCGTTACCCCGTCCTTGGTTTCTCACAATCGGAGGGGCTGAGCTTTGTCGCTTGCCTCGATCGCTCGGGCTTGAGTGATGTGCTTGGTGAGCTCGCTAACAGGTATGATCGAGTGAAATCTAGGTCCGTCATTTGTGATGGGGTCGGCATAGCCCTCTTGTGACATTCCATTGCTCCTTTACCTGCAACCCGGCAGATGCCTGGGTCATTCTAGAGACCGACCCGGGTGGCCTGCTGGCCTCCCCTCGATGGAGATTCTGTGGGTTTGGTAGAATTTTAGGATCGAACGAGAAGGTTGAGATGACCCTGTCTGCTTTGGGGTAGACTGGGCGAGGGCCGCATGGGGCTCATCTGCGTTTTCTCCCCTGGCTCTGTTTGACACAAGGCGGCCTCAAGCCCTTCGTGGGCCGGCCTTCGAGCCCCGGTCGGTCGTTGCTCATGTTGAATGAGGCAACTGCCGCTTTGTGATGCAACACGGAGCATTGTGATGCATTTAGCTACATGTGCGATGCCTTAGCTCCCGAGCCCCCGAGCGATTCATGGCCTGAATCGTCCGGGGCACGGGCGTACAGAATTAATGCATGTATGAATGATTATATAAAGAAATAGCAGGGGTCGGTAGTGTTATCTTGATGACTCGAGTGATGGGGTTTGAAGAGCTTCAATCAGAAATGTCCGACCAGGACCCATGCTCGTCGTTCGTGACGCAGTCAGCATGGCCTACATGGGGCGTCCCTTTGCCCCTTACTTGTCTCTCAGTGTTTTCCTGAGCCGTTCGATCGACTTAGGAAGCCCGATGGTCTCTCCTAGCGGAGATCCCGTTGTTTGGGTTTTTCCAAGTCCCGCCTGGGGAGGCGGAGAGCCGCTTGCGCATGGTGACGCTTTGGTTTCTGTGCCCAACATGCGGTAGTGGTGGGCCATACCTAGGCCACGTCCCATCTAACCAGGCGTTGTTCTGTCGGTCTGGGTGCGTCCCATCGTTTCCCATCCGCATTGAATGAGGGAAGGGAGAGAGTTTTTCACTTTGATCCTTTGCCCTTCTTCAGCTATCATGTTTCCTTCTTAAATAGGGGAGGGAGAGGGCTTCTCGTCGTAGTCCTTTGCCTGTTCTCCAACTATTGCCTCTCCTCCTTCTTCCTCCTCACCGAGAGTGCCTGTATGCCGCGACGGTTCCTAAGTGAGAGAGAGGTTAAGCGAGGGGAGGACTCATAGATCCTTTCATGAATCTGAAGTGTGATGTCGAGCTAGAGGCTACCTAAGGTGGTGCTGGCTATCTTTGCCTGAGAAGGGGCGGCTTCCGCCGAAGGAGGTGGCGCGCTGGATTCATCTGTGAGGCCTTTTTCGGGATGGAGCCGCGTGTGGATTCTTTCTGGTGGATCTTCACCAGGCGAGCCTTGTCGGAGGGGAAGGTGCCTAGGATCATGCTGGTGGAGGGTTTTGTGCCTATAGCTACTCAGGTTGGCCAGTTCATAAAGTTTGATGAGATCTCTTCCAGCCATGGTTGCCATACCTTGGTGGCAGCGTCCCTGCACAGGAGCTGCCTCGACTGCATGAGAAGGTCAGGAGCTTCATGCTCTTCTATTGAGCATCTATGGGTGCAACACCATTGAGGTACCCATTGTGTTCGCCGAAGTCGAGGGAGCGGAACTAGGTGGGTCCCTTGAGGTACCTGTTGCGCTCACCGAAGTCGAGGGAGCGGAACCGGGCGGGCCCCTGTGGCGGTGGTTATGTCCGGCGGCATGTGCCGTGGCCTCTCCTTTGCCATCAGGCGATGTCGTCGAGCGGCCACAGTAGTATTTGGAGTAGAAGTAGTTAGAAAATGTAATAGTTGAGTTCGTGGGTGAGCTCCCATGTGAACAGTTTTTTGTATCAATGAATACATCAGTTCTGTTTTTGTGATAGAATCACTATCCGTTCCTTGTTTTTATCCTAGCATAGCTTTTGTTTTTGTCCTTTCTTTTTCGCACCTGCCCGTTAGTTCTGTAGGCTGCAACTTTTAAGAACCTGGGCATGGCCCGCGGGCTCAGCTACTCATAACCGTAGGTCATGGCGGGGTGCGTTCGGTTAGGAGTAAGAACAAAGTCATGTAGGGCAATTAAAGGAATGGAATGCACTTCCGTTCGGGGACAAGGTTGTTACCATGTGATAGTAAAAAAGAGATGTAGCATTTAGTATTGTACCCTCGTGGTGCCCCCGAGCGACCCGGGCTAAAAGTGTTCGTGCTGGGGTGCTTTACAGGAGCAAGTGTTTGACTAAAAACGGTAAGACCAAATTTAGGGGGAAAACGACGTAGCTGTTCAATGTTCCAAGTGTTGGTGAGAACGTTGCCATTATCATCCTCTAGTCGGTAGGCGCCCAGTCAGATTACTTCGGTTACCGTATAGGGTCCTTCCCATGGTGGAGAGAGTTTGTGTTTTTCCTTCGTTGATTGGGTCCTCCGGAGCACGAGATCACCGACTTCGAGGATCCTACCCCTGATCTTCCTTTCGTGGTACCTGCGGAGAGTTTGTTGGTAGTGAGTGGAGCGGATGATGGTCGTCTCGTGGGCCTCTTCGAGTAGGTGGACTACGTCTTGCTGAACCTCCGTGGCTCAGTCGCGGTCGAAAGCCTTCACTCTTGGGGCGCCGTGGTCGAGGTCGGAGGGCAGCACTGCTTTAGCTTCATAGGCCAAGAAGAAGGGTGTGAACCATGTGGATCAGTTCAGGGTCATTCTCAGGCTCTAGAGGATCGCTGGGACCTCTATAACCCATCGCTCGGCGTGCGTGTTGAGTCGGTCGAAGATGTGTGGCTTAAGTCCTTGGAGGACCATGCCATTGGTACGCTCGACCTAACCGTTAGTACGTGGGTGTCCGACCAAGGCCCGGTCGATCCTGATTTAGTATCCGTCATTGAAGTCTAGGAACTTTTTTCCAGTGAAGTTAGTCTCGTGGTTAGCGATAATATAGTTAGGAACGCCAAACGATAGATGATGTCGAGGAAGAATTTGACCGCATCTTCCGAGCGGATGTTGGTGATGGGCTTGGCCTCTATCCACTTGGTGAACTTGTCGACTGCTACGAGTAGGTGAGTGAAGCTGCTCGGGCCCTTTTTGAGGGGTCCTACCATGTCAAGGCCCTAGACTATGAATGGCCAGGTGATGGGGATTGTTTGAAGTTCCTATGCCGGCAAATGAGTTTGTCGAGCATAGAATTGGCATCCCTCACACCTGTGGACGACCTCCTCTGCATCTCGTAGTGCGGTAGGCCAATAAAAACCTTAGCGAAAGGCTTTTCCAACCAGGGACCTTGGGGACTCGTGATGTCTGTAGATCCCGGCATGGACCTCGAGGAGGAGCTGCTTCCCCTAGTTGGTGGGGATGCACTTCATGAGCACCCCCGATGGACTCTATTTGTAGAGTTTGTCACCGAGCTTGACGAAGGTCATGGTGCATCGAGTGATTCATCAGGCTTCAGTCCTTTCGGGTGGGAGAACCTCCTCTAGGAGGTAGGCGAGTAGCGGCGCTCACCAATCGGTTTGATCGAGCGCCAATACGGCGACGTCAGCGGGTGACGTCGTTATAGAGGCACTAGGGTCGAAGCCCCTGAGCACCAGCTTGGTGTCAAGGTTGGAGCCCCCAGGCGCCGGCTTGGCATCGGGGTGTGTCTGGATTGGACCTTCCAGGACACGGGCGGACGGCTCATGGAGATCATTGATGAAGATCCCACTCGGGGATGGATCCCGCCTAGCGGCCAATTTTGCGAGAAAATCGGCGGCATCGTTGTCCTTTCGGGGGACATGATGCAGCTCAATTCCCTAGAACTTGTCCTCAAGCTTGCGCACCTCTTGGTAGTATGCTATCATGAGGAGGTTTTTGTAGGAGGACTCCTTCATGACCTGATCGATGACCAGCTTCGAGTCGCCACGAACATAGAGTCACGTAGCACCAAGTTCGATGGCGATGCATAGTCCGTTGATGAGGGCCTCATACTCCACGGTGTTGTTTGAGGCTAAAAAGTGGAGGCGGATGGCATAGCGGAGCCTACTCCCATCTGGGGAGATCAGAACCACTCCAACCCCCGATCTGAGCGTCATGACGGACCCATCTAAGTACATTGTCTAGTACTCGTGGGTGACGTCTAGGGTTGGTAGCTGGACCTCCGTCCATTCGGCAACAAAATCCATGAGAGCTTGAGACTTAATGGCGGTACAGGGGATATACCTGATGTCGTGGCTCATGAGTTCGAGTGCCCACTTGGAGATCCATCCCGCGGTGTTGCGATTGTGGACGATGTCTTTGAGCGGGTATGAAGTGACGACCGTGACTTCGTGGTCGGTGAAGTAGTGCAGGAGCTTTCGGGTTGCCATCAGCACGGCATATAGGAGCTTCTGCACCTAGGGGTACCAGACCTTGGGGTCAGTGAGTACCTCCCCGATGAAGTATATGGGCCACTAGACCTTAAGGTGGTGTCCCGGTTCCTCCCTTTCGATGACCAGGGTGGCGCTTACCACATGGTTGCTACCCATGACATAGAGGAGGAGGGGTTCTCCCCGTTTAGGCGCAACGAGGATTGGAGCCAACGTCAGGGATGCTTTGAGGCTCTCTAGAGCCTGCTGAGCTTCCTCAGTCCAGACGAAGGTGTCCATCTTTTTGAGGAGCTTGCAGAGTGGCATCCCTCATTCGCCGAGTCGAGAGATGAACCGGCTCAAAGCGGCCAGATAGCCGGTGAGCCTTTGCTCGCCCTTGACGTTGCATATGGGGCCCATGTTAGAAATGTCCATGATTTTTTTGGGGTTGGCCTCGATGCCGTGCTCGGACACAATGTATCCTAGCAGCTTCCCCATTGGAACCCCAAAAACACATTTCTCGGGATTCAATCTGATGTTGAACCTCCGAAGGTTCGCGAACGTTGCGGCCAAGTTTGCGATCAGGTCGCAAGCTTGAGCCATTTTGACCACTATGTCATCGACATAGACGGCGATCGTTGGTCTCGGCCGCTCGGCTTGATCAGGCTGATCGAGCGGGTCAATTTGGTCGGCGAAGCATTGCTGCATGCACCTTTGGTAGGTGGCGCCAGCGTTCTTCAGGGTGAAAGGCATGGTTATGTAGCAGTACGATCCGTACGGGGTGATGAACGAGGTTGCGATTTGATCGGACTCTTTCATCGCAATCTAGTGATAGCCCGAGTAGGCATCCAGAAAGGAGAGGATCTCGCAACCTAAGGTGGAGTCGACTATCTGGTCTATGCGTGGTAAAGGAAAGTGATCCTTTGGACACGCTTTGTTGAGGCTAGTATAATCAATGCACATTCTCCATTTCCCGATCTTCTTTTTAACAAGAATGGGATTGGCAAGCCAGTCGGAGTGGAATATCTCTTTGATGAATCCGGCTGCCAGGACTTTGGTGATTTCTTCACCTATGGCCCTGCGCCTTTCATCATCAAAATGGTGTAGGCGTTGCTTAGCGGGCTTTGAGCCCAGGATGAGGCGCAGCGCGTGCTTGATGATGTCCCGCGGTATGCCTAGCATGTCAGATGGCTTCCATGCGAAGACATCATGATTGGCGTGTAGGAAGTTGATGAGCTCACATTCCTATTTGGCCGGGAGCTAGGTCCCGATACGCACCGCCTTGGTCAGGTCGGTGGGGTCGATTCCCATCGCCTTGGTTTCCTCGAGCGGGTGGAAGGCCATCGAGGAGGTTGGTTTGCTATAGTGTAGGACTGCTGGGGTCGACGACTTCCCAAGCCGTGGGAGCTCGGATGAGTTGATGACCATAGTGGCGAGCTCGAAATGCTCGTGGTCGCATGTGAAGGCGTGTGAGAAGGCGCTGCTCATGGTGATGACGTCGTTCGGTCCCAACATCTTTAACTTGAGGTAGGTGTAGTTGGGAATTGCCATGAATTTGGCATAGCACGGGCGCCCCAAGATGGCATGGTAGGACCCTAGGAAGTCCACCACTTCGAAGGTGAGGACCTCCGAGTGGAAGTTGGCTCGGTTGCCAAATGTGACGGGTAGGTCGATCTAACTGAGTGGGTATGCCTGCGCTCCTAGGATCACCCCGTGGAAGGGAGAGCCCGCTAGGCAGAGTTCCGATCGAGGGATGTGCATGGCGTCGAGGGTGTCGACGTAGAGGATGTTGAGGCCACTGCCTCCGTCCATCAGCACCTTGGTGAGGCCCTTCTTGCGAACGATGGGGTCGACGACGAGCGGGTAGCGTCCAGGTCTCGCGATGTGGGAGGGATGGTCCTTCTGATCGAAGATGATCGGAGATTCTGACCAGCTGAGGAAGGAGGGGACGGTCATCTCAGCGGTGCATGCCTCCCTATAGCGCACCTTGTGCTGGCGCTTGGACCAGATGGCATTGAATCCACCGTAGATCATAATGCATTCCTTAGGGTCGAGGAAGCCGTGCCTCCTTTCTTGGCTGCCGCCTCTTTGCCGTCTCCTTCCTTTGGCCCGCTGGCCTATCGTAGGAAATGTTTGAGGAGCTCGCTGTCCTTGTAGAGGTGTTTGACGAGGTAGGCGTGGTTGGTGCATGGGCTCTCCATGAGCTTGTTGAAGTGGTCATGCAGTCCTTGTTGGGGCTGCTTGCCCGTGCGATCAGCCACAGCGACCAACGTGGTGTTGTCCGGTCGACGCCGATCCTTTTTGTTCTTCTTGCCCCTCTATGTGGAGGGGCCCTCGTCTTGGTCCGTGCGCTTGACCTTGCCTTTGTCCCGGCCTCCGTTGAAGACCGCTCAGACCGCCTCCTCACCGAAGGCATGGTTAGTGGTGACATCAAGTAGGTCGCAGGTGGTACGAGGCTTCAGGCAGCCAAGCTTGTGGATCAAGGACTCGCAGGTCGTCCCAGAGAGGAATGCGCTGATGACGCCCACGTCGACGACATCAAGGAGGGAGTTGCATTGTTGTGAGAACCTATGGATGTAATCTAGCAGGGACTCACTAGGCTCCTGCTGGTAGCTCTTGAGGTCCCAGGAGTTACCTGGGCGGACAAACGTCCCCTAGAAATTTCCAACGAAGACCCTCTTGAGGTCCGCCCAGTCGCCGATGCTGTCGTGCGGGAGGAATTCGAGCCATGCCCGAACTTGTTCCCCCACATAGATGGGGAGATACTGAATGATGAAATAGTCATCATCCACCCCTCTGGCTCAGCGGGCGAGCCAAAAATCTTCAAGTCAAATACCAGGGTTTGTCTCCCCGGTGTACTTGGTGATGTTGGTGGGCGGTCGAAAGTGTCATGGGAACGGCGCTCTCCGGATACGCCGGTCAATGGCCCGTGGTCTTGGGCCCTTAGGGCTGGGACTTCGGTCGTTTGGCCGGCGACCACACCTAGGGGGCATTTCACCGCTCCCCTCGATGGTTCAGCCGGGACCCATGTCGCCTGCCCTCACCGCCGCCCGGTGGACGTCATCATCATGCTCGGCCTAATGCCGGTTGCTGATGACGCTGCGAGCATCTTGGTACGGATCGGGCCATTTGCGTACCAGCAGTCAATGTATAGCAGGTGCCAGGTCAGACCACGGTGCAGCCGCTACCTCCCAAGCCGCGCTCGGTGGCTGTAGCGGCGAGCGGATGGAGCGATCCGTCTGGCACGTTCCCGCTCCCCCAGTGGGGAGAGAGGGTGCGTGTCGGAGTCACGATGCAGAGCTTTCCGCCTGTTGAACGGCAGCGGCTTCTACCAGTGCCCGGAGGTTCTAGTAGACTGCCTACTCCTAGGGGTTGATGGGCTCAGGAACGCCGCGCAGAAGCATTGCCACAGCGGTGATGTTCTGGCTAGCCCGGGTGAACTGTGGGGGGTCATTCCCCTTGTTCATGATGTCACGTTGGACCTGACGGGCATGACCCCGCGTGCCACCCGCCGGGTCATGCGCATGGGACGCAATGTGCTACACCGAGTGCACCGGCGCAAGCAGCAGCTAGTTCTGCCGCCGTTATCGTAGCTCCTCGGCGTGCCCTTGTGCGAGCATGAAGGCCCCCGCATGCGGGTCCAGAGGGGTGTGAGTCTGCACAGACTCTGCAACCACCGGCGGCTGTCCTAGAACATCCGCCATAGCGCACTCCCGGGACGGATGGTGGCTAGGTGCCATGTCGCTGATACTAGAGCCGTCGCTCTCGCCCTCGTCATCTGGCGGTTCGTGGAAAGTGGTAGGAGCATAGCTCGCCATTCCCATGAATTCGGATGTGAGAGGGGATGGCGCCAGCATCCTTCGGAGCCCTCGAGTGCGTGCGTCCGTGGGGGACATGAGGCCACAGGGGAACCGATCGTACAGTGTTCACGGCGCGGACAATACGGTCCCTCTGGATAATCGGCGGGAGATATTAAATAGAGAGTAAATAACAGTATGCACATTACTCATAGTGGGGTTTAAGTAGAGAGTTAGCTCGGAATGAAGCACAGATGCCTCGTCGTTGAAGTCGTCGTGCATCTCGGAGCCGATGGAGGGCGCCCCTCCGACGGGAGTAGGAATGAGAGCCTCCTCGCGGGGGTGTAGTACGCCAAGCCAGTTGGCAACGAAGTCCAGGCTTTCGAATAGGAAGGCCTGGGATGGCTCAATGATGGATGGAACCCACATCCCAACAGGTGGGAGTGCGGGAAACTCCAGTGAGCTAAAGCGAGTCGTGTCGCTTGAACCCGCCATGGCAAAGGTGGCGGAAAAGTGGGCCATCCGATGACCAAAATGTGTTGAACATATAGTGTCTTCCCCATGGACGGCGCCAACTGTCGGTGCAGAAAGTGACCAATACGTAAATATTTGTAGTTTTGCTGTATGTTGTGATCGGAGGTGGCCTAGCACTCAATGACACAGGGTTTATACTGGTTTAGGCAACGTGCCCTATGTCCAGTTTGAGTCGGTCGGTGACTTTATTCCTGAGCCCAGGTGCTTGAAGTTTACAGTGGGGTTACAAACGAGAAGGAGAAAGATGAGGGGTACAAGAGGTCCGGTCAGACTCTAGTCAGAGGGGCCGAGAGTGACGAGAACTCTGCTATGTGCTATGTGTTCGAGTGAGTGCTCAAGGTTCGAACCTAGTGGTTTCGTTGTGGCTGAATGAACTTATCATGTTGGAGAGAGCACATCCCCTTTTATAGATGAAGGGGATGGCCTTACAAGTGAGAGGGAGAGAGTACATTCGCCGCTAAGTCTTGCTGCCCATGTCGGCGGGTACAAGATGATGGTAGGCGCCCACAATACTATTGAATGTCAGATGCACGTGGAAGGTTGCGTCATCTTCTTTAGGTATGGCAGATGTAGGTACCTGCTATACTGTTGATGCCCAGAGGCATATGAAGGGTTTTACCGTGTTTGCCTGCTACGGTAAATGCCGGCGCCCACAACACTGTCGATGCTTCAGAGGCACATGGAGGAGCCTTACCGTATTTGTCTGGTATGGGAGTTGATGGCGTCCACAACACTGTAGGGCAAAATGTCGACACCTACAACACTGCATGGGCTCTGTCATGCTAGGGAGGTCATAGGGTACTATCCTGTAGGTGAACAGGGTACTGTCCTTGGTATTCCGGTTGACTTTGAGTGCGCTGCCATACCTTCTCCGTCCGTCTCCTAGTCCTTACCGAGCGGGCGTCCCCGGTCGGTTGGTTCCAGTCGGCTTTGATTGCGCTAGCCAGAGAGGAGTTGTAAGCAGGGGTTTGGTGCATCCCCGGTCGGAGAAGCGGGTCGGAGTCGGAAGTGGTGTTGGGCCAGGCCTTCCGGTCGGAGAGGCCATCCGGAGGGGGGTCGGAGACCGAAGCGAGCGCTCCGGTCGGAGAGGTGGACTGGAGTCGAAAGCGGGCGCTGTTCCTCCTTGGCCAGGCCTTCCGGTCAGAAATTGGATCGTCCTTCTGGCCTATCGTTTAGGTACTTGGGCTGGCCCAAGAGTTGCGCGTTGGGTCGCAACATTGTCTGTCGGGCCGAGCCTTTGCTAGGAAGCCAGTTCATGAGGGACCACGGGTTTATGAACCCGACATGTGGTGTTAACAGTGGAGGCAAGGTTCGGACAACCCGTCTGAGCACAATAGCGACCAAGGGGGGCACCTCTATAGGCGGTTATTGTGGAAGTTGAAGAAATCATGCGGGAGCCCTCTCTGCCTTCCCAGCTCCTCCGCACTGTTATCCAGCGCGGTAAAGAGTTTAAGATGCTGGAGGAGGGGGAGGCGAGCGTAGAGACAAAGAGGTTGAGAAATGACCTGGCAACAATGATCAACCATATTGAGGTAAGCTTTGAAAATCCTTCTATTGTGTCCCTTGAAGATCACAATCTTTTTAACCCCTTGCTCATTGCAGAACGTGATGAAAGTGTCTGAGCAGTGCCGGCAGCAACTAGAGGAGATGGCCCTGGTGCTAGAGGAGAACAAGAATCTATAGACATCGATGAACGACCTCTAGGCACACCTACTCCAAGAACGCCACCGCAGAGAAGATTTGGAGGTGAAAGTCCTGGCGTTGGAGACAGAGCGCCGATAGATCGAGGCGGAGAACCAGTTGCTGGCCGAGCAGCTTAGACGTAATACTGACCAGCAGAAATGTATGATTGTTGATCTTGTCTTGTTAATGCTCAACGTTATGAGACATCTGGCTTTGATATGCAACGCTAGAAGTGGAGCTTGGCCTTTCCCGAGAGGCCATCAAGCAACTGACTGTAGGAAAGGAGCAGGCAGACAAGAAGGCCAAGAAGAGCGCTAAAGATCTTTGACGTGAGTGTTTGGCAGTTTATTTTTACCTATGCAATGTTGAACGCATGCTTAGCATATGACTGCTTTTTTGTAGAGTATCGGCACCAGGCACACATGCAGTTCAAGGTCTTTGGAGACCAAATGAAGGCGCGAGACGAAGCGATTGAAGCGATGAAAGCAGGGATCAAACCCATGCTTGACTACATTGGCTTTAAACCATCAGAAGGGAGAGAGCTGCTGCCTGGAGACCTACCACCTCGGTCGATCCTGGACTGGTGCTGTATGGCGTGGTTGGACTTCAAAGAGTTCGCACGCAGCGCCGCCCATGGAGCCATCATCCATGCCCTTGCCCAGCTACGGTCGCACTACCTGCGGTGGATCTCCAGCGCATGGTGACCAGCTATGCTCGAGGAACAGATGCGATGAAGATCGCCAAGCTAGAGGATGAGGCAAAACCACCAGCGAAAAGGTTGGCTGGAGACGTCGACCTATTCGGCGAAGGCAGAAGCAGCACCTAGTAGATTAGGAAAAACTTATGTTGCAACATTGTGTATAAGCGTTTAGCTACTTTTGGTGAACACTTAGTGGTATGGAAGATTTTGTGTTTATATTTAATATAAACCATCCAAGCAGTTTGTGCGTAGCTGAGCCTCCAGCCTTAGCTAGCCCATTAACCGTAACACGGAGCGTGGAGCTCGTGTACGTGTAGGAAGAACAAAGCATCGCCAAGGAGCCGCTACCGGCCACCCATAACATAGAGGGCAGACGCTCGTGCACGTGTAGGGAGAAACCGGAGATAGGGCCGTCTCTGGAAATATCCGAGTGTCAACATGACTGTTCGAGGATTTGCCTTAGGCATAGTTTGCATGTCATCTTTAAGATGTTGTATGCAAAAAAAGATTTGCTTAGCGAAAAAGCATGGAGAAAACAACATGGAGAAACATCAGGGGAAAAACTTTATTGAATATGCAAATATGAAAGGTACATATCTTTGAAATGAACACTTCAAGGGTAGAAACGCCTAAGGAGGTCGATGTGCCAAGAGTTTGGGACATCTCACTCATTCATGTCGCATAATCTGTAGGATCCTGGTCGGGGGACCTCCATGACGATAAAGGGGCCCTTGTAGGGTGCAGAAAGCTTGTGCATCCCGTCAGTCTTCTGCTTCTTGCGGAGCACTAAGTCTCCGAGCATGAAAAATTGATCATTGACGTTGCGGTTATAGTATCTTCGCATGCTATCTAGGTACTTTGTCGTCTGAACACACGAGACTAGGTGCTCCTCTTCTAAGCTATCCACTTCAATGAGCCGAGCTTGGTCAGAGTTCTCCTCATTGTAGTTCTCCACCCTGGGTGCTCGGAAGGCAATGTCAGCAGGTAGAACGGCCTCAGAGCCAAAAAACATGAAGTACGGAGAGACACCGGTGTTACGACTGGGTTGGGTCCATAGTCCCCAGACCATAGCTGGCAGTTCCTTGAGCCATTTGTCCGGGTGTTTCTACCCCCTCTCGTAGAACCTTTTTTTAACATGTCTAAGATCATGCCATTGCACGCTCGACCTGGCCATTAGCCCTAGGGTGTGCCACCGAGACATACTTGACCGAGATGCACCGTTCGTCGCAGAAGTCCCAAAAATCAACGCTAGTGAATGTAGACCCCAGGTCGGTGATGATGCTATTCGGAAGGCCGAACCAATGAATGATGTCGTCGAGCAGCTTAGCTGCTTTCTTCGCTGTAGCTTGGAACAGGGGTTTATACTTGATCCACTTGGAAAATTTGTCAATACAGACATAAACTAGTGGAATCCTTCTAGGGCGGGCTTAAAGGGCCCGATCATATCTAGTCCCCAGCATGCGAAGGACCAAGATGTAGGAATCATTTGAAGGGCCTGGGCCGGGACATGGATTTCCTTAGCAAAAAATTGACAGTTCTCACACCGGTGAACGAGTGCCTCCGCATCAGCGACTGCTGAAGGCCAATAGAAACTAGCTCAAAAAGCTTTGCCGACCAGAGTTCTAGGGGCTGCATGGTTGTCGCAAGTGCTGGCGTGGATCTCCTTGAGGATCTTCTTGCCCTCTTCCACAAAAATGCACTTCTAGAGTAGCTCCTCCTTAGCGTTCTTGTCATATAGCTTTCCTTCAACTAGGACGTAATGCTTGCTGTAGTGGGTGAGGTGTTCTCTCTTAGTGTTGTCAGCCGTGACGTCTACAGTGGTGAGGTACTTGATGAAGGGTTCCCTCCAATCATTGCTCAGCCCAGGGACCGCTGCTACTAACTGCTCAGTAGGTGTCTTTTCTTCAACGCCTTCTTGCCCCTACTTGATAGTTGGTGCCACAAGGCCTGGACAAACACTCTGGCTAGAACTTTGGCCCGGGTCGACCCTAACTTTTATAGCTCATCGACTGCTTGGTTGTTAGCCCGGACCACGTGATGGTACTTGATGCCGTAGAACTTATCTTCTAACTTTCTTATCACAGCGCAGTAAGCGTCCATCTTTTCATTGGTGCAATTCTAGTCCTTGTTGAGATGATTAATAATGAGAGCGGAGTCACCATACACCTAGAGGCGTTTCACTCTGAGCTCAATAGCTATACGAAGACCATGAAGGGCTACCTCATATTCAGCGGTGTTATTGGATGCTCGAAAGTGTAGGCAGAGGACGTAGCGAAGCTTGTACCTTGATGGAGAGATGAAATATACGTCTGCCCCAGCGCCGTCAAGGTTTAGAGACCCATCAAAGTAGATGGTCCAGTGCTCGGGGTGCTCAATCGGGACTAGAGTCTGCATATCCGTCCACTCAACGATGAAATCAGTGAGTGCCTACGACTTGATCATGTGGCGAGGCCTGAAGTCGATGGTGTAGGTGCCAAGCTCGACCGCCTATTTAATGATGTAGCCGCTGACTTCCTTGTTATGTAGGATGTTGCCAAGTGGGTACTCAGTAACCATTGCTATGTGATAGGTGTTGAAGTAGTGGCAAAGCTTTCGAGACATGATCAGAATAGCGTACAGCAGCTTCTGGACCTAGGGGTAGTGAGTCTTGGACTCATTTAGGACCTTGCCGATGAAGTAGACTAGGCGCTGGACTTTGCATGTGTGTCCGGCCTCTTCTTGTTCAACAACAATGGCGATGTTGACTACCCAGTTGGTTGCTGCGATGTAAATTAATAGGGTTTCATCCTTTTGGGGAGCAGTCATGATCGGAGGTGTGGTGAGGAACCGCTTGAGCTCGGCGAGTGCCTTGTCAGTGTCCTCCAACTAGATGAATTTCTCTTAAGCCTTAAGTAGCTTGAAGAAAGGGAGTCCTGTGGCAAAACCGCCTGAGATAACACACTTTCAGAGGCCCTTGTCTTCCTCTAGACACTAAGCACCTCAAAAGTGAGCTAAAATGGGCAGTTCTGTCGAGCACACCCCTAGGGAGAACTCAAAACAATCCACATTTTACATCTAGAATCCAATAATGAGTATGAGCTTACAATACTTGGTCCATTTCATACAATATAGAGTCTTGGAAATTATTTATTACAATGCCAGAGTTCAAAGTGCGATAATTAAACAGCGGAATGTAATAATCATCTAGCGGAAATGATACATGGATCCATCTGTGCCCACTAGAAGAATCCTCCACACAAGAGCTAACTCCTCAAGCTGCTCCTGCAACAGGGTAAAATAAACCCTGAGTACATAATGTACTCGCAAGACTTACCTGACTAGTGGGAATATTTTCCGACTCTCAAGGATATGATAGGCAATTTGTTTTGTTGTTTTCTTTTGTTTGCGGAAAGCATTACTAATAGTGCGTCTTTAAGGTCAAGTTTTACTAGCAGTCATGATTACTTTATTAGCTAACCTTTCTAGGTAAGCACCTATTCTACCTTCAAGCAAGGGTTGAGCGAACAGAACCGTTTTACCATCTTTCATATTCCAGTTCTTACTACGGTGCTAGACCATAGCCAAGTCGTACCATCTTACGAAAATGGTGATTCACGAACTAATGTATCCCAGCTGGGTACCCTGAAACACATGCCTCGCTTATACCCTAGGCAAAAATGAGACCCACCCATTTCACTCCTGTCGAGGGTTCAGGTCCTCATCCAAACTTGGACTCCAAGCCCCCACACTTGAGACCCAGTCTCAGTGCGGTGCTTAGACCTCCACCTTTCCCCGCCTCCAATTAGTCGGTCCGGAAAGAGCCGGAACCTATGACAAGAGCGCAACGAGCCTTCCTACTCTCATAAGCGAGTATGTGCTCAGGATAATAAGTCTATGACCTGACTACCATCCACAGCAACGAACGGCCCTCAATCGACATGGACAGGGAAAACATTGTAACCAAGCTAAGCCCCATTGGCCGCAGAACACAACTTGTTACACCCACCAATATCCCATTCCTTATCCCTGCCTAGTCACCATTTTCTTTCCATCATTTTATCAGGAGAATAATAATAATATTCCCTACTTGTGAGTAACAACAGGTTACCCATGCTACCAACAGCCTAAGCATAGCAGCTACTCGAACCTGCACTAGTAAGACTCTTAGGATAGATATATATATGCATGTGGTTTCCATAAAACACCTGCAACGTAAATGCACAACACACATATATATATACGGTGAATATGAAAAATAGAGGTTATGCACCGGGGCTTGCCTTGGGCAGGTGCAGTGTCAGCTGAGTCAGTCAGTGGTAGCTCTGGGACCTCCTCCTGCACGAGAATCTCATCCTCGCACTCCTCGACGATCTCCTCGAAGTCGTGCTCGCCGGTGGTCATGATTTATGCCGACTCGTTCTCTATATGCATGCAATGATGATGATGCAATGATTTAGTATTTTGGCAACAATAATTCTTAAAATAAAAACACATATGCTATACTAACAAGCTAGCTCTAATGACTAAGATACTAAGCTAACCATCATCTCTATCAAATCAGATGTCAAGCTCATCCTAACAAGTGCTAAATTTCATAGATCAATATTATTCTCTTATTCTTATTAAGGTTTAATATACCAATGCAAAGGACATTTAGTTACCCTAATAAACAGTCTACCTTAGGGCTACAAAAATTACAGTAAGCACATAATAATACCATGAAGCTACTATAAAATTTTTAGGATTATTTCTAGCACCATTCTACCACTAAAATTCCTATAATTATTAATCTAAATAATACTAAGCATCTCAAATATTTTAATTGTCCTTAGCAACAACATAGATATGTATGAACTAACTATGCTAACAGGTAAACAACAATTTTAGGAACCTAACAAAATTAGTTTCACATTTTTTGGACACCTATACGAATTTATATTAATTATACAAATATAGCTCAGAAATTGAAATGGAAAACAATTACTGATTCCTAAGAAAAAGAAAAAAGCGGATTCAATAGCGTGGCTCATGCGCCAAACAGCCCACGGCGGGGGAGCCCGCGTGCGTTGGCGCTTTTGCAAGATGACCCTCGGACTTCTCGTGAACTACGCCTAAATCCTAATATTATTCCTCCCTCTCTCTGAAGAATTTGTTTAACCCCCTAGGTTTTTCCTAATTTCCCTAGACACACCCCTAGGCAACCCTGTGCATGGCAGCGCGGCGAGCGGTGGCACTGGGTGGCTACGCCGGCCACCAGAGGCTGGCGTAGGCCCTCCTGCCGGGCCGACCTTCACCTACAACCCTAGCGCCTACACTAAGCGGTGGTACGGGGCAGCGGGACTCACTGGAGCAGGCGGCAACGGCGTGCGGTCGTCTGTGACGGCGACACAACCGTTCTAGCCAGATAAGACTAATAACCAATCAACGAGCTAATGCACGAGCACCAGGAGGTTACTGCGGACTCGACCGGTGCGGTGATTGAAGCGGAGGGGAACTGGTGACGGCTGGCCCCGTGGGATCGAGCCGTGCAGCAGCACACCGTGGCGGACACGGCCGTGTCAGCGCATCGGGGTAGTGGTAGCGGTTCGACTGATGAGCGTAGGGTGAAGAGGGAGTCAAAGTGGAGCTAATGGTGCAGCTGGACCGGCCTCGGGTGGTTAGATGGAGGAGCTATCACCGGCTTTGGCCAAACACGGTCTTATCCTCCCGGCGACGATGGAAACACCAAATTGGAGCTTGGCTAGGCTTGATTCAAGGCGGGGTGGGGTCAAGCGTCTAGGCGGCTTAATGGCAGAGCCAGAGACGTGATGAATCGGGTAATGGTGACTTCTCCTTGCTGGTTTTAATGGCGCGGTTCAGTCCGCCATCGCAGCAGAGAAGAGAGAGGGGGAGGGGGTAGGTCAGAGCTTGGCTCGTCCTCGCATTGGTGGGGCACGACTGGCCACTAGTGAGTCGGCATAGGTGCAGGCGCTACAGGACATCACGGCCAGAGGGAACATGAGCACGCCCACGACTGGGCACGACATGTCCGGCCGTAGTGCCATAAATGGTGAGGCGACCGCGTCGGCAGTAGGGATAAGGCCACGTGCAGGGTGAGGCGAGCAGTAGCTACAGCGGTTGCGCCAAAGCATGAGGCAGGGAGGGCAGCAACACAGCAGCAGTGTGGCAGCGGGTGGGGCAGCTGATCAGCAGAGCAGCGGCGGCGGCCATCGGGGCGCAGTGGCCAGCGGCAGGCCGGGTAGGTGGCCAGCCGTAGCCAGACCGCAGCCAAGCCTCGACCAAGCCAGGTCAGCCTTGGCCAGCCAGCATGAGCGATCATGGCACGGAGACGCAGAGCGGCCGCGCGCATAGGCCTGGTAGCCCGAGACTGTGTTCGTGCATGGATTTTAAAGCGTCCCTCAACACTAATCCAACTCGGTTGAGGCTAAACCACTTTGACCATGCTGAAGGAGGTACATCAGGCTACCGTAAGGAGCAAAAATATAGCACCGACCTTTAGCTAAATTTTCTAGAATTAATTCACCAACCTAGCATTGTCATATTGTTATTGGACTTGAGAATTTTTCTAGGTCTTGAGCTGGATTTGATTTAAATTTCCATTTCTAAGCTATTAGAAATACTAGCTAGCAATATTATTTTTTAAAGGCAAATGTTGCATTGTCACCTATAAAGTTTCTACTTCAAACTTTATTTAGGTGTCACATACATGTTCTATAATATTTTTGCTCAATAAAAATTGGTTTTCAACCCTACTTGACATAACCTGAGCTATTAAATCAATTTTCATTTAACATTTTTATTATTCATTTTAGGTTACAAGAAATTTATCTACACACTCTATCATATGCATTATCACATAAACATGATGCTCATGACATGATTTAGTAGTTTGTTTAGGACGTAACACCGAGGTTGTAACAAGTCCCTTTTCACCCAGACGGGATATGAAACTACTTAAAGCCGTCATGCACCCCGTTAACTTCTGGACGTCCTTGACGTAGGTTGACGGCTTCATGTTGGTCACCGCTGATATCTTCTCGGGGTTGGCTTTGATGCCGCGGCAGCTAACAATGTTGCCTAGCAAGATACCAGATGGAACGTCGAAAATGCACTTTGGTGGGATTCAGCTTCCATCGGTATACTTCTAGGGCTTTGAAAACTTTGGTGAGGTCGGTGATGATGGTGTCGGCAGTCTTAGACTTAATGACCATGTTATCAATGTAAGCCTCAACGTTCTTCCTGATCTGGTCCTTGAGGCAGCACTGGATGGCTCTTTGATAAGTCGCACCCGCGTTCTTGAGCCCAAAGGACATGGTCGTGTAGCAGTAGGCTCCGAAGGGCGTGATGAAGGACATCTTGATCTGGTCTTCTTCCTTTAGCGTGATCTGGTAATAACCAGAGTAGCAATCTAAAAAGCACAAGAGCTCGCAGCCAACCGTGGAATCTATGACCTCGTCAATGCGAGGTAGGCCGAAGGGGTCTTTACGACAGTGTTTGTTGAGATCGGTGTAATCAATGTAAATTCTCCATTCTTTATTCTTTTTTCTTATAGGAACCAGGTTGGCTAACCACTCCAGATGATACACCTCTTTTATAAAACCGGTAGCCAGGAGCCGGGTTATCTCTACCCTAATGGCCTCCTTTTTATCCTGCGCGAATCGTCGAAGCTTTTGCTTGATCGGCTTGGCGGTCATCGAGACATTCAAGGCGTGCTCAATCAGCTCCTGAGACACGCTGGGCATGTCCATAGGTTTCCACATGAACATGTCGACATGCTCCCTTAGGAAGCTGACGAGCGTGTCTTCCTATTTGGGGTCGAGGTCGGCCTCGATCCGAGCAGTCTTAGACTGGTCGCCGGGGATGAGGACCACTTCCTTCACCTCCTTGGACTTGGTTGATGTTCGGGCAGCCTCCATAGTTGGGATCTCCAGGTCTTTCTAGGAAATCTATTGTGAAGTCGCGAGGTAGTCCTGCATGCAGATGGAGATGTCGGTAGCCTCGACGAGCGCAAAGCTTTCCTTCTCGTAGGAGTAGGCGATGTCAAGGTTGACGTGCAGGGAGAGGACACCCTTCTCCGTCGGCATCTTCAGCACCAGGTACGTGTAATGCAGCATGGCCATAAACTTCGCGAGAGCTGGTCGGCCAACGATGGCATGGTACGCCGTGTTGAAATTGGCAACCAGGAAGTTGATGTAGTCGACGCAGAAGTGCTTAGCGGTGCCGAACTGTACCGGCAATGTAATCTGTCCTAGAGGTAGGGATGCTTTTCTAGGAACAATCCCCCAGAATGTAGAGTCCATGGGGGTGAGATCTTCCTTCTTGAGCCCTAGCTCCTTTAGGGACCCGACGAACAGGATGTTGAGGGCACTCCCTCCGTCGATGAGGACCTTCTAGAAGCGCACGTCCTTGATGATGGGATCTAGGACAAGTGGTAAATGCCCTAGATATGGGATGTTTGACCACTGGTTAGCCCAGGAGAAGATGATCAGGTGCTCTGACCAGTCGAGGTACTTGGGATCAGTAATAGGGCCGTCGTATGTAGCGATCGACAAGACGCGTTGAGCTATAAGCTTCTGCTCGTGCTTGTCCTCAGAGATGGCTCTCCCACCGAAGATAGTGGCAATGGTCTTGGTGGTGTCCTGGTAGGAAGGACCCTTGCTCTTGTCTCGATCTCTGCCTTGGCCGTCTTTGGTCTCGTCGTCATTGCGCCATTTCCTTTTCACTGGTTCGCCACGGAATGCTTTGTTCAAGCCTCTACACTCCTCCATGGTGTGCTTAGCGTCCTTATGGATATGACACAGACCATCCATGAGCTTGGCATAGTCGGCGTCGTAGGTGCGCTTAGCGCTGGTGTTGACGGCATTGACGGAGTTGTTAGGCCGCCTGCAGCGGCCTTGTCTGCTTCTCAAGCTCTCCGGGCAGTCATCGTGCCGGTGCTCGGGGTCGTCTTGGCGGCGTGCATGATCATCATGGCGACAGTCACGATCGTCGTGGCGGCGGTCACGATCATCGCAGCGCCTCTTCTCGCGGTGATCGTCGTCGCGGTGTGAGTGGCGATTAGGACGGGCAGCCCGTTCGGCGTCCTCAGCATCGACGTAGCCATTTGCAATTTGTATCAGTTCGCCGATGGTTGTGGGCCTCTTGCAGTACAGCTTTCCACAGAGCTGCTCGTGCTGTAGCCCTTTAGTGAATGCAGCGATGGCCTCATCATCACTGATGTTGGGCACGGAGTTCCTCATCTCCGAGAAGCGCCTGATGAAATTATGCAGGGACTCCCCAGATTTTTGCTGAAGCTTCTCCAGATCATACTTGGTGCCAGGCTGCTATCACGTAGCCATGTAGTTCTCGGTGAAGACCCGTTTGAGGTCATCCCAAGATCGGATAGAGTTCTCTCGCAGGCTGAGAAGTCAGTTGTTCGTAGACTGGTTGAGCATGACATGCAAGTTGTTTGCCATGACATCTTCACTTCTGCCCGTAGCTCTCACAGCGAACTCGTAGAGAGTTAGCCACTAGGCAGGGTTTGCCTTGCCGTCGTAGGTGTTCACCCCGACGATCTTCAAGCCCGCAGGCCATTGGATGGCTCGGAGCCTCGCTGTGAAGGGTTACTAGGTTGGAGACTGGAGCCAGTGACAGGGGTGATGAGTGGTGCTCGGGGTGCAGCAAGTGCTTCATGCTCTTCATCAAACTGCCACCGGCATTCCATCTCTACCTCATACCGCGTAGACCTGCTATTCTCGATGCGACCTAGTGCGTCGAGATTGGCGTTGATGTGCTCACGGGTGTCGCGTGGGGGTTGATTGACCTCCTAATTGGCATCGCGGTTGCCGCCCTGGCCTCCCAGAGGATGCGAAGGGTGCTTGTCTTGGCATGAATGTCCTTCGTAGTTGTCCCTGGATCCTCTATAGAGATAGGGGCCACCGCCCTTGTGTTCGGGGTGCATGGCGCCTTGATGTCGATTTCCTCCATCGCGGCGGGAGCGACGGCTGCGAGCCAACGCGGTCGAATAAGATGGGTCGTGGTTCCAGAACTTGTTAACGTGAACTTGAGCTGCTATGATATGCGCTCGGACCGTCTCGACCTCTAGAGTTTGAGGAAGTTTCTCGAGCTCATTGAAAGCAACGGTGAGATTGGTGCTTGGGGTCTGGTGGACCGGCTAGTCACCCACCATGACGTGGAAAATCATGTCCCCAAACCTCGGAGGGAAAGTAGTACAGCTTGAAGTAGTCTTGGTTGAGCCCTCGGAGTAATCACCGAGGCTCTCTTCCAGGACGTCGTGGAGGGAGTCGTCCGTAAGCTGGCGAATAGCCACCATATTGACCACGGGCGCGGGTTGATCAGACTTAGTCAGATCAATCATGTAGAGGTCGGTGACGCAATCGCACTCGACGTGGTTAGCGAAGAGGTGGTGGATGGTGTTCTGGTAAGCGGATCCTGCACCCTCCATCCCGAAGGGATAGGGCTTCAACGGGTTCTACATTAGGGCCTCGTAATCGGCGAAGCGTAGGCTGGTAGCAGGAAGTGGTCGGTGCCGCGCCGTGCGCCCCTCTAGAGTGGCTGTGATCACCAGATTGGAATCTAGCCGCCTCGAACGATGTGGCTGAGAAGGTCGCTCGGTTGCAGCGGCTTGGTGATCTTGGAGTGCAGGAAATTCATCGCTCGATCTAGATTGATCTAAGACCGAATCCACAAGGAGTTGGCATTCCGCTAAGCAGTTTGTGACCCGATCGATGGATGCAATCAGATCATCATTGCTGAAGGATCTCCTAACTCAGCGGTGGGGCGCCGGGATCGAAGATGTCGTTGCAGGTGTTGGCGCGATCAGCGCAGGGTGATCATGCACTGCCTCCACGATCTCCCCATTGCCGTCGGGTCCGATGACCCAGGTCATGGATCCAACCGTGAAGATCTGGCCTGGCTCGAGAAGGGCATGGAGCTCGGAAAGCGGACCATCTGGCTCGCCATGGATTCAACACGCACACACCCTACCTGGCGCGCCACTATCGACGAAATATGTCCGGCAGTCTACCGAGGGGTATGCCCACGGTAGTAGATGAATTGGTGGAGGTGCGCGTGAGGGAACTGGATGGTGACATAGAACACAAGAGACAACGATTAGGCAGGTTCAGGCCATCAGCTTGACGTAATACCCTACGTCATGTGTCTTTGTGGACTGTATTATGATAGATTCGATAAAAACGAGGGGGTCCCTACCCGCCTTATATAGGCTGGGGGTAGGGTTACAGGTCGGTTGTTTCTATCCTGATCGGTTTACAAGATAGGAATTACAGAGATTGCGGAATCTAGCATATCCAAACATATCATACTTGATCACCAATGATCTTCATGCAGTCTTACGAGGCACGCCAACCTGTGCCGTGCTCCGCATGGCGTAGTCTTCCGGACTGGGCCTCCCCTGGTGGCTCCGCCCATGTATAGCCCTATGGGTATCGGGAGTTATACCCCCACAGTTCTAGTTTTCTCCAAATTAAGTCACACAGGAGCATCAGTAGTGTGAACAGACTCGAAGGAAAATTTAGCCACATATGTGATTTCTCTATCACCGATCTTTGCAGAGACTAACTATTGCATGGTCCCACGTATCTAAATCTAATTTTAAAGTGCCAAAATTTTATTCTCATTTTGTGTCCACCTTGCCCTGGCTACCAGAGAGTGAAGAGTTTCTTTTGTCTTTTTTTTTTTACTTTCCCAACTACAATTACACCCTCTGTGTCTTGTATTTAACATGGACTCATATGACACGTGCTCGTCAGATAGAACAAATTGCGTCTAGCGGTAAGCGATATGAAGTCCGATGATTTTGTTAATCCGCGATATGTTGCGTTGGCGCAATCGTTATGTAGGCACCAACCCTTTGTTTTACTCCTACTTTAATTTGCATCTTCTTCAAAACATGCAGGCATGTTTACATGATTTTGCTTAATACTGTAACTAACAATTCTTCTTGTGTTGGTTGCATTGCATGCATGTGTGCAGGCACGAAGGGCACCCCAGCTCCCAAGCCAAAACCAGGGATGCCGTGCTTCCACGCTGGGACCTCGTAGTACCCGTGTAATGCGGATGGGTGCCGCAGGTTATGCGAGCACGAACACCACAGGAGCGATAAGGCCTACTGTGAAAGTGTTGGGCCTCCAGGGGAGTGCTGCTGCCCAAATGAGTAGAGAGGACTGTTTAATGAATCCGTATGTTTGATGATGACAATCCAATAAAATATGTTTGATTTTGTGTTACTCTCGTCATTTGAAGTTTTATCCATAGTTGTATGTAATGTCAGAGAAAAATCTCCAAGAAATCGTATACAATATCAGAGAAAATATGTGCTCATAAATATAATATCAGAGAAAATTATTTGAAGCACTAGCCATCGCCCAAAGTTTTCATTGATCTTTTTTGCTCAAAAGATGCTCCCCAAAGATTGATGCACGGTGCACTTTTTTTTTTGCGAAAGGTGCACATGTTGTTAATCTTGTGGATTTAGTCTTGGTTAAAATGCATTCAAAAACCTAACTTCTACTGTCTCCATCCTAAAAAAAATGCAGTGCTAGTTTTGTCCAAAGTCACACACAGACACACAGTCCTAAGAACCTCAGTAGTGTGAACCGACTTGAAGGAAAATATTTAGCCGCATATGATTTCTCACTTTGGTTTGGCTCTTTCTTTGCGGAGACTAACTATTCCATGGTCCACGTATCTAAATCTAATTTTAAAGAGCTAAAATATGTTATGTATGTAACTTTTTTTTCGAATACGTAAAAGGTTTGCGTATCTTTTATATTAAGATCGAGAAGTTTTGAGTTTTACAACGACGCGCCGCATTGCCGACGCACTATGGAGACATGATGTGTTACAAATCGCTCGTTCCAACCTAGCATACTTAAACTAAAGCTACTACTCCCGAACTAAACAACCAAGGTGCCGCGCCCCCGCATCAATGGCGAAGTGCCGGATCACGGCTAGGAGCTGCATAGTGTTCGTCGATTTGTCTCGGGAGCACCTAGCATTGCGCTTCTTCCAAAGCTCCCAAGCCACGAGCGAGAATAGCGAGTCGGCACCCTTCCTCTTGTTTCCACTCCACGCTACCAGGATAGGATGGAGGCCTCTCCGACCTGTGAGGCGTCTGCGCCAAGCGTGGAGAGAATATTCCACCAAATTTGCCTCGAGAACAAGGATGACGCGACGATGCATGTAGTCGATCGTTTCCGCCTCCTGATCGCAAAGGAAGCAGTTTTCCGGGGCATCCAGTCCATGACGCTGGTGCCTGTCTGCTATCTAGAGGCGCCGCCGAATTGCTAGCCAGAGAAAGAGCTTCACTCTTAGAGGAGCCCAGGTTGCCCAGATTCTGTCACACCCCGGTATTGGGTGTGAGGCCGAATGCAGCGCCTTATGGGCATGTTTGGTTGGAGACCTGGGTTACTTGTCTGGTAAAAAGTGTTGCCTGGAATTTCAATGAAATTTGCCTCGCGAGGCAAGTAGAGAGATGATCTGTTTGGTTGGATACTTGTGCCTGAGAAGTTTAATAAGGAGAGAGAATATGTTTTCTTATGTATACAACTAATATTGTTGAACTTGTATGTATACAACTAATATTGTTAGAATAATATACACCATAATAATATACTAGAATATAAATCAATGATTTTTGTGTATAAATAATATGCATAAAAATGTAATTATTTTTAATATTTTATTTATTAACAATTCGTGCCGATAATTATGGAACAAATAGAAAATAAACATAGTAAAGGCACCGTGATAAGCGATGTTAAGTAACAGAAGACAGGAAAAAGAACAAAACGTAAATGGCATCATTTCACCGAGAAGGTAAAGAAAAAAAAGACAAAAGAAAAAGAAAAAAAGATGGAAGAGACGTCACTACTACAGTACCGTATTAATCACCAGGCAACCTGGTCCTGTACCCAGGCGCTCAGTTTTCATGGCATGGCTGTGGCCGCCCTTGCCTGGTCCAAGCGTGTATTCAGGGTTCAAAGCAAACACAGTACAGGCAATCTTCAGGCAGGTGTTTGCTCAGGCACGATCCATCCAGGGTGCAATCCAAACAGGCCCATATATGCCGAGCGCTAAGAGTATGTGCCGTCTGCTGTCCAACGCCAAACGAGTCGGTCATCAGGATCAGCTAGCTGCACATTCCGCACTTGGTCCCAGACGTTCAGGTATTCCACAATCGCCGGTACCGTGAGCCCGCCGCTGATTTGTTTGATCCAGTTGCCATTCGGCAACGCCGAGGCTACTGTCTCCATTCTGATGTGTCTGCGGCTGACGAAGCTGATGAGCGTTGGCGCCATGCCGCCATGTCCTGTATGGCCTTGCCTTGCACAGTTGCACCCAACGATCGGACCAAAACATCATGTATGTAACTTGGACTCACATGACACGTGCTCGTGCCAGTTAAAACAAGTCGCGTCTAGAGATGAGTGAGACGAAGTCTGATTCTGCGTATTGGGTTGTATGTGATCGGACTCATGAGTAGTGCGCATGAGTTTGGCTCACATCTATCGATGATATAGAGTCTGATTCTAATATAAATTGAGTTCCATTACAGCACACAGACAAGTTTACTACTTTAGATAAAAATCTCTCTCTTGCGTTCTCTTGCTTAGGTACATCCTCTGTTCTAAAAATAATGCAATTTTTGTTTTTTTAGTAAAACAATTTTAAGTTTGATAAAATCTAAACAAAAACATACTAGAAATGTTGATATTATTTTCTATGAACTTGTTCAAACTTTTAAAAAAAATAACTTACTCTAAGCCTAGAAATGTTCTTTTTAGGAAATAGGCCGACTATCTCAGTTAAACTATTAACATTTTTCGTGTGAGTGCGCTTCCTAAGATTCAAACTTGTGTCTTTCTTTACCAATACACTATACACTTATTTGTAACTATGAGTAAGATGTTATCCTTTTATATAAACCTTTTAGAATCTTGTTTTAAATATTTTTGGCCCCTAAATGATATCAAATTGAAAAAAAATCAACTAGAATTTGTTATAGGTTTGTCTCCATCCAAGATATTTAAAGATCAAAATTTTAAATCTCAAAATCTGGTAATTTAAAATGGATATTTAGTACTCTAAACTATTTTAAATAGAAAACAACTTGCTAGCTACAAAGCTGTAGATCACTTCGAACACAACAACTTTAGTATACACCATGTCAACATTTAAGGTCATTTGAAAATTTTAAATTTAGAACATAAGAAATTAAAACAAACATTTGAGTTACTTTAGATAAAAAAATTGTCGTATTTATAGGTCGCACCGAGACTACAATTTTGGAGCAGACCATGTCAACATCCAAGGTACTTTGAAAATTCTAAATTCTAAATTTTATAAATCTAAAAGCTTGAAATGAAACTTTGGGACACTAAACAGTTTGAAATAAAAACCATCTGTCAACCACAGAGTTGTAGTCGTGTTGATATCTAGAATTTAGGTATAAAAGTTATCTTCATCCAACTTCATATAAAAAAATTATAATTTTTTAAGTCAACTATTTCTAGAGGCGAGCCCTTAACTAAGCCGCCTCAATTAATTGATTTCTACAGACGGCATCCTAAGAAAACCCGCCTCTGAAAATATATATTATTTATAGAGACAATCTCCTTAGGACACTTGTATCTTTGTATATTTAATTAACAAAGATATTCTCTTTAGGATGTCCGCCTATATAAATCTTAGGAAGCACGTTATAAAAAAATACACTGGCGACCCTTAAACTTATAGCGTTGTGCCACTTATATCCACAAACTCTCAAAATCGAAATCCGACCATTTGAACTTGTCAAGTGGTGCACCATAGTTCTATACCCTTTCGGTAGGCGCTGACTGTTATGAACGACGTATAGGAATATGAAGTAAAGAATCAAGCCACAGAGGAGACACACGATTTAACGTGGAAAACCCCTCCGATGTGAAGGGGAAAAACCACGGGCACCAGCCAGCAACAATCTCACTATCTCAAGAGTTTTGGGTTACACACCTATGGCGGCTTACAAGAGAATCAAGTCTCCACGAAACCCTAGCAAGGGTGGCCCAAGCCTCCGGCGACGGGCCTCCGCTTCGCTCCGTCAGAAGCCCGGCCTATATCCTGGAGTGAATTTGGAACAACTCCAACACTGACTAGGATATTTTTTTACAGAAAGCACCCTGCATGTCAACCACGTGCCCCTCGCTCGCTCAGCGTCTCCAGCAGCCGTGCACTGTGCACCAGCCGCTCGATAGTGCCCGCCGAGAACCGGAGGAACCGCGCCGAGTGCACCTTCGCGCTGGCGGCCTTCCGCTGCGTGCGCCACGAGTCGCCGTCAGAATTGATGATGCCGTTCCCGAGCAGCTCCGCGAACAGCTTCCATTGTTCTGTGCTTCATCCATGACACCGTGTCCGACGAGCGCCTCCGTGCTGCGCGGGCTCACCGACGATTGGCCTCCGTGCTGCGTGGGCTGTGCGGGATCTGGACAAGAAGCTAGAGCCTCGGCCACATCTGGCACAGCAACATCTTGCACCGTGACATCAAGTCCAGCACCATCTTGCTCGAATCGGACCTCAATGCCAAGGTCACCGACGTCAAGTCCAAGGTTGACGAGGACGAGCTCCTTAAGGTCCGCTTGCTTGCCGGAGAGCAAAGCCGGCATTTGAGTCCAGCGCCATCGTCGTCGTGCACGGCTTCACCAGCGTCGTGCTCCTCGACATCGGCATCACGCGAGCGCCTCTGCAGAGCATCACATCACCGTGCATCGCCACGCCCACCACCAGGGCCGGCTCTATAGATTTGAAGGCCCTTGGACAGTAGGAAAGCAAGGGCCCTTTAGGCCAAATTTTTTTTGCCACTTCTAACATGAGAAATCATATACTAGTACTAGTATGAGATAAATGGGAGAATGTATATAGTTCATAAAACACAATGTTTATACAACAGAAGTAACTAAAAGAAAGATAAAATAACTAATATGATTACCTCAAATAAGAAAATAATGCTTCAGGGCTTGCTGAAAAAATGTAAAGCACCCCTTTGTGATTCAATGAACTCATCCTGCCGTTTCCTTTTTTTTTTCTTTTCTCTGCACCTGACAAATGCTTCTTAGGCAACATTTGTAGACCTAAAATTGTGACAGAAAGTAATTACATAGGATTAGAATTTACAAATTAGAGATATATAGATAAAAAATTCAGAGATAGATAGATCAAAAATTCAGAATTTAGATCATGGCCTAACGTATCAGAATTCAGATCATGTATTACCTGTATGCGTATGCGGCAATTCAGGCAGAGGGCGGAGTGGCCGACGCCCACGGCAGCGACGCCGTCGACGCGGTGGCGGCGCTGAGTGCAAGACTGCAATCTGCAAGTCTGCTAGGAGAGGGTTTGAGGGCGAGTCAGCTGTCGGCGAGAACGCGATTACACGAAGACGCGGCCGCGAGTCTACACGGCGCGACGTTTCGGTGCTCAGACTTCAATACACACTCCTTTTTCCCATGGGCTTAGACGTGTGGGCCAAAAGAATATATACAATATAGTAATACATATATACTAATATACATGAACTTTTTTGGGCCCCTAACGGCTTGGGCCCTTGGCCGTCCCTCCGGCCGCCTAGGCTCAGAGCCGGGCCTGCCCACCACGTGGTACTCCGCCCACGCCACGTCCCCGCGCGCGCCCAGCGCCGTCTTGGCCTCGGCGCGGTTCAGGACCTGCCTACGGCGTCCGTCGCGTAGTCCCGCTGCTTCACAAACACAAAGTCGTACAACGTAGCCAGCCCAGTCACGTTCTGCAGCGGTGATAACACCCTCCCCGCGCGTCCGATGCCTGGCGCCACCGCTCGGCTCTTGCGCGCCGGTGCCACCGCCTCCGCCTACAGAGCCTCCAGCTCCCGCAGACGCCGCACACGCAAGGGAGACGGCCAGTCGCGGACGCCGCCATGCGCGAGGGAGACAGGCAGCCACGGATGCCACGGCCGGCCTGAGGTAGAACATGTCTACAGCAGGGTGCTTTTTTTCAAAAAAAAAAATCCTAGTCACCGCCTCCCCATGGGTATGAACGTGTGGTGCACTACTTAACAAGTTTATAGGATTAAATTTCGATTTTGAGAGTTCGTGGACCTAATCAGCGCCTCCCCAAGGGGTATGGACCTATGGTGCACCACTTAACAAGTTCGGGGGGGGGGGGGGGTTGAATTTCGATTTTGAAAGTTCGTGGACCTAAGTGGTATAACGCTATAAGTTTAAGGGCCGTCAGTGTATTTAACTCATATATTAACAAAGACAATTTCTGTACAATGCTGATCTGTGTAAATGATTAACAGATGTAGTTGTTTGCATCAAGTCTGCCTGACCATTTATAAAGGCGGTGACAAAAGATGCCCGCCTTTGTGAATCAGTGGACATATCTTCTAAAATTTTTAAGTAGTATTGGTATGATAAATGTTGATACTTTTTTCTATAAACTTCATTAACTGTAAGATTATTTGACTTATGACGAAACTAGAATTTCATTCTTGGTAGCATTGATTTAATTCATCTCATGCACTTGTCGCTTTACGCTCTCCCTATACATGTTTATCTGTTATCCACATTTACTAATTATTAAGAAAATAAGACTAAATTTTAGTTCATGCATATATTTCCTTGCACACAATAAGCATTTGAGAGATCAAGTGTTACAATATGAAAGATCATTTGATGCAACATATAGTAAACAAAATAGAAACATAATAAATGAGATAATAGCCACTACAAGAGGATGATTCTAACATAGCTGAATTTTTTTCCTGATGTAGATGGCTTGGTTGGCCAACATTGGTTGTGCAGCTAAAGCAACTCCGGTAGGAGCCCTCAAAAATCAAGGCCTCTATTTTAGGCCTCTTCGCTCCTTCTTTTAAGCACACTATTTTTTTCTCAACTCAAGTAGTAACTCTCGAATTAGGGTCTCTGGTTTTGTAGAACCAATTTGCCAATCACATCTATTTTTTTCTCTCATCTTCCATTCCCCTACGGATATTTTCACCGTCTCGTGACCACCACATTCCTGAGATGCCACATTCTTCCCCGCCTCCTAGCGAGCATGTACCTGATAAGCCACAACCTTCTCCAGGTCGTACCGAGCAAATGCATAATGAGATGCCACAGTCTTCTCAACAAGCATAGCCGATACATGAACAACGAGTGCCTCCTAAAGAAGGTGATGCACAAGAAGATGAGGACGTGCCTGAATGGGAAATTCAAAAGAAGCATCCAATCACCATAAGACCAGTTTATGTTCCGATGAAAGACGTCTCGTCGGTGCACAAGTGGTATTCCCATGACCAGTTCAAGCCTAAGAACCAAGTTAAAAAAGTCCCATCACGGGCTTCTGAGGAGGCCGTCACTAGCAAACTCCACCAAACAGCAAAGCAGTATCAAAATGTTGATGCCATCAAATGGTCAAAGGATTGTCCGAAAACATATGAAAGAGGCAATCCCTTCCTACCAAACCGGGACATCCAGCGCCTACCACTTGAAATGAGAAGGTTCCATGATTGGTACTTATGTGTTCTCCCAACGAGCATAGACCTCATACAAGCATGCTTCCCCACCGGCGCATTTGGAAACCCAGCCAGGAAAATTATCTTTGACTTCAATGACATGCAAACATGCTTTCACCTCGGAGCAATGGAGATGAATCTAATTCGCACGTGGTGCCTGTAAGTCCTTGTCCTCCCGATATGATATGAATGTAATCTTTGAATTTTGTTATAACTAAACCACGCCGTGATTTATAGAATGCAAGTGCACATTGTAAAACAAATGCCAAGTGTGAAAGCCGGGTATATAGACCCTCAAGCTATAGCACAAACAAATTTTAATTACCCTAAACAGTGGAAATTGGATGACAAAGAGCTAGCTGCTGGAAAGACCCTTCGGGAGAAAGAGGACATCCGTACGGAGAAACTAAGGCAAGAGTCCCTTAAGGTTTCAGCATACATTGCCCTAGCTTTAAAATTCTCCAACAGCACTCTACTATATGGCTACCATACAACTTCGAGTAAGTTCAACTCTATACTTAAAGCTTTGTTCGATATATTTTATTCGATGCAAAAGAGCTTATCTAGTTCTATGATTAAATCCATGCAGCAACCACTGAATTTGTATAGGCGTCGATGTCGGGAGGAGCATGACATGGGTCTTTGATTCAATAGATAGGGACCCGGTGACATACAAAGACTTCATATCAATTCTCAAGACGTATACATATCGACAATCCTCATTAGCTTATATGCTTGTATACATACTTGTAACGTTCACTTTTGAATACTAACAAGTTGTATTTGCTAAAATAATTCGAACATGGCATTTAGGTTCTATGTCACGAAACATCACGGAAGGCATGATCCAATAAGGAAGGAAAAGCTAGCTATAAAAACACTATGTGCGGTAAGTGTAACTTACTTCTTTAGTACTCCATTACATGGCTGTCAAAAGCATTACTTAACATTTCCATATGCAAAACACATAGTGCCCCAAGCAGAAGCCGGAGAGTATACATTGTGGATACTATATATGTTCTATGATAAGTAACACCGATGCCTACAGGAGACACCCCTTAAGGGTAAGTTTGAACCTTTTCACCCGTAGTATAAAAACTTTGTACATGGTATGAAATACTAAACCGAAACTTGTTCTCTTGTAGTGGAAAGAAGAGAAAGAAATGAAAAGAGACCCATACAAGGATGACCAACTCTTAGAGCTCGTCGGCGACCTTTGCAACTTCATATTGGACCAGATTGTACACATCAAAGGCACCTACCATGACCGAGAGTCTGACTTAGGTATAAATTCTCAGTACCAACACCTTCGTGAGACTGAAAGGCTAGCTCTAGACCGTTGATAACAATGTGTATGGATTGTATATATTCTTGTGAATTGGACATTGGTTTTACCTTGTGAATTATGTCTATTGAATGATGGATTGTATATATTCTTGTGAATTGGACTTGTAATTGTAGTTTATATAATACTCTTGTGATTGTAGTTTATATAATACTCTTGAGCGAACGCGGTTTGGAGGCTGCATTTTGCGAATCGCGGGTCGTAGTTAAGTTTCGCGCGTTCCATGCCGCGGGCGATTCCCGGTCGCGCTTTGGTCATGGGGCGTTCGGCGGGATTATCTCGCTTTCCTCGCTCACTCGCAACGCGAACGCGGAAACAAACAGGGCCATATGTATGTTCTGGTCAAATTGGAATTGTAAATTTGAATTTTTTTACAGAAAAATGTACTGTAGGGGCGGTCCTAGACTGAACCACCCCTACAAACAGGTATTATAGGGACGGCTAGTACTACAGCCGCCCCTACAAATCGATTTATAGGGGCGATCAGGGAACCGCCTCTACAAATACATGATTTGTAGAGACGGTTTGATAGGGGCGGCTGGTCAAACCGCCCCTACAAATGATCCTGTGTGACGTAGTGCCAGCTGCTTTTGGCTGTACCTTTTACGCTTGGTTACAAGAACACTCTATCCATGAAAGCATCTTACTTTGCTTACAGACATATATGGACTGTTCCACTCTATCGATGAAGCAAGCATATATATCCACGCAGTGTCACACGCCATAGGTACAGAAACTTGACACTCACTCCATTACTGCGAGCATATTTAAATACGAGTGCAGCGAGGCAACGTCAATGCATGTCTTGCGCTTTCTTGTCCCCTGATTGAGATGAGATCACTAATGATAAATGGGGAAGAAATTGGTGGGGGCAACCTGATGGCGAAAAACAGGTAAGACAAGATGCAACTTCTTTCTCTTAATTATTAGTTTATGTAAATACTACTTCATAGCTTCTTTAAGCTATTAACTTCAAATTTACTTTACTTTTAGTGCTATATATCTCCTTCGTGAAACATAAGGTATTCTGGATATACATTGCAATTTAAAACTGGCATATATTGCTCAATCATTCCTCCATGTATACTATTTAGTCTATTAGTACGAGAAAAAGCACCTCGTTGTGATGCTACCTTTTACGTTACGTTGTTGTATGCTTTTAGAAGTGTAAATCTATATGCACTCGTTTATGTCATTAACTCTAGAAAGTTTGAGAAAACACGCGCTGTGATAAACTCTAGAAATCAGTATGTGATATCCCATCTCCTTTCACCGTTTATTAAGTGATGAGAAATGCATAGCTTCACTTTTCAATTCCAAATTTAACACTTCTTAAATTGGCTTCACAATGCAAATCGGTTGCTGCCCCACAATGCAAAGGTGTCAGCTGAAGTTGCTGACACCGGTCACTACAGGAATTTAAGATTCCCCAAGTATCTTTCACCTTCCATATATTTTCAAAATTTAATTCTGAACTTCAAGATTTCCCAAGTGTCTTTGTGAACATCATATCTGACTGTTAGTGGCCTAGTTTAGAATTTTCTCAAACGACAACGGTTTTATTAGCGCACTTTGAGACGTTTCTGCTCACAAGTTGGTTGGGGAGTTTTTGTTCGTAATTTGTTTTCATCCTTGGAGATAAGCTATAAATCCCTCAGCCACCTTAGAAAAAAATGAAGAAAAGAATAATGTATTTGATACTATAGATAAGCACCTCGTTCCTGCCAACTTGATACAAGAAGTCCCACGATTTTTTAGAAAAAAAAAATCTATTTTTCAGTTTTCACCCAAGCTTCATGGCCTAACGCTGCACGACCATTTATACCCACCCATATGGGACGTGAGCTTTCAACGGTTCAACCACATGCCCACGAAGTTACCTTGCCATCCCATCTATTAACACCAATTACTGATAATGATGATGTGATATTTTTTCCTCTTTTTTGAACTGAAACCGTGGGGTATAAACCCCCCGTTGGATATTTTTTTTCCTCTTTTACTTTGTTGTTTCAAAAATTCTTCAATTATTTAGTCATATAAGTGAGTTGAAATAAAAATACTCAACTGAGAAGTTATAGAACTGTTCAAAATCTATAATTAAAAAAAAGAATATCTCCATCCGAGTGCAAATGCAGATGTATGAATTTTCAAAATAATTATAATAACTCAAATTATGTACAAGAAAAACTATTCATATTGGGTTGTAGGACAAACCGGCATGGATCCGCGACTATCTATGGTAATTGGTAGGTGCGGATACTCTAGATCATATTATCAACTGGCATGAATAGTTAATAATTAAGTATATTCATGCCAGTTCATAACACCGAAGGTTTATCGCTAGCAGCGTGTTATGAACTGGCACCAAAGGTTTACTCATGACTTTTTTTAAATTTAGTAAGGATATGTATTACAACAATGTTAAAAGGTTAGCCGAGAGGATCTAGAAACTATAAGATTGATTGGAAGCTTTAGACATGGTGGGTGTTGATGCGTTGATAAGGCCGACTAGCGGCTGGTTGAGGTCGTAGTGGCTTCAACATACATGAGTAGAATTGTGATGAATTCAGCAATATTATAGGACAAGAAAGACTCATTATAATACGCAAGATGGTCAAAACTTTAACTTTTAGAATAGGACGAAGGAGCTGAAAAGTGAGTGATTTTATTGAGGCATGCAGCTCATCAAAAGGAAATTAGAGACTATTTTGATTTGACATCGGTAGAAGTTGCATAACCACATGATAGAAGTGGGGAAAAAAGATGAAAGAATCACTACTACAGAATGGACTTGTTGTCCCGGGCGGTAACAGCCTTTAGTCCCGGTTACCGCGCCGGGACAACGATCCCAGGATTAAAGGTGGAACCTTCAGTCCCGGGTCATCGAGCCGGGACTAAAAAGGGACCTTTAGTCCCGGTTGGTAACACCAACCGGGACTAAAGGCCCTCCAGCCGAGCAAACCTGGCGCACCCTTTAGTCCCGGTTGGTAACACCAACCGGGACTAACGGTTCACCCTTTAGTCCCGGTTGATAACCCCAACCGGGACTAAAGGTTCCTTTTCTTTTTCTTTTTTTTTTTGTTTAATTTGTTTTCAGTTCAGTTACACGTGTTTGTTTAATATATAATATGTTTTTATGTACGTATTCTACGCTGCTAATATAAATACACGCATGCGTATAATTACATCTAATTCTCATCTTGAGCATTATTATATTCGAATAAAGTATGAAACTATATATATTATAGATATATATATATGTATATATACAACACTTTCATAATCTTGTTCTCGAAAATAACGATATCAATAAACATTTAATTTACATCATTTATTCCTTAGGATCAAAGTAGAACTCGCCGTTGGGATTTAGCACTTTTTTCTAGAAGATATCCTGCTATTGACTCTTGAACTGCTTTCAGATGGTCTTTTTGCATGACCCTTCGTTTCAACCATTCAGTCTTGCATTTGAAATAAAAGGAAAAGTATTAATACACATATATGTATATATATTCATTTAAAAATAAATAAAAATTGATATATACGTACTCTGAGGACATCTTCAGGAGTTCTTCTTATGTGCGCAGTGATAAATTCACAAACGTAGTATCCACACAAGTTATTACCTGGTTCCTGCCGCAAACATCATTGTACGAGAAGAAGATTATTCTCATCATCTCACACGTAAATTGAAGTACGATATAGTAATTAAACACGTGGGGAAGTGTATATAGTACAACTTACTGGTATTTCAACTACATTAAGTGGTGCCTTGCAATCCTTGCGATGTTGCCGAATAAACTCTTTCCAAACCCTGTGCGACCAATAATGTACGATCGTTAATAAATTATGGCAAAGTCTATTCAATAATAGTTGTGCGCGAGAGATCGAAATTACCCCTGGATAATGTCTATCATATCTTGGTATAGTGCCCGTTCTTTTCTCAACGAGTCAAAGATTAGTAACCGACTTGAGTTTAACTCAATAACAATGAGTATCCAGTGAAAACTGCATTGGTTTATACACACACGTACATGCATATAAGTTGTATTGATATTACATAAAATGTGTAGACTACATTATTATTAACACTTACTCAAAGTTGTACGGGAAAAGTATTGCTCTTGTCGTGCTGCTTCACGAAGAACATCATGATATTCTCCTGTGCTTCAGATACCCATCGCTCCTTGACAATAATACCGGTTTTGAATACGATATAAGGATCAATGAAGCCAACACTGGTGTCTTGTATTCTTTGGAGCTCTGACATCTGGAATCTGTATATAAATATAAGTTACATGTGAGGATAATTATATACACGTACGCATGGAAGTGAGTTTATTAAATAAAAGTAAGAATCACTTACAAACAAAAGGAGCTAATGATTGATTTGTCCAGAGCGTCCATGTGGTATAGTTGATGCAATTCTTCGAAACTAATATGTAAGATGTCATCGCCACGGAAGTAATGATGGTCTCTAAATCTGACAAAGATCCACTGCTCACCCCTACCACACGCCTGCATGTACCACTTGTTGAGCAAGTACATTTGCGTACCCAATTCATTCAGAGCCGCAGGGTTGTACAGACTTTTACCATATTTATAAGTCTTCCAGGTATCAACTTCCAGGTTCTGGATTAGAGCTTTGCCCGTCAATTGATCCAAGGTTAAACCAGTATCTTGAAAAAAAGCATTAAGGGCTTGAACCGATACTTCTCAAGAGTTGTCTGGTCGATAAACTTCTATGTTGGAACCATATTGATTAGCAACAACAAGATTTTGCATTGGTTGCTTCTGTTGTCCGAGCTGTGGGACATCCTTCCCTGATGCTCTTTTCCTTTTCTTATCTACATCATGTGACTTCACGAGGGAGCGGTCATAGTCTGATAGTGGCGAAGGCTTACGAAGTTCAATCATCTTTTTCTTGTGAGCATCGACCTTCTGCCTCAACACATCTCGTGGTATGTAAAAGTACGGCTTCTCCTTAAGCTTCGCTTGACTCTTGTTTTTGATATCTATAAAAAAATCTTTCACTTTTTTGTCTTCTTCAGCTGCTATTTGCTCATCAATCTTTTCAGGAAGTATTTCTTGAGAAATAACTCTTTTTCTCGAGGTCTTCTTTGCCGCCGGGACCTTAGACGTCTTTGTAGTGCGTCGCTGTGGAGGGGGTGGAGGCGGTGTTGGAGACCGACGTGGAGGCGATGAGGCCGGTGTTGGTGGAGACCGGCGTGGAGGCGTTGGAGATCGTTGTGGAGGCGGTGGGGTCGGTGTAGGAGTTGGAGATCGTTGTGGAGGCGATGGGGCCAGTGTAGGAGTTGGCGATCGCCGTGGGGATGAAGTCGTCTCGCCCCCCGCGACGCTGTGATGAGATGGGGAATGAATGATTAGGCTAGGCTGGGGGGAGACCCTGCTACAAAAATAAGTTGTGTGTCAATTATTTTTGAAGCCAATAGAAAATTAATGGAAAATAATATTTCATTCACTTTCATTCGTACCTAGGGTGAGGTAGGGGAAGCGGTGGCGCCCCAGGAATGATGATGAAGCGTTTGCGCCATTGAATAAATGTCTTCTCTGCTTCTCCTAGTGTCTTCTCCCCATCACCGCCTTCAATGTCAAGAGGAACATTGCTGTAACCTTTGAGCACTCTATCGACCGAGACGCTAGCATATCTAGGTTGAATAACTGACCCATGGATTCTTGGTGTCTTCGTTCGGTCTATTAGAGATACAACCCCGACAGCCACCATGATTGATGCATTATTACCATCTGGAATGTGCAGCTCACATGTTGTTAGAGGCTCGGTAATGTCATCAACAGGGAAGCGCAACCCAGCGTCGTCTTGAATAACTGGCAGCTCCATAGAAGCACAACTGCTTTTCATCTGACCAACGGGGCTAATGGTGACTCCCGGCATTGATTGCGATTGCATTTGACTCATTGCTAGCTGCACTTGCCTCTTGATCTCCTCCTGCATTCTTGCCTTAAGAGATTTTTCTCGTTCACATGATTCAAGCAATGCTTGTCGTGACTCATCAACAAATTGCTCCAATGCACGGATTCGTTCTGCCTCCTCATCCTTCTTTCTCTGGCGGCTTCTGTAGGTATCCTTGTCTGCTGGGAATGCATGTAGCCACGGAACCGCCCCATAGCCTCTTGTTCGACCACCGTGTTCGGGATTCTCTAGGGCATATGTCAATTCATCCTTCTCTCTGTTGGGCTTGAAAACACCACTATCAGCTTCTTCCCTAGCACGAGCTAGTCTCTGTGTTGCTCTCTTAATTTTTTGGCCGAAAATTAGCTTGCCAGTGTCTGGGTCTAGGCTTCCCCCATGAGCGTAGAACCAATTCTTCGTGCGTTGAGGCCAGTTCTTCTCTATTGTTTCAGGTATGATTCCCTTGGCAGTAATCTCTGCTTCTAGGTTCTGCCACTTGGGAATAGCACTCTTATAACCACCTGATCCCATGCGATGATGGTATTGCTTCTGTCGGGCATTCTGCCGATTCCTCATCACACGTTCCTCACTGTCTTGGGATGTCTTGTATTCTACGAAGGCATCCCAATGGGACTCCAACTTGACAAACGCCTTAGCATTGAAATTCGGCGTAGCATTCTTCAAGATAAACTTTTTATACAATGTCTTCTTCCAACTCTGGAACAATGTTGCCATCTTCTTCATTGTCCAATCCCTCACTAGCTCCTTCAAAGCATCATCTGCTTGTAATGTGAAATGCTGAGTGATATCTCTCCAAGCTAGGTTCTTGTCACGATCAGATACAAAACTAACATTAGGAGCGGATATCTTCTGCTTCCATTCACGAGCACTAACTGGGATCCTATCCCTTACAACGAACCCACATTGATTGACATATGTCTACGCATGTGGTCCCAATGGTTTGCCGGTGTCGGTGTCGAATTCTGATATTATGAAACGGCCCTCTAATGGCTTTTTTGGCCCTCGGACTTTCCTACTTTTGTCGGTGGTTGATGTAGATCCAGAGACCGGCTACATGAGTAGAAACACAACGATTAACAACAAATATACGTACGCATGCATCTATAAGAGATGATAGATAATCTAATATACCTCACCAGTATTTTCTTGCGCGACAATTTGTTGATCTTCAACCACCGGCATATTCAGGATATCCTCATAATCAGCAAAGTACTGACTCGTGTCATCTACATCCACATTGGTGCCGGCGTTGATAATATCCGCCATTATGTCATCACTCAAGTTATCATCCGGAGCAGCCATTTGTATCTTCAAGATAACACATAGATAGAATTACTATGGTACATAACATAAGTACATGTGATAACACATATAGAATTACTAAATCCAATTAAATATAATAACACATAATATTTCATCAACATGGAAATAAGTACATGTATATATATACACATAGAATGATACAATATATTTTCTCTCTCTCTCAACACGTAGAAATAAGTGCATATGTCTATATCTCTAGATATGCATGTGATACACATAGAATGTCTCTCTAGATACAATTTTCTCTCTCTCTCAACACATGAAAATAAGTACATGTATATATACATATAGAAATAATTAAGTACATATGTATACATATAGAATCTCTCTCTAGATATATAATATATATAGAGAGATAGAATATATAATTACTAAATCCAATTAAATAAATCTAACATGAAATTAGATAAACTAGTAATAGATAATACATTTTACATATATCAAAAACTATAATAAAAAACTATCTAAAAAAACTATCTAAATAAAATACTAATTAAATTTTAATACATTTAAATCTAATATATCAAAAACTATCTAAAAATAACTAAAAAACTAACAATAAACTACATGTACTTATTTTAATCTAACATATAGCCGAGACTTTGTAAAAAAAATCTAAAAAACATGGCCGATCGAGAGCAGCAGATCATATCGAGTTCGACGGAGGCCGTACGGCGTGGGCGCGCGGGAAGCGTCGGCGACGGAGGGTGGAATCGGGTGCGGCGACGGAGACGGGATGCGGCGATGCGGGCCTGGAGAATGGCGCGGCCGGGCGGGGGTAGACGACGATGGCGGCGCGGCAGAGACGAGCTCGACGACGGCGGATGGCGCGGCCAGGCGGGGCTGAGCGACGGAGGCGAGATCGAAGATGAACAGAACAGACGTTCGATATATATAGCCCGCGACCCTTTAGTCCCGGCTGGTAACACCAGCCGGGACTAAAGGGCATTTAGTCCCGGCTGGTAATACCAACCGGGACTAAAGGTCCAACCCTTTAGTCCCGGTTGGTCTTACCAGCCGGGACTAAATGTCCTTTAGTCCCGGCTGGTGTTACCAGCCGGGACTAAAGGTATTTTTTGGCGGGCACCGAATTTGCCGCCCACCCTTTAGTCCCGGTTCTTGGTCTGAGCCGGGACTGAAGCCCTGAAAATTTTGCCAACCCGCCCGCGTAATTGGAAAGTTCTGTGATTTTAATTTTGTTTAATACTAGGTTAATCAATTAATTCCATAGCAACTTCAATACTTTGCAATATTTATTTTAAAAAATACTATTGATTAACTAATTATTTATTGTAAATAGGAAAATTTTGTAACCTAAAGTTTTTAATTTCTTTTATGAATATAGAATATAAATGTTACTAATACTAAGTATTTTGTTAATGCAAAAATATATTTGTAACTTAAAATTAATAAAACTAATATTATTCGATAGGAAATTTATTATCACATTATTGTAACGTCAAATGTTTCAATTTTTTCTCGGTTTTTGACCAAAAATTGACAGGAATTTTTTGTTGAACCTATAAAAATAGAGAAAATGTAGTATTTTTTGTTCTACAACTTTTTCAAATGAAAAAATGGCCTATATAAGGATTGTATATATTGATGAGCTTAACAAACTCGGTATTCAAAACTTTTCAATTTGAGACAATCTAGGGTCCCGAAAACTAGTTTGTAGGCGTCGAAATTTAAAAATCACAAATTTGAACCGTCCAAACTTTCTCAAATGGAAAGTTGACCAAAACAACAATTGTAGATCTTTTTGAGTTTAACAAACTTGGTATTCAAAACTTTTCAGTTTGAAGTCATTTAGAGTTCATAATACTAGAGTCAAAGTGTTGTTTTTTTATTTGACCAAATTTGACTTGGTCAAACTTGCTCAAATGAGACACTAAATGACCTCAGATGAAAAAGCTCTGAATACCAAGTTTGATCATCTCAGCAAGATCTACAATTGTTACATAGCTTATTTTCCCATTTAAGAAATTTTTATCAAACACTAGTCACAACTTCTTGAATCTCATATATACTTTCTAAAACTATGTCACACACTTGTGAAATTTGAACTACATTTTGTTCAAGCTTTCTCAAATGAAAAAATGGCCTATATAAGGATTGTATATATTGATGAGCTTAACAAACTCGGTATTCAAAACTTTTCAATTTGAGACAATCTAGGGTCCCGAAAACTAGTTTGTAGGCGTTGAAATTTAAAAATCACAAATTTGAACCGTCCAAACTTTCTCAAATGGAAAGTTGACCAAAACAACAATTGTAGATATTTTTGAGTTTAACAAACTTGGTATTCAAAACTTTTCAGTTTGAAGTCATTTAGAGTTCATAATACTAGAGTCAAAGTGTTGTTTTTTTATTTGACCAAATTTGACTTGGTCAAACTTGCTCAAATGAGACACTAAATGACCTCAGATGAAAAAGCTCTGAATACCAAGTTTGATCATCTCAGCAAGATCTACAATTGTTACATAGCTTATTTTCCCATTTGAGAAATTTTTATCAAACACTAGTCACAACTTCTTGAATCTCATATATATTTTCTAAAACTATGTCACACACTTGTGAAATTTGAACTACATTTTATTCAAGCTTTCTCAAATGAAAAAATGGACTATATAAGGATTGTATATATTGATGAGCTTAACAAACTCGGTATTCAAAACTTTTCAATTTGAGACAATCTAGGGTCCCGAAAACTAGTTTGTAGGCGTCGAAATTTAAAAATCACAAATTTGAACCGTCCAAACTTTCTCAAATGGAAAGTTGGCCAAAACAACAATTGTAGATCTTTTTGAGTTTAACAAACTTGGTATTCAAAACTTTTCAGTTTGAAGTTATTTAGAGTTCATAATACTAGAGTCAAAGTGTTGTTTTTTTATTTGACCAAATTTGACTTGGTCAAACTTGCTCAAATGAGACACTAAATGACCTTAGATGAAAAAGCTCTGAATACCAAGTTTGATCATCTCAGCAAGATCTACAATTGTTACATAGCTTATTTTCCCATTTGAGAAATTTTTATCAAACACTAGTCACAACTTCTTGAATCTCATATATACTTTCTAAAACTATGTCACACACTTGTGAAATTTGAACTACATTTTGTTCAAGCTTTCTCAAATGAAAAAATGGCCTATATAAGGATTGTATATATTGATGAGCTTAACAAACTCGGTATTCAAAACTTTTCAATTTGAGACAATCTAGGGTCCCGAAAACTAGTTTGTAGGCATCGAAATTTAAAAATCACAAATTTGAACCGTCCAAACTTTCTCAAATGGAAAGTTGACCAAAACAACAATTGTAGATCTTTTTGAGTTTAACAAACTTGGTATTCAAAACTTTTCAGTTTGAAGTCATTTAGAGTTCATAATACTAGAGTCAAAGTGTTGTTTTTTTATTTGACCAAATTTGACTTGGTCAAACTTGCTCAAATGAGACACTAAATGACCTCAGATGAAAAAGCTCTGAATACCAAGTTTGATCATCTCAGCAAGATCTACAATTGTTACACAGCTTATTTTCCCATTTGAGAAATTTTTATCAAACACTAGTCACAACTTCTTGAATCTCATATATACTTTCTAAAACTATGTCACACACTTGTGAAATTTGAACTACATTTTATTCAAGCTTTCTCAAATGAAAAAATGGCCTATATAAGGATTGTATATATTGATGAGCTTAACAAACTCGGTATTCAAAACTTTTCAATTTGAGACAATCTAGGGTCCCGAAAACTAGTTTGTAGGCGTCAAAATTTAAAAATCACAAATTTGAACCATCCAAACTTTCTCAAATGGAAAGTTGACCAAAACAACAATTGTAGATCTTTTTGAGTTTAACAAACTTGGTATTCAAAACTTTTCAGTTTGAAGTCATTTAGAGTTCATAATACTAGAGTCAAATGAGACACTAAATGACCTCAGATGAAAAAACTCTGAATACCAAGTTTGATCATCTCAGCAAGATCTACAATTGTGAAGTCATAACATATTACATAATATCCGTCTCTAAAACATAATATATTAAACATACATCGTTGTATCATGCGGGCACAACAGTGAATTTCTTCTTGACGTATGACCCTTGGTTATGATCTTGTCGTAACCATGGAGTGTCTTCATCATTTAACATGATGCTTGGATCTTTCTTCACTATGAAGGGTGGAATTCGGACATTTCTTTCGTAATCTTCTGATATGTCTGACTTGTCTTTAATTCCTACTATATTTATTTTCCCAGAAAGAATTATGTGGCGCTTTGGCTCATTGATCATTGAGTTGATGTCTTCGTTTTTTCCTCTCTTTGATTTTGTAGACATGTCTTTCACATAGAACACCTGACTCACATCGGCAGCAAGGATGAATGGTTCCTCTTTGTACCCAATATTGTTGAGGTCCACTGTTGTCATTCCATACTCTTTGTCGACTGTTACCCCTCCTCCGGTCAGCTTCACCCATTGGCACCGGAACAAAGGGACTTTAAAATTAGGTGCGTAGTCTAGTTCCCATATCTCTTCTATGCGGCCATAATATGTTTGTATATTCCCATTTGGATCTGTTCCATCTATGCGAACACCACTATTTTGATTGGTGCTCCTTTTATCTTGGGCAACTGTGTAAAATGTATTCCCATTTATCTCGTACCCTTGGTACGTGAGGATATGCCACGATGGCTGCCTAGCCAACAAATACAGTTGCTCATCAATATTGTCATCGCCTTGACATTCTTTTCGCAATCAACCACTGAAACTTTCCATGTGCTGACGCATAATCCAAGCTTCAGTCTTCCCTAGAAACTTGGATCGTAATAACTCCTTATGTATCTCGATGTACGGATACACCAATGACGAGTTCTGAAGAACTGTGTAGTGTGCTTTATTGAAATAATCGTCTTCCATGCCGATATATGTTTTTTTCCCTAAAGTTCCTTTACCACTGAGTCTCCCCTCGTGTCGTGATTCGGGAACGCCAATCGGGGCAAGGTCAGGAATAAAGTCAACACAGAACTCAATGACCTCCTCTGTTCCATAGCCCTGGGCGATGCTTCCTTCAGGCTTAGAACGGACTTTCACATATTTCTTCAAGACTCCCATAAACCTCTCGAAGAGGAACATGTTATGTAAGAACACAGGTCCAAGAATACTAATCTCCTTCACCAAATGAACTAGGATGTGTGTCATGATATTAAAGAAGGATGGAGGGAACACCAACTCAAAGCTGACAAGACATTGAACCACATCATTCTGTAGAGTAGCTAGTTCCACTGGATTGATTGCCTTCTGAGAAATTGCATTGAGGAATGCACATAGCTTCACGGTGGCTAGACGTACATGTGGAGGTAGAATTCCTCTTAAAGCAACTGGAAGCAATTGCGTCATAAGCACGTGGCAGTCGTGGGACTTTAAGTTTAGGAATTTCTTATCTGGCACATTTATTATACCCTTTATATTGGAGGAGAATCCCGATGGGACCTTGATGCTGCTTAGACATTCGAACATGCTGTCCCTCTCTTCTTTGCTAAGCGTGTAGCTAGCAGGACTTAAGTAATGACGTCCATCATCTGTCTTCTCTGGATGAAGGTTGTCTCGTTCTTTCATGCCCTGCAAGTCCTGGCGTGCTTCAAGTGAATCCTTTGGCTTCCCGTACACACCCATGAATCCTAACAGGTTCACACAAAGATTCTTTGTCAGGTGCATCACGTCGATTGCGTTGCGGACCTCTAGGACTTGCCAATAGGGTAGCTCCCAAAAGATGGACTTCTTCTTCCACATGGGTGCGTGTCCCTTAGCATCTTTGGGAATAGATTCACTGTCTTGTCCCTTTCCAAATACTACTTTCACATCCTTGACCATTGCGAGTACATCTTCCCTGGTTCAGTTATGAGGCTTCTTCCGATGGTCTGGCTTACCTTTAAAATGTTTCCCTTTCTTTCTTACTTGGTGATTCAACGGAAGGAATCGACGATGGCCAAGGTACACGACCTTTCGACATCTTTTCAAATATATACTGTCAAGGTCATCAAAACAATGTGTGCATGCATTATATCCTTTGTTTGTCTGACCTGAAAGATTACTTAAAGCAGGCCAATCATTGATTGTTACGAACAACATTGCTCGTAGGTCAAAGTGTTCTTGTTTGTACTCATCCCAGACACGTACACCTGGTTTGTTCCATAAAACTAGAAGTTCTTCAACTAATGGCTTCAGATAGACATCAATATCGTTGCCAGGTTACCTCGGACCTTGGATGAGGATCGGCATCATAATGAACTTCCGCTTCATGCATAACCATGGAGGAAGGTTGTAGATACATAGAGTAACTGGCCAAGTGCTATGACTAGTGCTATGCTCTCCAAAAGGATTCATACCATCTGTACTTAAGGCGAACCTTAAGTTTCTAGCCTCATTTGCAAACTCTGGAAATTCCCTGTCTATCGCTCTCCACTGGGACCCATCAGCTGGGTGTCTCAGCATATTGTCTACCTTACGGTCTTCTTTATACCACCGCAACAACTTTGCATGGTCTTTATTTCTGAACAAACGTTTTAAGCGTGGTATTATAGGAGCATACCACATAACCTTGGCAGGGATTTTCTTTCTAGGACGTTGTTCACCCTCGACGTCACCAGGATCATCGCGCCTGATCTTATACCGCGATGCTTTACATACCGGACATTCATCCAAATTCTCGTATTCATTGCCATGGTAGAGGATGCAGTCATTAGGACATGCATGTATCTTCTGGATTTTTAATCCCAATGGGCAGACAACCTTTTTTGCTTCGTACGTAGTGGTGGGCAATTCATTTGGCTTCGGAAGCATCTTCTTTATGAGGTTCAATAAATTCCCAAATGCCTTGTCGGATATACCATTCTTTGCCTTCCACTGTAGCAATTCCAGTGTTGTACCCAGCTTTTTTTGCCCCTCTTCGGCCGTCGGGTATAGCAACTTCCTATGATCCTCAAGCATGCGCTCGAACTTAACTTTCTCTTTTTCACTTTCCAATTCTTGTTGTGCATCACGAATGGCATCGCCAAGAGCATCACCGAGATCATCTTCTACCGCTACCTCTTCTTCATCTCCCCCCATTGTAGTATCATCAAAGGCACCATACTGAGCAATAATGTCATCAATGTCTAAATCTTCTCCTTCACCTTCTTCCATCATTACCCCGCTTTCTCCATGCTTAGTCCAACATATATAGTTTGACATGAAACCTGACTTAAGCAAATGTGAATGAAGACTCATTGAGCTTGAATATTCCTTTAAATTCTTACATAGGGCACATGGACAGCACATGAAACCATCCCGCTTATTTGCCTCGGCCACACCTAAGAAATAGTGCAAGCCCTCAATAAAGTCTTGGGAGCGGCGATCGGCATTGTACATCCAATGGCGTGACATAATCTGTATTACACGATAAATTATGAAAACCTTGAACATAATTTAGTATTTTATTACACAACATAAATGACACACACACGGTTGATTAATTAACTAAGCCTGGCTACAACGTAAGCAATCCCAATTATCACTAAACAAACTAAAACTACAATGCACTTCAGTAACATAATTATTTCGTGATCGTACGCAACTAAAATAGACAAATCATTCTTCTGTTGAATATCAATAAGCTTCTCCTGCTGGCTCACTGACTCATCAGCAGCAGCCGCTACCTCAAGCGCACCCAAATTCTGCACGTATGTAGCATAATCTTCCTCCCAGTACCAACCATCGCATCCATTGCCCTCCCACTGAAATTAAAGCCAAAAAATATTTAGTCAAAAATATTCAAGAAAAGCAGGTCAATTAGCCATAAATAAAAAATACGTCAGAAACTCACATCGCGATCCGGGCACTTGTAGAAAACACGACCCTTGTTGGGTCCCTGTCTCTTGACTCGGTACTCCATCACAATCTTCTGCTTACACTTGCCGCAGATAATGAGAGGGAGTTCTGGCCTCAGTCGTTTCGCAACCGAACGAGAGGCCGAGGATCCGGTACCAGTTGTCATCTACTTTCTATACTTATTTTTGCAAACTAGTGTAAATTTCATATTTTCTAAAATGATATATTTAACCTAAACTAGTACGGATTTCACATGTTTCAATAAATAACCATCCGTACTAGTTGACCTTGCTTACGTGATCATCTCGCGAGCATTTCTCCACCGGACGGCACCGTACTTGGCCAAGGAAGAGCTCCGATTCTACGAGAAAGGGAACACGGTCTTCCACGACCGTTGCCGCTCTCCCTCGTAGAATCAAAGCTCCTCCTTGACGTCCGTTACCGCTCGGCAGAGAACATGCTCGCCGAGATGAACACGGTCCGCAAGTTCAACTAGTACGGATTTTCTACAATTTTCTAACAATTTTCTAAGTTTTTCATTTCATGGAAAAATTAATTCTAAGATCACGTAAGCCACCGGGGACGAGGATGGCGCGTGCTCCAGCGAGGACGAGCGAGGCGTGATTTTGATGAACTAATTTAACTTTTGTTTATTCAAACATATATGCAAATCATCATGTGATTTTGAGCTAAAAATGACATATAAAATCATAATAAAGTCCAACATATAAAGTTACACATGCATCTACATCGTAAAATGAGATAAGCTACTGACAAAACATAAGAGGATTAAGTTTCTTACCTCCAAAATCGAAGAGCAACACCAATGGAGGTGGAGAGAGCAAGAACAACAGCAAGCTGAAGAACAGAGGCAGTGAGTTTGAATGCAATGGCTCGGGCTCGGGAAGGAAGAAATGAGCTGAATTATAGGCCGGGATAATTAGTCCCGGTTAGGGATCCAAACCGGGACTAAAGATTAATCTTTATTCCCGGGGCATCACCCAAACCGGGACTAAAAGCTTTAGTCCCGGTTGGTAATACCAGTCGGGACTAAAGATCCCTGCCCCGCGGAGGACCGTTGGGCAGGGACCTTTAGTCCCGGTTGGTATTACCAACCGGGACTAAAGGGTCCTTTAGTCCCGGGGGCAAAAAATGCCGAGGCTAATGTTAAATTGGGACATCGTTCTAAAGTCTGTTCTCTAGTAGTGAATGACAACAATAGTTTTAAGCTAAGCAATTGTCTGGTGGTAGATATATGTTTTTTTGTACTGTTGAATGATGTTAGATGAATAAACAGATGAGTAATATAATCAAACAAATGAAAAAAAACTATTTGCAAAAAATATTTAAGAAAAAAAATCAAATATTATATAATGAAAGAAAAAATAGCGACCCAAGCTATTTGCACAGGTCTCCTTGCTAGTTCTATATGTCTTTTATAGCAAACCATCACACAATTGAAAAAAAGGACCTTGAAAAATCTTAAACATCTACTTTGTACCATCTTAAACAATTGAAAAAAGGACCTTTAAAAATCTTAAACCACACTAGAATAGATTTTCAGAGTCAGAATAGGCAGCCCTGGTTAGCTTGTTGGAGTATTGGACACCAGGCCCCCTTCACCATTTTCATCGTACAAAGCAGTCCACGTCCACGAACCACGAATACTTCCGAGAAGGTTTTAACTTTTAGCGTTTGTCATCTTAAACTATATCGTCAGCGTGAGTAGCAATCTCCAAAGGGCTCCCATCTCTGACAGACGAACACAAGTGCAAGTGCAAGTGCAACTGCAACTGCAACCACTGAAAATTAACTCTCTAGTTAGGGAACTCGATCCCTCTCCCTCACCCCCTTTATCCTCTTAGCTCCTTAGTACCACCTTGCGCCTTGTGCGTGCTCTTTCTTCCTCTCCTTCCCACAGCTAGTAATGGCTACTCTCCCCTCCCTCGCCGGCAAAGCAGACGACGACCACGGATGAGCACCGAGAGGGAGAGCTCCTCATGGTGTTCATGCTGCTTACCTAGTTCACGAATTTACATTGCAGATCATGAAGGAGAGGACTATTGCATGAGAAATGCCTTGTGCGTAGTTTGTACAATCCTATTGAAACAATAGCAAAAAGGTGATACTTTAGGTCGCCAGGATTATGAGAAGTTGGAGGTATTTATGGCAATAAAGCGGGGGAGCCTTTTATCTTAAAAAAATTGCACCCAGTCATGTCTATTTTGAAAAAAAGCAGTTATCTTATCTTTAGTTTCTTATGCTTGTCCCTTCTATTGTATCATCCCCACCGCGTTAGCACAACTGTAAAGTCACCGTAGCCTTAGCACGAGTGTACTACTATAAAAATAAATGTTGAAATACATTACGTATACGTTTCCTGTATAAAAATAAATGGTGAAATACAAAACATATATAAGGGCGCACGATAGCGCTTTGTTTTAAAAAAACAAGTGTTCACAAATCATAATCTTAATTAAGAGATACATAGATAGAAACTAAAACCAATCGTGCTCAATCATATGCTAACGTTTCCATTTTTTATCAGATTATAATTGCACCATCGCCCGCCCGAGACTCACGTCTTCGCCTGCCCACGCCAAGACCACCCCCACCCGCGATCACACGCGACCCCCGCCCCGTGGCCTCGCCGGCTGCAAAGGGCTCCTCGACTACATATAATGGTGCCACCTACGAAACCCATCGAATTCTTCGCTACATAATAAACCTTCGCCCTCCCTCGCCACCAGTATTAACACGTGCATCGACTCCCCTCCATCAGCAAGTGTACTGCTGCTTGCAACATCTGCTGCTTGGTTTTGTGAGAGATTTTTCAAGACACGCAGTATTAGCCATGTGACATACACTAATATTTATATGTATACTCGAAACTTTGTACAGGATGGTATGGAGATGTGGCGGGACTTATTTGTGAATTTATTGGCGCATGAAAGAAATGGGATATCGAATATTTCTTCCGGACGATATAAAACATTTGGGCTGTTCGGCTGATGGTTTCTGCGGCTGATAAACCGGCTGATGTTGTTTCACTGTGAGAGAAAAACACAGTGACATGGCTCCGCATCACAGAAAGGTCTATACAGTTGAGTTTGTGAGCATACGACGCTGCGCTCTCCGTAACTGTGTTAATTTCATGAACTTAATTTCCTTTTTGGATTAAATGTCACTTTAACGTCTGTATTTAATTTCACCGTATCGTTATCTTATCGTGCGATCCGTATGTTTTTAATACAAAAGTTTAGTTGTCCCGTAGCAACACAGGGGCAGCACGAACTTAGTGTCTTAAAATGATATAAGTGTATTTTGACCAGAAAAAAAAGTTAAAGTAGGTTTTGACCATGAATTTCTTTCATTTGCTTAAAAAATCAATACCATGTCTCAAAGGTACAAATCTATTCAGGCAAGTTTATGTCATAAATCTATATATAGTTTGACTAATTGTTGATCAAAGTTTGTAAATTTTAACTTTTTCATATACTGTACAAAATAATCTGTCATGGACGGCAAGTGCGCGGTCTCATTTGGAAACACGCGCAAACGGAGAATTTCGTCGTAGTAGTAGTAAGCCCTTGTTTAGTTCCACCCCAAAATCCCAAAAAGTGCTACAGTACTTGTCACATCGAATGTTTACGGTCCGTGCATGGAGCATTAAATGTAGACGAAAAAAAAACTAATTGCACAGTTTGGTGGGAAATTGCGAGACGAACGTTTTGAGTCTACTTAGACCATGTTTGAACACTAATTACCAAATAAAAACGAAAGTGCTACAGTAGCCCCAAATTCCAACTTCCTGGAACTAAACAAGGGCTAAATGCTACTCGCTACTAGGAGTACTATTTCATTTGGAAACACGCGCAAATAGAGTACTACGTATATCGGACAACGACATACTCCTTGGGGTGTTTCGATCCGGCTACTAAAATTTACGAGGTGTGTCAGAAGGATGTTGCATGAGGTGTTCAGATACTAATAAAAAAATAAATTACATAATCCGTCAGTACTCCACGAGACGAATTTTTAAGCCTAATTAATTCGTCATTAGCACATATTTACTGTAGCAAACCATTGTCAAATCATGGACTAATTAGGCTCAAAAGATTCGTCACGCAAATTAGTCACAAACTATGTAATTAGTTTCATAATTAGTATATATTTAATACTACATGCATGTGTCCAAACATCCGATGGGACAGCGACTAAAATTTAGGAGGGGGCAACCAAATACCCCCTCGTACTTCCAGGAACTTTCCTCATTTCGTGTGCTAGTGGGGAAATCCCGAAGATACGTTGCGGCGGCTGTAACTTCACGGCGACTTTCTTTGCCGCCAGGAGGTATATAGCCTGGCCTATAAAATGGAACGGGGGCTACTGGAACTTCAAAAACGCGCGCAAGGCAGACACGTTAATATTTATAGAAAAAGAACATAAATATTCATGACACCGAATAAATAACAATCTAATAATACTTACTCCGTATTTGGTATCATATAAATATTATAGTTTTTTTTAATAAATTTGCTCAAACTTGAAATAGTTTGACTTAGGACAAATATAAAACACCACTGATTTTGGGGTGGAGGGAGTAGTAAGTATCTGCTCCTTGCCTGAAATATAATGGGTCCGAGTTTATTCTAGGTTAAACGATAGTCTTATTTTAACTAAGTTTAAAAAAAATATTTACACATCAAAGATTATAATTCATATCTTTAATGAGGTATTTGTTAATGCTTTTCTAATGGAGTAGAAAAAGCATTAATCGTTTTGCTATTACATGTACTGTTGGCTCCTCCAACCTATAAGCTGCGACATGCGCCTCTGTGCCTTGTTTACTTGTTATAAGTTACCATGGTTTAGTAATTCCCATACTATTTAATGCTCACAATGGTTGGGACCAGGATTAAGTGACTTTGCTTCGTAAAGTCACGGTGTAACTTTCCTTCAATCTCCCACCTCCATTAAGATCCAACGTGTTCCAAGCTGGCAGCTAATCAGTTCAGATGACTCAGCTGGTTTCAGTCCACTGAAATATGATCCTGCTGAGCACAGGAAGCAACAATACATGAAAAAAATGCAGATTTTTGATAAAGTAATTGATGTCTTCACATAGTCAACAAATATAAAAAATATTCAATAATAAAAGAAAATGTTCTATCTTTATGAAATATAAATGTTCGTTAATGAAGCTTTATCTAAATATATTCATGTGGGGTCTTGTTTTGAAGCATTTATTATAAGAATCATAATGGTGCAATCGGAATTTAATTTGGATACACCGTTTAAGGGTTACAACTTTTCTTTAGTTCGCAGAAAACTTGCCGCACGTAAATCAATAGGATGAAAATAAATAATCTACACTTAACTCAGTCTAATCGGCCCACTTCCCGAGCGCACAAATCTAAAAAAATATAGAAGCAAAGGATGAAAAGAAAAAATAAAAGAAAATCAATTGACTTGAGTAAAATAAAAAATAAAAATAAAAGAAATGAGAATAAGAAGAATCAAAGAAAAACAGAAAAGAATAGAGAAAGAAGAGAAGAAAAGCAAAAATATATAGTGCGAATAAACAAAAGTACAAAGAACATCACATATTAATACGTGAACAACATATATATCTCATGAAATAAAAATATAAAATTATGAAAATATAATAAGATACCACGTAAAATAAAAGAAAATAGAAGGAAGGAAGAAAAAAGAGAGAAGCGCGTCGTACATGTACATGATCACGGACAAGCCCGGCCGCTAAGCAACCCCCACGTTCGAGCGAGCCTTCCTTGAGGGCGTTAACTAGGCTGGTGTCAAGAACGAGGCCCAAGACAAACATCTGCAGTAGCCCTCCGCTTAGGGATGAAAACGGATCGGATTGGAGAGGATAATGGCTTTTTCATATTCTAATCCATTTTTTCTTCTCGGATTCGGAACAGATTGGATATTATACGGATTCAGATGCGAATACGAATTTTTTTAGATGTTGGAAATGGTACGGATTCGGACCGGTGTGGGAGCGGAAGCGGACTTTTTTAAGTTAGATACTATGTGCTTACATGTTGTTTTTTATGATAAGAAACAATTCATTAACCAAAGTTATAAAGCGGCAATACAACTCGAAATAATCACCATCAATCCACCACTTCAATTTAAGAGCTCACAAAATTAATACAAGTTCTCAGTTTGGGCTGATTTATATTCTTGCCGCTTGGACTCCTTAAAATATTCGGATTCTCCTATTATAAGCGTCGGATAATCCACGTTTAATTATCGGATAATATATATCCGCCGAATTTCGTCAATCCCATATCCTATACCGCATCCGCATATAATCGGATTCGGATTATCCGCATCCGCACAGATATTAAAAACACTTCTCCATATCCTTAATATTCAGATTCGAAGTGGAGGATTATCCATACCACTTTCACCCCCTATGTCTGCTGGTCCATGGGAGACTCCCGTCCGACCGGTCGGATGTAATGATTTCTTAGAACATCTGAGCAAAAAAAAAAAAACACCGGAAACATTAAACAAAAGAAAAATAACTATAAAATAAAAAAGAAAGGAAATGAAAAGAGAAATGATAAATAAAATGAAATAAGAATAAACAACACTAAAAAGAAAAAGAAAAAAGAAAAGAAAAAAGAATCATAAAAAATTGAAGCCTGCAGCCGGTCGCTCCAATCCGGACCATGAAACGAAAAAGAACATAATTAGCTGGATAACCAAACAATTAAAAAGTAAGGCATAAATAATATTAAACAAAGAAAAAACATAATTAGAAAAGAAAATAAAAGAAAAAGAAGAATCTCCTACAACTAAAAAGAACAAAGTGTGGACATTTTTTTTTTGCAACATTTGTTTTGGTTCATCCGTCTGCCCACACCTGCGATCCCACGACATCTTAATTACTGATTGATCGTGCCATTCTGCTTGATTGAATATTGCCTGTCATGTGATAGAGGAATCACGGCAAAATAGGAAGTAGAAAATTATTGTGCTATCCATATACACATTGCATGTTTGCATGCACCAGCATACATAGCAATGAGCAAAAGAAAAGAGAATTAACACAAAAGGAAAGAGAATTAAGACAAAAAGAACCTCTTTGCATTTCTGAGAACCTTGCCAAATCTGTCTACATTTAATTACTTCCTCTCTTTGCATTTGCAAAAGGGACAGCTTTTTTCTCCTTTCATTGGGTTTCACGCTCACGTGTTCCATCACCCTCGCTTGCTGTTTTTTGCGTAAACCATAGTTGATGTCACCTGTCTTCCATGGCTCAGCCTCCCAATCCCAAAAGAAGATTCCTACCTCTCTCTGACTAGAGATCCGGCCTGCCAGAGGATCTCGTCGAGTTCATCGGACAGCGTCTCGCGTCATGCCACGATGGGCCGTTACGCTGCATTTGGGCGGCGCGCCGTGATTGTCCACCCCAATACGCCACCCAACGGCCGGCCGGCATATGTGCCCTGCCTCTGTCTGTGCCTCGCCTTCCCGGAAGCCGGAGGAGCGAACCTTTCCCAGGGTCGGTGACAACCTCATCATGCGCCGCCGCGCCGGTATAAAGAGCATCACGTCACGGAATAAACCCACCAAATTAACCCGAAGGGCGACGCGTGGGCCGCGGCCGACACTCGACAGGATCCCCGCCGGCCGTCGCCGACAGTCCGACTGGAAGAAGCGCGCGGCCGCGCACCAGCTCGCGAGGAGTTCCTCAACGACGGTCCTCCGTCTCGGCCTTACCTGTGGTTGAGCTCGATCGAGCTCGCGAGGAGTTTCTCAACGACGGTCCTCCCTGCCTGTACCTGGGGTGGAGCTCGAGCTCGAGCTCGAGCTCGGAGTCGGATCAAGGGTCCCTGCCTACGCTCCTCTCCTCAGCTCAGGGATTGATCCGTTCGTCAACCGGAGATTATTCAAACCCAAGGTAACGCAGAATCAAATCCGTCCGCATTCCCATTGCATTCTGGGCTTTTACGCATTCGGTCCGTTGGACAGAACGCAAACGTACTCGATTCGGCGTGCCTAGTTCTGACTGAATTTCATACAAGATCTGGAATTGATCTTCTTCTCTAGCCTAGCGGATCTGTTCGCAAAGCATTGTTGGGTGCTAGTGGACATGGCATCAAAAACACGCCGACACCACACTTCCAATTCACCATACTTTCTCTTCATTTATTTGTATTTGTATGATCATCAGACCATGCATGGTGATCTGACAAATTTGCTTATTAGCGTACGTACAAGCAACTGCTGCTAATAGCGGCGAATCTGCAAGTGCTCTTGCATAAGCCTATAGCTATAGGCTATTTATTATATCTTAATAGCTCGCTCAACAAGAACAACGACCCAGCCAACAATGTTTGGTGAACCTCTTGAAAAGAACATGTTTTCTCATCTGCTCTCGTAATTTCAAAACCTACCTAACGCCACCGACGACGCAATAAACAACGGTCTGCGGGTAGGTAGGTTAGGTGATCAAGAAAAAGAAAAAGTCAGGGAACTTGGGCTGTGTTTAGTTGGGGGGAATTTGAGAATTTGGCTACGGTAGCACTTTCGTTTTTATTTGGCAATTAGTATTCAATCATGGATTAATTAGGCTCAAAACGTTCGTCTCGCGATTTCCAACCAAACTGTGCAATTTGTTATTTTTTTCGTCTATATTTAATGCTCCATGCACGTATCACAAGATTCGATGTGATGACTACTGTATCATTTTTTTGAAATTTTTTTTGAACTAAACGAGACCTTCCTCAAGGTTCAAAACAGTTGAACCAAAAGTCCAAAAAGAACCATACCCGCTTGTAGCGTTCGGATTTTGAAAACTGTGCGAGTTGCGTGATAAGATAGCATCACTCCGAATCGACAAAATTAAGTAACGATCTCAGAGGTTTAGAGTAGGACACGCCGACGCGGCTGATTCCTGATGGCGGAAATGTTCAATTAGCACTGAGTAGTAGATGGCTCATTTCCTTGTTGGGCTGAGCCGGGGCTTGTACTAAGGCCCAGTTGACTCTAAGCTCACCGACATCGTGCACCCCCAATTCTTCTTTTTTTATTTTAAAAATAAAACAAATTAATATAAAATGAAAAAAAGATAGCCCTAATAAAATTTTCCATCTAAACTCACTAATGATGAGCACTTGGTAAATCTCCCCTTATCACTTACAAATATGCGTGTGTACTAAGTAATTTTAAGGAACTTTTTGGAGACGTGGAACATCAGCTTTAAAAGAAAAGGAACAGCAACAAAAGTTTAGACATGAACGAAGGAGCCGCAACAGAAGTTTGGACATGAACCAAGGAAAAATGTGCGCCAGTTTCCGGAATAGGTTCGAAATTTTTCACAGCCAATCAACACCGTGTTTAAGTTAACTCACCGTTGAGATCGAGACAGTGAGACACCACGTTGGACGTCCCTTGCTTCTTTCTTCTTGATGCAGCGCCGGCCGTCCTTCTCAAAGCAGCAAACAACAACTGTTGCCCTGTTTGGATTGGATACTGGGTGTGAGTTAGTCCGGATGCATGGTGCAGGATTCGAAGAAACCCAACACGGCACATGGCACATGTCGGCAGGGCACAGGCATGATGAACTCCGATTTCTTTTCTTCCTTGAAAACGACACCTCCTATCAATGCAATGTCGAAATAATACTACTCCGACTTTTATACCGACTGATACCGACCCTACTGATATTTATAATGATCAACGATCTGTTACAAGTTTTAGCGACTAATGGGTCAAGGATATGAAACTTTTTACCAACCAACAATCCATCTCTATAAACTGGCACAATAATTATGTATACTAAATTTCGTATTAGCCATGTAATTTTAGGCTTGTTTAACATCCATGCAAGTTCACATTACACATTAACCACATAATTTGTATAAACACATCTCATATATTTCATTAAAATTAACATCTGTACAATTGTACTTTGGATAAATTTTACAACAAGGCAGCCACCACAACATGGTCACTATAGAGAAGTGCCAAGCCTGTGTACCATAGCAATCCAAAAACTACAGACCAAGAACACATCCGATTGCTCCACGCCTTTTAGTCCATTTTCCACGAGGGCTCTGAATGGCTTGTTCACACCATCAAGGATGCTGCCTACTGCCTCCATCAAGCCTTTTAATCCATCTTACGGCAACGACAACGGTGAAGAATGAGACTGGGCAGGGACAATGGCCGTGGCGGCGGCGGGACCCGAGGACCCGACGAGCAACGTGACTAGCTAGGATGCCGACGGTGAGGGCTCCTGTCGGAACTTGCATGGCCCCACCTACCCGAGAGCTCTCGATTTGCCCCGAGCAATGTAGGAAAGCGGTGTCGGGGACGGTGGGGGAAGGGGCCGACAACAGAGGAAGGGAGCGCCCCCGATGAGCGCAGCGTGGAGCTGGGAGGCGCGCTCGTGAGGCCTCGATGAGCGCAACGGCGGCGGCGTGGGGTTGACTTGGTGGAACTGCTGGTGTGTGGACGCAAGAGATAGGGTTTTGGGTGTTACGTCTAACAGGTGGGCCATAAAAATTACTTTGCATGTGACTGGGCTAGGCTGAGTGCGCTAAATGAAATCAGGCTATAGCGACCGGTTGTTTAACTCTAATATATATTTTACCGACCGATGGTCCGAGGAAATAGCTAAATATATATATATATATATATGTATATATATATATATATATATATATATATATATATATATATATATATATATATATATGTACCGATCGATTTAGAGTCGGTACAAGGAAAAATAGCGACCGACGTTGGAAATTTATACCGAGCAATCGTTGGTTGTTAATATACTATTGTCCAATGCTACAGACAGTGACTGTGGCTTAGTGAATGGTTGTCTCAAGAAAAGGACAAAAAGAAAACATAGCGTGTCATGGACGGCAAGCGACCAAGCATATCTCATTGGAAACCCGCAAAAGGAGAAAGAAACCCATCGGACAAGAATACTTCCCCTCGAAGAATCCTATAAAATTCCTATCACTCGATAAAGTGGTGTATAGGCCTTTCTTTCTGTCGAGAGATAGATGGATGATCTCTCTGAGACTCATCACTCATGCATGCTCCGGCCTCCGAGTTTTTAAAACACGGTAATTAAGTGAGGCTGCTAATACGGGTTTCTAGCTAGATCGGTAGCCTAAGACCATGGCAAATCCAGCCAGCTCTTCTGATGAATCTTCCTACTCCTACGCACTGCACCGTGGAAAGACACGGAGGAGACTCGGCGCGTGCAGCTAGCGTGCTTAGTACGTAAGCCAATGTGGATGCGTCAGCGCGCCGGCCGGTCGCGCTTTCGTGCGTGACTCATCCGATATCACGTTGTCGTGTGCTAGTGGGAAATCCCGAAGATTTTCGTGTCGTAATCGCGTTGCGGTGGCTGTAATTTCTTCGCGCACCAGGAGGTAGCCGACGACCGGCGGTAGCGAGAAATTCGCTATAAAAGGAACGGGGATTACTGGAACTTCAAAACGCGCGCGAGGCAGGCGGTCACATACGTACCCAAACAAAAATATCCCTCACGGTCGACATATTTCCTGTCGGCTTTGAAACCAACGGGAACGTCGACCATCACGACCCATGGTTGAATGCTCAAACTGAAGCCGCCAAGAACTGCATCCTATCAGCCAATCGTCTTGAGTGGTTCCTATTCCTATCACCAAACCATCGCGGCCATAACTCGTGACGGTTTCTGAGGCTTTCCTGAAAACACCGCTCTCGATCTAGTGGGGGTGTGCTCGGAGTGGCTATCAGCACGACGTGGTCGATGGCCAAGCACCAAGATCAGCACGACAACGAGGCTCTTGATCCTGGGATGCAACCCTTCCTGCGACAACACCAACTGCATTTGGGGCAACCTGTTGTTGATGGTAGGTTGCGTCCTCCTGGTGCAGCCAAGCGCCGTCACCATGGGAGCGTCTCGTGGCTCACTATCCTTGGAATTTTATTTCTCACGTTCAACTCTGGGATGGCCATCTACCGGTCCCAGGGTGAACGATGGGCCATTGCGTACGTCGTCGTCTCCTACCTAGACTTGCTTATGCTCTTTTTCAGTCTCAGGTGGTATGAGAGCGCCGAGCCTGGTTCGCTAACAAGGGACCGTCTCAAAGTAGTTACCTGGGTGCTCACGACAGCGCTCACCCTACTATTTACGACTAAGGTTGCAGTCGTCATGCCCACCGTAGTGGCCGTGGTAGTTTGGCTCATGGCCTTCACCACTATCGGAGGAGGATTCTATGCCTTCTTCTGTTACAGTGAAAAAGAGTGATATACTTCCCTGAAACACATGCATTTTATACGCCCCTCGAGGCCTCGAGTCCAAAAGAAACATATATATCATTGCTCATAGAATTGATTCCCATCGCCACGCAACTCGCCCTAGTGCCACCGCGGCCGCCACCACCTGCCTTCCACCACCGCTGGTCCCTCTCCCTTCCTCTTCCCCATCTCGCCAGAGACCGGAGGGAGTGGGGATCCATCATTTTTAATAAGTTTTCTAATAGATCGAGTCCTAGGGTTATGATCTCTCGATGCCAAATTTCTTGGTATTGAGAATTTATCTTCTCCTCCTTCTCTCCGGTGACAGCGAGAGGGCAGGGTGGAATCGTTTTCTCTGTGGCGGTTCTGTTGAAGATGAGAGCGACAACTACGGCGTCAACAACTTCATTGGCACGACGACATAGAAACTTTTCTTTTCGAACGGCGACATCAAGGCGGAGATGATGTCACCACTATGGAATAATTTTCTCCGGTCTCTTCTACCTTTTGTTGTGGTTAGATTTGACCACGATGAAGGACTAGGGAGAATAAGTTTTAGATCAGTCCTCCTCATTCTTCGGTGGCACAAAGAAGAAGAAAGAAGACACAAGAAAGAAGAAGATTCTCATCTCCGCCTGCAAGAATATTGGCTGTTGTTAGTTGGACATTTGTTCTTATGCCTTTTGCCGGGTGTTTGCCTGTACGGTCATCCATATGAAGCGTCATATAGGTTTGGGTTTTAAGATTTGGAGCTATTCACAGCATATATACAATATAGATGAAAATAAGTTTTTAGATATATGTAATGTATTCCACAGTGCTTATAACGTGATGATGTACCTAGCTATTATTATTTAATATAATTCTTCTTTCGTCTCAAAAAAAAGAAACATATACTCCATATATCATTAAGACAATACTCCCATCGTCCAACATTACTCGTGTTCCTTGTCTCCTCGCTCAAATATAAGAGGAAATATGTACCAAAAGAAAAATAATATAGTTGTGTGTATACTCAGTGTTCCTTCAAACTTAGTCTTAGTTGTAGGATTTCAATCTTAATGACTCAACTGAGGATGTGAGTTCCCTTGTTCATCTAGGACGACTATCCTAAATCCACATGGATTTAGTCAAACTGAAAGGTGGATGAGTAGAAATGGAAAACTCTCATCTTTGCACTTGAGTTAGTGCAGATTTGATCTAAGATAAGACAGCAAGTTTGAGTAGATTTTGAAAGGATCAAGATGTCCTAGAGGGGGTTGGATTGGGCGAAAATAAAACCTATCACTTAGCCCATTTAAAGTCCCCTGGTGCCTAGATTGTGTTTTCTAGCCTACGTACAAAATTTTGCAACCTAGTTCCAATCCTACACTAGCATGACAATTCTAAGAATATAAAGATATTTTTAAAGTAATTGCACAAATATAAATGTATAATGTAAAGAGAGGGAAAATAATATGGCGATTGAAGAGTCGGCACTGTAGCAGAACCGTCCAATTTAACATAATCCCAAGTATACTTGTCATCCATTTCACACTAAGTGCACCAGACATCAAGTTAAACCCGGTAGTCTGTCGAGCCCCCAAAGGAGAACTCGAATAACCATGTTTTCATCCGGATCATAAATAAGTGAATAAAGCTTACAACATTTTTAACCATTTTATACATGACAATGTTACATAAAATTAGAGTTATTACAAAACAGATTTTCGTAAAAGCAACGGAAGAAGGTCATTTTACACAAAAGCAGCGGAAGTTAACAATTTTGAATATTGAAGCAGAAGTAGAGATGGAAGAGTAAAACTTCTACAATCGTGGCGACAAAGGATGCCTCGCTGAGTCCACCAGGAGGTATCCACACACAACATTTAGCTCCAGCATCCACCTGTTACCTGCAACAGTGGGAATAAAACCCTGAGTACACAATGTACTCCGCAAGACTTACCCAACTAGGTGGGAGTAGTCTCCCGACTCTCAAGGATATGCAGGGGTGAAATGTCCTTGTTTGGTTTTGGTAATTGAGTGACAACCCTAGGTGGACTAATTGTGTTTATGTGAGATACACAGGTGATTAGTCCACAAGTACATGTGTGTAAGCAACATATGCCATGGAGGTCAAAATGGTTCGGAGATGTTACAAAGCTCACACATGTGATGATGAAGGAGCTCATTGCACATGAGACATGACATTGAGTCATGTGATCAAGGTGGAGAAGATCAAGACATGACTTGGCTTGATGGACCAGTTGCAAGCGTGAAGGGCAAGTTGGAGGCTTTGGAGCGATGGACCGCATGGTGGTGAAGCTTAAGCAAGACTTGGCGTCGATGGACGAAGGCAACGGTGAAAAGCAAGAAAAGTCAAGATCGATGAACCAATAAGGTCACATGATGATATGAAGTGGATCATATCATTTGGTGATTGGTTGGTGCATGTGTTGCATCAACATTGGAGGAGATGGAATAGAATGCGCAAGGCAAAGGTATAACCTAAGGTATTTTATTTCACCGGTCATAGGTGTGTAGAGAAGTTGATGACCAGGTTTAGGATAGATGGTCATACTATTAAGAGGAACAAACTTGTTTGCATATCGGTTATCTAGTGCCACTCGAGTGATCTAACTTTGCATCGTTGCTAGGATCGAGTGACGTGGTAAGTTGAGTGGCTAACTCCTTAAAAATGTTTGTGAAAAGCTAACACACATACACATAGTGGTGTACACTTGGTGGTGTTGGCACATTTGCAAAGGAGAAAGTTAGAGTTGAAACGGATCAACTCGGTGAACAAAAGGAGGCGAAAGGAGGTCACTATGAGTGACCGGACGCTGGCCTCGGTAGGACCGGCGTGTCCGATCAGTGGCAGCAGAGAGCGCGCGGTCTCAGTCTTATGACCGGATGCTGGCACAAAGAGTGACCTGACGCACAGGAGCCGAGTCCGATCAAGGTGACGTACGGTGATGTAGGCGGCGCTAGAGTTGGCGTGTGGGCGCAGTGCTAATCGGACGCTGGTCTGCGTCCGGTCGTGCAGGAGCGGACGGGTCCGATCGCAAAATAGAGGCTCGGGGAGCTCTCTAGAAATGACCAGACTCAGGCATAGTAGCGTCCAGTCATCCTCACGGTGCACGTCCGGTCGTAACTTAACCGTTGAGATTGGGCGCTCAGCATTTGAAGCCAGGGATGACGTGGCAGCCATCCATTGATCGAATGCTGGTAGGGTGCATCCGGTTGATCCGACTGGCGTGTTCGATCGTCTCGAAATCTGCCTAGTGAAGGGGTAACAGCTATTTTAGCCCATGGGGCTATAAATAGAAATGTTGGTCGGCCTTTGCCCGGTAGGGGAGGAGAGCTGAGCACACTAGAGCCTTGGTGGCTTGTGTGGTGGTGCTTGAGAGCCCTCTAAATCACTTGAGCTTGATAGTGATAATCCGATCGAGTGAGTGAGCGATTCTAGTGTGATTGCATCGTGAGGTTGCATCGAGTGGCACTAGGTGATCGAGTTGTAAGCCAGTGGTGCTTGTTACTTTTGGAGGTTGTCACCTCCTAGATGGCTTGGTGGTGGTCTCTGTTGAATCTCGCAAGAAGCTTGTGCGGTGCTTTGGAGAAGAGCTTTGTGAGGGGGATTGTGCTCACCCTACGGGAGCCACGAAGAGCAACTCTAGTAGAGCAAGACAAGAAGGGCGACAAGTGGTCCGGCCGGGTCAAGTGCTAGAGCTTGTGGTAAGCTCTCCACGTGGGAGAGTGTGACTTGCAGGTCACCACTAGCAAGAGGACCGACGACAACCTTGGAGCTTGTCTCAACAGGGACTAGCGTGTTGGCAAGCACGTGAACCTCAGGATAAAAATCATCGTGTCATCCTTGTATTCTCGTTGGTTTGCATCCTCGTTACACAAGCTTGTATTTACTTCATTTACATTGTGCTTGTGTAGTTGCTCTTGTAATTAGTTAGCGTGTGTAGCTTGCTAGTTACCTTCTTGCTTGTGTAGCATAGAAGTAGCTCCCTTGCGTGGCTAATTTTATTTGTGTAACCTTGTTAGTCACATTGCTTAGTTTGTGTAGCTAAGTGTTTACACTCTCTAATTTGGCATTGGTTGTCTTATTATTTAACATTGCTAGTGAGCTTAGGAGCTTTGTGCTTTTGCTTACTAGAATTGTGTAGGAGCTCCCCGGTGTGCAAAATACTAGTGGCATAGGTTTGTGTGACCTTACTCCTAGAATTGGATAGGTGAGCTCTAGCTAGCTTGGCACCTTAGTTGCTTAATTAGGATCTTTGCAAGGTGCTAGAGAACATAGATAGATGGGTGTAGTCTTAGCTAGACCGATAGTTTTAATTCCACACTTGTTTCGGTTAGCCAGCGCGATTAAGTTTTAGAAATGACTATTCATCTCCCCTCTAGTCCGCCATCTCGACCCTACAAGTGGTATCAGAGCTAGGTCTCTCATTTGTGTTCTTCACTGACCCGAGAGGATGGCGACTTATAGGCTAGATGTTGAGTGTCCACACATTTTTTATGGCACACACTTTGCACGGTAGAAAAATGAGATGATATTTAATTTTAAGTTTATTTGCTCTCAAATGTGGTGGATGATAGATGTAGGCTTTTCTCATGTGTTGGATGAAGACAATCCAACTCAAGCACAAGAGAAATGCCTAGATCTCAACATCCAAGCTACTGACATCATGTATAAATCTTTGGATGATAGCATATTGGAGAGATCATTGATATGAAGACTGCCCATGAGATTTGGAGTTATCTCAATAAGAAGTATGGGATGGTCTTTGATGATGATGATGAGCCCAAGAAGGAGGCACATGAGGATGTTGAGCATGACCACAACTTGGTGATTGTGGAAGATTGCTCCACCTCTTGGTCAAGTGATGATGATGATCATACTACATTACTACCACAAGATCACTTGACAACATTGATGATGATGCCACAAGTGTTGCACATGAAGATGCTACTCCATGCACACTTGATGGTGATAATGATGGATCATGCTCGGGCTATGAGAGTGATGTTTCTTCAAGCTCTCTAACTACATCACATTGCTTCATGTCACAAGGTGACACTAAGGTATCTAATGCAAATGTGATTGATCTTGATTCATATGAGGAGCTTCTAGATAGATATGGTTGCATGATCAAAGCTTTAGAAAAAGAGATGGCTAAAACCGAGAAATTGAAAAATGAAAACTCTTTTCTAAAGAACACATGTGAACAATAAAAGCATCTAGTTTATGTTACTACTTGTTCATATAAGGAGCTAAAATTGGCTCATGAGAAACTTAGTGTTGCTCATGATAATTTGGTACAAGACCATGCTTTTCTCACTAAGAAACTTTTAAATGAAAAATCTAAAACTAGTGAGAGCTCATCACATGGGTCAATTGATCAATCACATATTGTTGCTAACCCTTGTGATGTAGGCAAGAAGCATGTATCCATCTCTTGTGATGATTTATTAGCTATGCCATGTTCTTCACATATAGATGCTTGTTCTACTTCAATGTCTTGTGAGACTAACATTTTGAAGGAGAACATTGAGCTCAAAAGTGAAGTGAAGAATTTGAGCAACAAGTTAGAGAGGTGCTACAACTCTCAAGTCACCTTAGAGCATATGTTGAACAACAAAAGAAGCTATGGTGATATGAGTGGCATTGGCTTCAACAAGAGCAAGATCAAGGGTAAGAGATGGGACAAGAGAAGATATGAAAGAGAGATAAAGAAGCAAGAACAAGAGAAGCTCTCTCATTTCATGTGTTTCAAGTGCCATAAAGTGGGACATCTTGTAAATAGTTACCCTAACATTGAGAAGCTCAAGAAGATAAAAGAAGAAGAGAGGCTCAAGCATGTGAAGTGCTTCAAGTGCCGCACTTGGGGTCATCTTACCTCAATGTGCCCAACCAAGTAATTGGTGAAGCAACTAGAAGAGCCTCAACCAAAGCCATAAGTTAAGCAAGAGAAGACACCCCAAGAGCAAGTCAAGATCTATCATGAAGATGGTGGTGACTTGATGACAAAGAAGAAAAAAATAAGGAGTGAAAAGGCAAGGCATCCAATGCAAACTCAAGATGCCAAGATGATGAGCAAGACATAAGATGAGAAGAAAGTCTATGCTCACATCAAGTGCTTCAAGTGTGGAAATATGTGACACTTTGCCTCTAAGTGTCCTACCAAGCTTGAGAAGAAGGCTCAAGTAATCCATGAGAGGCAAGGCAATGGGAAGCACCACATGAGCAAGGAAGAGAAGGCTCAATCAAAGAGAAAGTGTTATTCATGTCGAAAAAGGGAACACATGGCACATTCATGTCCCCTAGGTAATACTCCTAAGCCTATTTTAATTGATGATGATTCTATGCTTAGGAAGGATGGTAATGGTACCTCTATGGTTGCTATTGCAAAATATCCTGCTATTCATACTAAGGCTATGCCTAAGTATGTTGCACCTAACTTGAGAGGACCCAAACTAGTTTGGGTACCATCAAAAAGTGGATGAATGATTATAGGTACCATGGCATTGGAGGCTTGATTTAATTGATCTCACATTGTTCATCACATATTGAATCAAGTTATGAAGCTTAGTGCATATCCAAACCCAATGCCAAATGAAAATTGAGTGAAGTCCAAATGCTATCAACATACAAGTGTCATATTCAAGTTGTTAGTGATTTATTGGATATATTTGATGGCTTGCAAATATTTGAGTTGAAGCTCACTAATTGGATGATCATGAGCTAACCAAGGTATATCTCTTGTTAATCATTTTATTTGGGTGCATATGAGTTAATTGAATTGGATAAATATGCAATGTTGCTTCTATAAGATGATTGAATGGATAATTGCTTAGTAATCAAATTTGGATTGATTTGTGTTGGATAAATTCATGAGATGACACTTAGTATGGATGGAATGGATATATGTCTTGTGGAAGTATTCAAACAAGTTAATTTCAAGTTTGGTTCATATTTGATGAAGTATAGCTCAACAGTTGAAATCTGTCCTATATTGCAAAATCTGAGCTAGTTGTGATCTTAGCAATGTTTGAGTGATCAAAACTTATTGGATTGGCATAAAAATTGGTGTACATGCTCTAAACTTATGGTATAAGATTATGTAGAAATTTCATGAAAATTGGATATGATGTGCTGCAGTTTTGGAGTAGATCTTGTCAGCTATAGTGCAGCAGTTTTCAGCATGTAATAGTGGTGGAAGAATTGAAATCTGGTAGCAATCTAAAAGTCAAATGAAGCTCCAATTTTTACAGCTGCTAGATGACTTAGTGAAGCACATCTCCACCAAATTTTGTGATATTTGGATTTGTACTTTAGAAGATATGCATTTTTCTTTGAAGAGTACAAAATCTGTCAGAAAAGTAACAATTATTGGATTTATTTATAGTCACTTTGATTGACAGGTTCTCAAGTTGGAAATATGTTTATAAGTGATTGTGGCACCTAAGTTTGGTTTTGAGATGATCTAGATGCATAACAAGCAAAGAGTACAAGGCCATTTAATTATGGAGTGTACTTTGCACACATTTGGTACTTAAATTGGAAGATTAAGATCAAACTCAAGATGAAGATGAAGTTTAAGTTCTAGAGATTATTGGAGATCATTTGGTAGAAAGAAAATAACTTAAACAAGTAAAAAGAAAAGGACTTGAAGAAGGAATCAAGCTTACTCATAAAGTTAAGTCCATCACTTGGATCAATCAATCAAGTTATTTCAAGTGAGTGTCAAGAATAATTCTTAGAGAGAGGTCACATCTCCCTAGTATAGGGACTTGCCACCTATGTGTAGGTAAACCAAGTGTGGTACCAAGAATTCACAAGTGATGTTTAGATCAACTCACAAATAGATTCGTTTCCTTTGCCACGCATAGATCAGGTAGTTGACTTGACCTTGGGGCGCAAAACCCTATGCTTTCTTGATGCATACTCCGAGTACCATCAGATCGCGATGAAAGAGTCCGACCAGCTCACGACCTCTTTCATCACCCTGTTAGGATTGTTCTGCTACGTTACGATGTCGTTCGGACTCAAGAACGCTGGGGCTATGTACCAATGTTGCATGACCAAATGCTTTGGAGACCTCATCGAGCAGACCACTGAGGCTTATGTGGACGACATCGTTGTTAAGTCCAAACAGATTGACCAGCTCATGGCCGACCTACAGCAAACCTTCAGGAAGCTCCGGGAGAATGGCATCAAGCTCAACTCTGAGAAATGCGTCTTTGGGGTCCCAAGGGGCATGCTGCTCGGATTCATCGTCTCTGAGCGTGGCATCGAAGCCAACCCAGTAAAAATCACGGCCATCACGAAGATGGGCCAAATTCTGAACCTAAAGGTAGTTTAGAAGGTTACCAGGTGCCTCGCGGCGCTTAGTCGCTTCATTTCATGCCTCGATGAACAAGGGCTCCCCCTTTACCGACTCCTAAAAAAACCAACCGATTCTCATGGATGCCTGAGGCTCAGGAGGTGCTTGACAAGCTCAAAGTGCTCCTGACAAAGGCCCCGATTCTAGTCCCGCCGGCTGAGGGAGAGCCGCTCCTACTCTACATCGCATCTACGACTCTGGTGGTCAGCGCCGCCTTGGTTGTAGAATGGGGAGAAGAGGGACATGCCCTCAAGGTACAGGGTCCCATGTACTTCATTAGCGACATCTTGTCTAACTGAAAGACATGCTACCCCTAGATCTAGAAGCTCCTATACGTCATCCTGATCACCAAGAGGAAGCTACGCCACTACTTCGACTCACACTAGGTGACTGTCATGTCATCTTCCCCCTCTTATCTAGAACCGGGAGACCACGGGGAGAATCACGAAATGGACGCTCGAGCTAATGGATCAAGGCATGATGTATGCCCCATGAATAGCCATCAAGTCTCAGGTACTAGCTGACTTTGTGGCCAAATGGACCGAGATCCAGATGCCACCGGTGGCCGTCGATCAGGAGTACTGGATGATGTACTTTGATGGATCATTGATGAAGAAGGGCGCCAGTGTTGGGCTAGTTTTCATTTCCCCCCTCGGGGTGTGCATGAGGTACGTGATTCGCATCCACTTCCCAGTTTCAAATAATGTGGTTGAGTATGAGGCACTCATCAATGGCTTGCACATCGCCATTGAGTTGGGCATCCGATGGCTTGACGTCCGAGGCGACTCACAACTGGTCATCGACCAGGTCATGAAGGAGTCAAGCTACCACAATGCCAAGATGGCTGTGTATTGTCATGTGGTTCGATAGTTGGAAGACAGGTTCAATGGCCTCGAGCTCAACCATATCCTAAGGCGGCTCAACAAAGCAGCCGACACATTAGCAAAAATGGCATCGAGCCAAGAGCTGGTCCCCACCGGCATCATTGCTAGCGACCTGCACAAGCCCTCAGCCCGATACGAGGAACTGAAATAGACTGGCAACAAGCCGCCAGTTCTGGGCTCGGGGGCTGACCGACCCTCAATTCCATTCGACCCTGAGGTAATAGAACTCGTCAAAGACCCAGCGGCGGAGCCTAACCCTCTGACCGACTAGAGAACACCTTATCTTGATTGCCTCCTCCATGAGGTGCTCCTAGCCGACAAGACGGATGCCCGATGGCTTGCGTGTCATGCCAAGTCCTTCATCGTCATCAAAGGGGAGCACTACAAAGCAGCCACACCAAAATCCTACAGCATTGCATCCTCACCGAGCAGGGGAAGGACCTACTAGAAGACATTCATGGAGGGTCTGTGGATATCACACCACACCTAGAACCTTGGTCAGAAACGCATTCTGACAAGGTTTCTACTAGCCAACTGTGGTGGCCGATGCCGAGCAGGTCGTATGCACCAGCAAAGGATGCCAGTACTACGCTCGACAAACTCAACTGTTGGGCCAAGCACTCCAAACGATCCCCATCATGTGGCCATTCGTGGTCTAGGGGCTTGACCTGGTAGGGCCCCTCAAGAGGGTGCCCGAGGGCTTTACGCACTTACTTGTCGTCGTGGACAAGTTCACAAAGTGGAGAGAGGCTTGGCCAATCACCGTGATCAAATCTGAGTAGGCCATGTTGTTCTTCATAGACATCATCCATCGATTTGGGGTTCCAAACTCCATCATAACAGACAACGACACATAGTTCTTGGGGAAGAAATTCCTCCAGTTCTGCAATGACCACCACATCCACGTTGATTGGGCTACCATAGCGCACCCCTACATGAACGGGCAGGTCGAGCGTGCAAACGGCATGGTCCTCCAAGGCCTCAAGCCTAGGATCTTCAACCAGCTCAACAAAGCCGGTGGACGGTGGGTCACGGAGCTCCCCTCGGTACTCTGAAGTTTAAGGACATCCAGCAGCCGGGCAACCGGTTACAAACCATTTTTGATGGTCTATGGCTCCAAAGCCATCCTCCCAACTAACCTCGACTATGGAGCACCAAGGGTCAAGGCCTACAATGAACAGGGAAACAAAACATCTTTATAAGATGCCATGGACCTGCTTGACAAAGCATGCGACGTCGCCCTGCTTCGTTCGACCAAATACCAGTAGGCACTATGATGGTACCATAGCCGACGCATGCAGGGTCACGCCTTTGGCGTAGGCGATTTAGTCCTTCACCGCATCCAGAGCAGCAAAAATCACCACAAGCTTTCGGCGCCATGGGAAGGACTGTACATCATCGCAGAAGTACTCTGACCCGGCACCTACAAGCTCAAGTCTGATGACGGCAAAGCCCTCGCCAATGCTTGGAACATCGAACAGCTACATCGCTTTTACCCTTATTCTTCCCTTTCAAAAGGTTATAATATGCTTATCAAACTAAGTAATGTTTCTGCAAAAACCGAAAAATGTTACCTCCTATCGGGTTCGCTCCTGATCTGATCGGTCTTCAGTAACACTCGACCCTAGCAACTACCTGGGGTCAGGTCTTACTCGGGGGCTGATAGGAGTACATATACTCAGAAACATTTTCCCATCCGACCCTTCTTTTTTATGACAAGACCTAGAAATAAGAGTTGCTGAAAATTAACGATGAGTAAAACTGGTCGGAATACAAAAAGCCTATGCCCCGACGGCTACGGCATCGCTTGCTTACCAGCGCGATCATTACTTAGTCGCTCACAACTTAAGTTTCTAATGCCTTAACATAAAAACAAGGGTCGGATCGCAACAAATTTTATATATACATATATATAGAAAGGCCGAACAATGTTTCCGACCATAATAAAAGTTTTTACAAAAAGACCGACGCTGCTAACTAAACATCCTTGGGCGGGATTTCTTTTCCAACCTTCTCCGCCAGGTCCTGCGCTAAGAGAGCCGCTTCCTTCTCAATTTCATCTAGCTCGGCATCAGTGTAGCCCAGCACGAAGCCCTCACTGATAACCGGTAGGTCGATGTTAATGTAGTGGGAGCGGGCGATGGCGAACGCGCGATGGACGCCGGTGTACAAGGCCTCCCTTGTGAGTGCGCCTGCCTAATCCGGGATCTAGGTAACCTGGACTACGAGCGAGCTTGTCTTCACGACTGGGGCAACCTCGAGGTCGTTGAAGACCAACCCGACAGCAACGCGCAAGGTGTCATGGTCGTCACTCTCCGACTGGAGTTGACCCCGCACCTTGGAAAGTTGCCCCTGTAGGACTGCTCAAGCCAAACATCAAAGAGCATCAGAAAACCAACTGCAAGCGTCAAGCAAAAAGGTAACCAGAGCCTCATCTTTCACTTGCTCCTCAAGGAGCATCTTCTCCCTCTCGAGCACGCTAACATCCCTGGCCAAGGTAGCGGCCAGGCCCTCGGCTTCTTCCTTCAACTTCTACTCATTTTCGAGCACGCATCAAGCATCGGCGCTCTCTTGACGGGCAAGGTCAAGGGCCGGGTGGAGTCGTCTAAGCTCCATGGCATCTTCCCTGGCCTTGGCGACCACAGCCTTGAGCTTGTCCTTAGCCTCCTTGGCATGTTGATGCGCTTCCTGTTCCTTGGTCTAGAGGCTCGCCACCTCGTCCTGCAGCCATGACACTTTGGTAGCAATCCCCCAGACCTCCCTCTCATGACGGAGGAACAGGGACTTCTCCTAGCTATGCATCATAAGCGACTATGAAAAAAACTCAGGTTATAATTATATAAACAGGGCTCGAAAGTAGAAAACATGAAGACACAACAAACCTGGCCAGCCGGGACGACGTCATCCTTCAACAGCCCCAACGCATCGGTCAGAGAGCGGACCGTGGACTCAAGTCCTGAGCGCACGCTCGTCCAGTCCTTCACCTCCGCCGGGTCATCGAGGGTGAACACCGAGTCGCTCGGGTCCAGCCACCTGGCCCAACGGAGCCAGTTTCTTCCCCACGCAAGCGGATTGTTGCCCAGCCAGACAAGGGATCAGGAGGGCCCAGCCCCAACCGAGGGATCATGAAGCGACCTGATTTCCGCGAAGGGAAATCCACAGAGTCGAAGTGTAATTAGACCGTTGTAGATCATATTACCCAAATTCCAGTCGAATACCACATCCATACAACGATAATATCAGAGTACAAATAGTGTGGAATTACATAATTTATTACATCGCCGCATTGCCGGAATCAAAAGTAGCATTCATTCAGAACAGCTTGAAGATAAGATCGCCAAACTCGAGAGTTGGCATGAACCCCTCAACCGTCAAACTCCTCGGAGCTATACTCCTCAGCAGAACCTGTGTGCCAAAATTTATCAGTACGATTTGTACTGGCCACTCCCACCCTATGAGCATTTGCTTTGTGGAAATTGGATGCAAGTTGGATATAATCAAAAGGAATCTATAAGGCTAGGGTTTCCTATGTCTTAGCATGTCAAGTATATAATAATAGTTGGTCAAGTTTTAACACCCTTCCCACACCCATTCCACCCCATTTCCATCCAGAGCCAGGTTTCGATCCTAGGATCGATATACCCCATCTCCACACCATCACCATACCATCGCTAAGTCGATAGACCAACTCCCTCTCAGCACTGTCTCAAGGTCCGTAGCTCCTGGCTACGACCGACACTCTCTCATGGGGGAAGAAGAGAAGGACTCATCTCACTATCTAGTTTAAGCGAAACCTAGGAAAGGTCCATAGCCGACCAGTCGGCTCATGTATCGATCGATCAACCATACACTCTGCAGAGGTTTTACATAACCACAAGATCTGCCTTCTTCGCTGACCGTCATCAACTAGGCTGATTCCGGCCGCTTGCTAGCCTAGGATAATGCCACTCTACCATTCAGCCCTGGTACACCCCAAGTCTAGTCTGGGGTGGCTGAAACTGTGAGTCATGAGCTGGGTCCACAAGGTCTCCATGAAGTCTCAGAAGGGTGTGGGGGAATCCTCCGCGCCCCGTACCTCCTTACATTGTCCGCTATCAACCTAGCAGTAGTGGCAATATCCTACCAAGTAGTCCGGCTGTCCCGCACCATATAGGGCGAGTGGTACGTAAGGCTTCCCGGTGAATCTGAGTACTAGTAAGTCCTTAGGGATAACCAAGACAGAATGTCTTCATCAGGGTTTCCATTTACCGTGCCACCATAGCACCTCCATCCCGAGCTCCTCCTATCACAGGTTCACACCCAGGACCACCTCATATACCATTTACCCACCACAGGTATCCATTCCAGGGGTGCCCAGGTAGCACCCCATGGCAAGACTTGCCCTAGGCTCATCGTATACTCCAACTTGGTCAACACAACCCTCACCCTCCACACACCCAAGTCACACACGTAGCACTCTCCCCATAGTCCAGATAGCACCAGTTTCCACCACGCATTTAATGTAGTATAAGCGTAGTAGAAGTATAAGCAATGAAATATAGCAGTAAGCATGTGTCTAGCCTAATAGCAGGGTATGCAGGGGTAAGGTTGCGTCAAGGTAAAGGCCATTAAGTAAGCATACTACCATGCAAGTCTTAGCATAGTATGATTATAGCAGTAAAGTATTGTAATAGCAGTTCTATGTTAGCCATGCGTAATAGGTGCTACGAGATTGGGTGGGATGTGGCACCTTCAGTGTAGTCATCTCCATACTCCTCACGGTACTCATGATCCTCGTCCGTCTGGTTCTCCTCCAAGTCTGCATACGATCGAATTATAGTCGCGTTAGCGACGTCTATAGAATAGCACAAAGAAGCAATGAAAATTCAAAAGAGCCAAATGGACTCAAACAAGGGTTCATTGCGTAAAGTTCGATTTTAGATGAATTTTGGTCCTAGTTTCGTATTTTTCTGAGGTGGTATGAATTAGTTATGAATTTCCAAAGTTTTAATCATTTCTAAAAATGGAAAAGGCTGAATTAATCCTGGGCTGACACGTGTCACGCTGTGACTGGTCCACATGGCATGCTGATGTCAGCGTGACGTTATCTACGTCATCAGCTACTGACAGGTGGGGTCCGCATGGCGGTGTCACTGACATGTGGCCCCGGTCAACGGTCAACGTTGACCGGTCAATGATCAATACAGGCCGGGTCTAGACTGGGCCGGTTGGGCCTAGATACGGGCTGAGCTTTGGCCCACCATGTGGCATGCGCTGGTGCGGCCACTTCATCTTACTGGGCCACTAATGGGCCATGATCTACGGGCGCAGGTGAGGCACGGTTCATGGTGAACCCGCCTGTGTTGGTCCATAGACCGTAGAGCCGGTCTATGATGGACTTGGTCCACTTACTCCTTCCTAGGGTTTGGTTCACATGCATGACGTGGTCGTGGTCGAAGCTGCTCGGCGGAGCGGCTCGGGATGTGGTCGGCGAGGTCATGGTCGGTGCTCGGTGGAGCTGCTCGGGACGTGGTCGGCGAGGTTGTGGTTGGTGCTCGGCGGAGCTGCTCGGGACATGGTCATGGTCGGCGAGGTCATGGTCGGCGAGGTCATGGTCGGTGCTTGGCGGAGCTGCTCGGGACGTGGTCATGGTCGGTGAGGTCGTGGTCAGTGAGGCCGTGGTCAGAGCTTGGTGATGGGAAAATCCCCTTCTCTTCCCTGATGGGGCTCCCGCAGGCGGTGAGGTCACCGACGAGCTTCCGCGGTGGCGCTAGCATCCGATTAGGATAGGCAATAGCTTTCCCCAAGCCTCGGCAATTGCGACGGTGGGGTCGGGGCGACGGCTAGGGCTTCCTAGGGCTCTGGCCACGGTGTACGGTGGCGTGGGTTTGTCGGTGTGCATGGATAGGGCTGCAGTGGTAGCGAGAGCCTAGTTGGAAGAGCGTGTGAGCTCCACGGTGCTTCTACAGACATGGTGGGCATGTTGACGGAGCTCCTAGTGCTCCTCGTGGCTCTGGCCATGGTGGTGGGGGCAAAACAGAGGTGGTGGCGCTCTAACGAGGTGCAGTGCGGCAATGCAGGGCTCCGGTGGGCTTCTTCTTCGGCTAAGGTGAGCGCGGTGTGTCTCACATCATGGCGAAACCAGTCGGGTGTCAACATTGCCTTTTTCATAATGTAGAAGACGCGGTGGTCTCACCATGGTTGTGCTCTCGGCCATGGTGAGCATGTCCATGCATGTGCGCTCCTACTCCGATGTACAACGTCATGGCTGGGGTCCTTCTTTTGGCTGATGGCAGCACGCACGGTGCGTCCTGGGTCTCGACAGCGTGGCCATGGCAGTCTCCCTAGCTAACCCGTTGGGCTAGGCCGGAGCTCGAAGCTTCATCAAGTTTCGATCCTGGCGGTGCACGTTCCATTTAGCTAGGGAGGTGGTCTCAGCAAGATGGCTCACCGTAGGGTTCGTGGCGGTAGGATGGCGGTGCAGTGGCGAGATGAGGACGTGATGAGGCGATGCTGTGCCATGCCAAGCAGCTATGTCGCTGTAGCTGATCGGGGCGGCGCTCCTGGCTCCGGCGAGGTCCTCCCCGCCGCGGCTTCCTTCTCCTCCTTGCTTCTCTCTCCTCCCTCTCTCTCAGCTTGACGCTGTGTGGTGCTATGCCACCAGCGGCGGCGGCGAACGGGCTGAGGGTTAGGGCTCACGGTCGTTGGCTTTTATAGCCGAGCTCCAAGGGCTCCGATGGCGGACGGCGATCGAGCGGTGGTGATACGTGCGGTGCATCCAACGGCTCTCGTGCGGTTGCGTAGGCACGGCGCAAGGGGGAACAAGGTCATGCGATTTGCATGACCCTGGGCCTGCGCCTACCACGCTGGTCAGCTCCTGGTCACGTGGGAGAGGTTGGCGTGGGGAGGAAGAAGATGCTACTGTGCTAACAAGCGGGGTCGGGTCGTCAGGCGCTTGGCGCGATGTGGTTGCGTGCTGCACGTGATGACTGACGAGCGGGCTCGGCTTGTCAGCGGTTGTGCGCATGCGGGCGGCGATGCTGGGCCGGCTCGCAAGCCTGAGCAGGCCTGGGCTGCTGCTGCTCCCTCTTCTTTCCTTCCTCTTTTATTTGTTGCCAATTTGGTTAGGGTTTATCATAAATATTAAGTAAGTTAGTTAAACATCACATAAGGCAAAAGAATCCAAATCACAAGTGGGTCTAAGGATGCATGCATGATTTATTTATTTAGGAATTTAATTACACATGTGGCATAAAACCAAACTATGCTTATGATCTTAACCTAGTTGGGTTACATCTAATCCAAAACTAGGGTTGGGCTTCTACACGTGTCACTCAACATCACATAGGGTTAAACAAAAATTTTGTGGTTGTGATTTTTGGTGTGTGGATTTTTGGGTTGTTACAGTCCTACCCCCTTAACAGAATCTCGCCCCTGAGATTAAAGCGTAATGTACTCTTCGAAGAGGTAAGGATATTGTAGCCAGAGGTCAGACTCTTTCTCCCATGTTGCTTCTCTCTCAGTGTGGTTGCTCCATTGGATCTTGTACATAGGAATAGTTTTGCTTTGGGTCTCCTTGGTGTCTCTCCCTTGAATTCTGATAGGATGTTCTTTATACTCGAGGGTGTCTTGAATGTCAAGTGTATCAGTTGGAACTACTTCATTGGCCACTCTCAAACACTTGCGTAGCTGAGAGACATGGAATACGGGATGTACACCCGCCAATTCCTTAGGTAGCTCAAGTTTGTAAGCGAGTTTTCCAATCCTTTTGTGGATCTTGTATGGCCCAACAAATCTAGGGGCTAGCTTTCCTTTCACATAGAATCTGACAGTTCCACGTAGCGGGGATACCTTGAGATAGACGAAGTCTCCCACATTGAACTCAAGTTCTCTTCTTCTTTTGTCAGCATAGCTCTTGTATCGACTTTGGGCAATTCTCAAATTCTCCTTTACTTGGGCAACTCCTTCTTCTGCATCTTGGATCTTAGCAGAATCAAAGAACGATCTTTCTCCCGGTTGAGACCACATCAAAGGTGTCTTACAAGGTCTGCCGTATAGAGCTTTAAATGGCAACATCTTGATACTGGCTTGGTAGCTGTTGTTGTAAGAGAACTCGGCATAGGGTAGGCATTTCTCCCAATCAGAGCCATAATTCAGCACACCAGCGTGAAGCATGTCTTCTAAGATCTGATTTACTCATTCTATCTGTCCATCTGTCTATGGGTGATAAGCAGTACTGAAATCAAGTTTGGTTCCAATGGACTTGTGCAGAGCTTCCTAGAATCAGGACACAAACTGAGGACCACGATCAGGTACAATACTAGAGGGAGCTCCATGTAGTCTAAGAATATGCTCAACATATAGATCTGCTAATTTTTCGGCATTGGTCTTGGTCTTAACTGGTACAAAGTGAGCAATCTTGGTCAAATGATCTACAATCACCTAGATGGAATCATTGCCTTTCTGTGATCGGGACAATCCAACTATGAAATCCATGGATATGCTCTCACATTTCCACTCGGGAATGTCAAGAGGCTTTAGCAATCCTGTAGGCCTTTGATGTTCAGCCTTGACTCTATTATAGGTGTCACATCGTGCCACATGTCCTGCAATGTCTGTCTTCATGCCTTTCCACCAAAAGTGTTTCTTCAAGTCTTGATACATCTTTGAACCTCCAGGGTGAATACAGTACTTGGAATCGTGAGCTTCTAACATAATTTCCTCTCGTAGCTCTGGGTCAGATGGAACACAGATTCTGTTCTTGAACCAGATGGTTCCTTGTTCATCTTCCTGGTGGTTGGTCTTGTAGCCTAGTTTCATCAGACCATGGAGATATTCGATCTCTTCACAACTTTTCTGAGCTTGACGGATACGATCAGTGAGATCATACTATATGCGGAGCTCATTTAACAAGCCATGCGGTAGTATCTCAAGTTGGAAATCTTCAATCTCATCCTTGAGCTCAGGTGGTACGGATTCAGTGATCCAAGTGTGACAGTAACTCTTGCGACTGAGAGCATCTACGACTACATTAGCCTTTCTCGGATGATAGTGAATTTCTAGGTCATAGTCCTTGATCAACTCTAGCCATCGGTGTTGCCTCATATTTAGATCTTCCTGAGTGAAAAAGTACTTCAAGCTCTTGTGATCCATATAGATATCACACTTATTGCCTATCAAATAGTGTCTCTAGATCTTTAAGGCATGCACAACTGCTGCTAACTCAAGATCATGGGTTGGGTAATGGTTCTCGTGTTCTTTCAACTGTCGAGACGCATATGCTATCACTCTTTCATCTTGCATCAATACACAACCCAGTCCTTGGCGGGATGCATCACAATAGACCACGAAATCTTTACTGATATCAGGCAATGCTAGCACAGGAGTTGTGGTAAGCTTCTGTTTCAATTCCTAGAATCTTTGTTCGCACTCAGGCGTCCATTCAAACTCCTTAGTCTTTTTCAAAAGGTTGGTCATTGGATGGGCTATCTTGGAGAAGTTCTCAATAAATCAGCGATAATATCCAGCCAATCCCAAGAAACTTCTGACTTCTATCACATTACGGGGTTGATCCCACTCTTTCGTAGCTTTGATCTTGGCTGGGTCAACTGTGACACCTTCAGCTGATAGTACATGGCCTAAGAAGGCAACTTCCTGTAGCCAAAATTCGCATTTACTGAACTTTGCGTAGAGCTGATGTTGGGCTAGTTTTTCCAGTACAGTTCTTAGATGATGTTCGTGTTCTTCAGCGTTGGATGAATAGACAAGGATGTCATCAATGAATACTACCATGAACTTATCCAGATCATCCATGAAGACCTTATTCATCATGTTCATGAAGTATGCGGGAGCATTCGTGAGTCCAAAGGACACCACGGTGAACTCAAACTGGCCCATACCTAGTCACGAAAGCTGTCTTTGGGATGTCACTTTCTTGAATCTTCATCTGATGATAGCCAGATCTGAGATCAATCTTGGAGAAATACTTGGCACCTCAGAGCGGATCAAGCAGATTATCGATCATTGGCAGGGGGTACTTGTTCTTGATGGTGACTGCATTCAAGTTCCGGTAGTCAATGCACATTCTCATCGAGCCATCCTTCTTCTTAACAAATAGAATAGGGGATCCCTAGGGCGAAGCACTGGGTCTGATATATCCCTTCGAGATGAGCTCATCAAGCTGTTTCTTGAGCTCGGCCAGTTCATCAACTGACATGCGATAGGGTCTCTTGGCAATGGGTCCTGTTCCCAGCAAAAGATCAATGATGAACTCTACATCGCGGTCTGGTGGCATATCCGGTAATTCTTCAGGGAATATAGCAGGATAATCTCTGACCACAGGCACATCATGAACCATCTTCTCCGCTTTTTGTGATTCTGAACTGGCTTTAAGGGCACATAGGATAGAGGTGGACTTTCTGGACTAGGGTTCACATATAATAACTTGGCCTGATGGGTGGGTCACTTGGACATATCTAGGTGAACATGATATGATACCTCGGTGAATGGTTAACCAATCCATACCTAATATGATGTCTAGGTTTGTGGAAGGTAACAGGGTTAGGTCGGCTTTAAAGATAAGACCCTCAATGATAAGACTCACTCCCTTACAGATGTGGGTGCATTTTAGGTCTCCTAGAGGTGAACTGGTGATGATAGGCTTTTCATGTGGGGTTACAGGTAGGTCATGCTCTCGTGCAAACTTGGATGATATGTAAGAACAAGTTGCTCTAGAGTCAAATAGAACTGATGCAGTATTGCCATTAACTAAAAACATACCGTACACAATATCAGGGGCAGCTTGTGCTTCCTCGGCGTCTAGATGGTTTAGACGTCCATGGGTAGCAGATCCCTTGAACTGAGACTTCTGAGCAGCTAAGTTCTGTGGGCACTCAGCGGCTTTGTGACCTAGTTGGCCACAAGCGAAGCAGGTGAAAGGCGTACTGCCTATAGGGGTTGGCGCGGGTACCTTCCAGTTTCCAGTGCTTGGTGCGAAGCGGTTCTGTGCTGGGCGTTCATTCGTAGAGCAGGAACGGTTGAAACGGTCTTGAGTGTTATGGTCTTGAGCATAATGGTCCTAGGTGTAACGATCCTAAGCAGGGCAGGAGTATTTGGCAGTGTACCCTCCACTACCCCTACTCGATCTAGGGTTATCATCCCTGTTGTGGCGAGAGCGTTCCCTGGATGGTGCATCTCTGTAGAACCTCTTGTGATCATGACCACGGAAGGACTCCTTAGGCTTACGCTTCCTCTCCCTGTACTCCTCTCCAGCTTCAGCACGGTCCTTCTCAATCTAAATGCAGCGATCCACCAGAGCACGCAACGTGCTACTCTCAATACTGCCAAACTTCAGCTTGATGTGCGGGTTAAGTCCCTTGTGGTAATAGTACAACTTCTCCTTCTTAGAGTTCACAACATAGGAAGGTGCATAGCGTAGAAGGTTGGTGAAACGAGTAGTGTACTCAGTCACCCTGTCCTTTCCCATCTTGATGTTGCAGAACTCCTCAGCTTTGGCCTCCATGATACCCTTGGGAATGTGATACTCAGTGAATGCTTCAACGAACTCTTCCCATGAGATGTTGGCAGGGTCCTCATGGGAATCACTGAAACTGTCCCACTAGGCGCGTGCTGCACCTGTGAGCTGGTGTGTGGCAGCTCCAACACACTCATCGTCGGTGAAAGTGGTGAGGTCAAGCTTCTTCTCCATCTCCTTGAGCCAGTCATCGGCCACAAGCGGGTCAAGGTCGGTGCCATCATAGGTAGGTGGCCTTAGTTTCAAAAATCCTTCTAGCTTCCTTTGGAAGTCATTCTGCTGACCTCCCTAGCGACGGTTTGCTCCATTAACCAGAGCTGCAAGAAGCTGGGTCTGTTGTGCCATCACTTCTGCCAGGTTCGACGGTGGTGGTGGCGGAATGTTCTCCTCAGGCGGTGGGGTATTCTCCAGGTTGAAGGGTATTCCTCCACGGCCACGACCACGGTTGTTGCCACCACGCCCCCCATTTGGTTCGACTGGTTTAGGGGTGGGCGCACATCCACGGTTCATTAGGCGATCAGATCGGCGGTTCAGCATCTGCAACACGGATCATAGGAATCTTAGTGTTTGTGCCATAAGTGCTTATAATTTAGTATGATTTCATGATTTTGACAATTTAAAGAAAAACATTTATACTATCCAACACTCATTACAAAGAAGCAATAAGATCCATAAGATGCAATAAGATCCAAAACATTCATTACATGGGTTTTATTACATAGCATCATCTCCAGTAGCTACACTTGAAGACTTGTGAGAATCGTACTATGCATAGTGTAATGGAGACGGGGATCCCAATCTTTCGTCAGGTGATGGTAACTATCGTTGTGGCGGAGAGTGACACACCGATCTGGCTTCAGATCGAAAGATCGAACCCTACAATCTTAGCACCATAGCTCCTTTGGTTATCAACCGAGTCACGGACTAGGTTGACCTCACCAAGAAGGCTAATCCCTGCCTGCGCAATGAAGAACACAAGCAAGAACAAGAAAGAACGCAACTAATTTGCAGATGAATGATTAAACTCACAAAGTTGGGGTCTCACAAACCGATAAACGACAAAACTGTTCTTAACAGATTAATCTAAGCAAAACTCAAACCCTAATGGAGGGGTGGCGGCTGTTTATGAAGACTCTAGGGTCATGCAAGACCCCTGGATGCGCCCCTAATGGGCCCAAACTCGATACATGGTCCAACGGACCCAAAAGACGGTGTCGCAGCACCTTGGCAGATTCTGGACGCTGACTTGTTTCGACGATTCCCGTTGATTCCGAACAGATTTTTATGTGAAACCACTTGGATTGGCTTCCTTATCAAATTAGCTTTCCATCCATATATGGATCATCGAAAACGGAGTCCGGATGCGTCATGGGCGACCAGTTTAAGGCAGACTAGTCCTGGAGGCCGAGGCAGACTCGAATTCGTGTTGGACTGGGCCTCCGGCTTGTGTTGGACGTCCTTGCTGGTCATCATCACCTCCTCCACGTCCTCTTAGTCCCTCTTGACCCTCTCCAATGTTCCTAAGCAAGATAACATCATTAGGTTGTAGTCTATTCTCAAAAGTATGAAAAGGATCGCTTAAGAATGAGCTCACCTGTAAATTGAGTTGACGCATTTGAGCCCGGGTCATTGGACCTTGCATGACGGTTGGAGGATCAGCTGGTACATCCAAAGGAGTGTCCTCATCATCCTCCCCCTCTTGAATTGGAGTCGTCCTCGACTCAAGCTCATCTTCTTCTCCCAAATAAGGTTTCAAATCTGCAATGTTAGAAGTGGGACTAACCCCGAACTCGGGTGGCAACTCAAGTTTGTATGCATTATCATTTATTTTCTCAATAATCTTATAAGGACCAGCTGCTCTTGGCATTAATTTAGACTTATGTAGCTTAGGAAATCTATCTTTTCTTAAATGTAACCAAACCAAATCACCCGGTTCAAGGTCAATCTCTTTTCTACCTTTACTACCAGCAATTCTATACTTTTCATTCATGCTTTCAATATTTGCTTTAGTTGTTTCATGCAACTTACGAATAAAATCAGCACGCTCTCTAGCATCACTATGTATTCTCTTAGTGGTAGGTAAAGGCAAAAGATCAATAGGAGCACGAGGGTTAAAACCATACACTACCTGAAAAGGACTTACCTTGGTGGTGGAATGTTCCGCCCTGTTATATGCAAACTCCACATGCGGCAAACACTCTTCCCACATCTTCAAATTGCGCTTCAAAATGGCTCTCAACATGGTGGACAATGTTTGATTCACAACCTCAGTTTGCCCATCAGTTTGGGGATGACATGTTGTAGAAAACAGCAGCTTGGTCCCCAATTTATTCCACAACGTGCGCCAAAAATGACTCAAGAATTTTGCATCACGATCTAAAACAATAGTAGAAGGCATACCATGCAAGCGAACAATTTCTTGAAAGAAAAGGTCAGCGATATGAACAACATCGTCGCTCTTATGACAAGGAATAAAATGTGCCATCTTAGAAAAACGATCAACCACCACAAAAATACTATCCCTCCCCCTCTTAGTCCTTGGCAATCCCAACACAAAATCCATAGATATATCTGCCCAAGGAGTAGAAGGAATAGGAAGAGGCATATACAAACCATGTGGGTTCAATCGTGACTTAGCTTTTTGACATGAGGCACACCGAGCCATGTACCGCTCCACATAACGCCTCATCCTAGGCCAAAAGAAGTGTGTTGACAGCACCTCCTTCGTCTTCTTGGCACCAAAATGTCCCATCAATCCGCCTCCATGTGCCTCCTACAACAACAAAAGATGAACGGAACCAACTGGAATGCATAGGCGGTTAGCTCTAAACAAAAACCCATCGCTGATCATAAACTTATTGCGGATGAAGGGGCATAGCTCCATTGCCCATTTGACGATGCGCCCGTTCGCATCCTTATTGCGGATGATGTCCCCCAAAGGGTACTCGGTCATGACCACCACAAGATATCCGTCGAAGTTATGTCTCAACTTTTGGGATGTTATCAGTATGGCGTAGAGCAGTTTCTGAATCTGTGGGTACCTGGTCTTAGATTCATTGAGTACCTCACTGACAAAATAAATTGGCCGCTGTACCTTATAGGTGTGGCCCGGCTCGTCGCACTCGACCACCATGGTAGTGGAGACCACACGATTGGTTGCTGCAATGTAGAGTAGGAGGGTTTCGTCTTCTCTAGGAGCAGTGAGGACTGGAGGTGATGTAAGGTAATGTTTTAGCTGTGTGAAGGCAGCGTCTGCTTCTTCCGACCACTCAAACTTCTCGGATGCTTTGAGCAGTTTGAAAAACGGTAGCCCTTTTTCTCCTAATCTTGATATGAAACGGCTTAGAGCGGCCATGCATCCGGTAAGCTTCTAGACATCCTTCACCTTTTTGGGGGGCTTCATGTCTAAGACAGCTTTGACTTTCTCCGGATTAGGGCGTATGCCGTCGTAACTGACGACGTTGCCTAGCAATATACCAGAAGGAACACCAAAGATGCACTTCTTTGGGTTTAACTTCCATTGGAATGTATTGAGGGCCGCGAAGGTACATTTTAGGTTGTCAACAAGGGTATGTGCTTCCTTGGTTTTGACAACTACATCATCCACATAGGCCTCTACTAGGTCATCTTTTATCTCGTCTGCGAGGTAGGCCTGAATGGCGCGTTGGTATGTAGCCCCGGCGTTCTTGAGCCCAAACAACATAGTCGTGTAGCAGTAGGCGCCGAAAGGCGTGATGAAAGACGTCTTGATCTGATTGTCCTTTTTGAGAGCGATCTAGTGATAACCAGAGTAGCAATCGAGAAAAGAAAGCAGCTCGCAACCGGCGGTTGAATCTACGACCTCGTCTATGCGAGGTAAGCCGAAGGGGTCCTTAGGGCAGTGTTTGTTGAGATCAGTGTAATCAACGCACATTCTCCATTCATTATTCTTTTTGCGTACAAGAACCGGGTTGGCTAACCACTCCGGATGATACACTTCTTTAATAAATCCGGCTGCCAAAAGCCGTGTAACTTCTACCCTAATCGCCTCCTTTTTGTCGTGAGCGAACCGTCGTAGCTTCTGCTTGATTGGTTTGGCCTTGCTTTTGACATTTAAGGAGTGCTCGATCAAGTTCCGAGGTACACCGGGCATGTCGGCAGGTTTCCATGCGAACACATCCACGTTGCTCCTCAAGAACCCGACGAGCGCATCTTCCTATTTGGGATCCAGGTTGGCCCCGATAAGGGCTATTTTGCTGGAGTCGCCATCGACCAGCTGGATCACCTTGTGCTCCTTTGACTTGATGTTCTTGCGCGGAGTCTTGAGGTCTAGGATCTCCAGGTGGTCGGCTGAGGCCTTCTTAGCGTCGAGCACGGTCTCGGCCATGCGAATAGAGAGGTCGTGGGCCTCTGCTATTTTGAAGCTGTCGTCCTCGCAGGTGTAAGCTGCATATACGTTGCCCCTGAGGGTTAGGACTCCTTTCTCGGTAGGCATCTTGAGCACCAGATACCTGTAATGAGGTATGGCCATGAACTTGGTGAGCGACGGTCGACCAAGAATAGCATGGTAGGTGCCGTCGAAGTCAGCGACCACAAAATTGACGTAGTCGGTGCGGAAGTGGTCCGGAGTCCCAAATTGCACAGGTAGCGTGATCTGCCCAAGAGGTGTAGAGCTCTGTCCGGGGAGAACGCCCCAGAACTGTGCCTCGTACGGCTTTAGGTCCGCCTGGGCTATTTTTAGGGCGGGCAGACTGTTCCTGAACAGTATATCGATGGAGCTGCCGCCGTCGATAAGTACCCTGTCGAACTGAACTTTGTTGATACAAGGATCGAGGACTAGGGGAAAACGCCCTGGCTCAGGTATGGCAGCCCATTGGTCCTTCCTGCTAAAGTAGATTTCACGGTGAGACCACGGAGGGAGCCACGGATCGGTGAGAAGGTTGTCGGTGTTTGCCACATTCAAGCAGGCGTGGGCGAGCAGCTTGCATTCTCGTTTGGTCTCAATGGACACCTTATCACCGATGATGGTGTGCACGTGATCAGTTGGCTTGACGTATTTATGACGAGGGTCTGCATCGTCGTCGTCGTTATCCTCGTTGCGTTGTTCTCCTACGTCGTTAGGCTTGTCGGACGTATCCGGAACCTGTTGACGCGTGTAGATAGTTTTGAGGACACGGCAATTCTCCATGGTATGGTTCGACTTAGGATGGAGCTGGTAGGGCCCCTTCAATGCTTTGGCGTAGTTGTCTTCGTAATTACGACGTCCGCCCCCCTTTTTAACAGTATTGACCTCGCCGTCGTCTTCCCGAGCGCGCTTGCTCCTGTAATCGTCACGGCGGTTACGCCGCTGATTACGTTGGTCACGGTGGTCGCGAGAGTCGTTGCGCTGGTTGCGGCGGTCAAAATTGTCGTTCCGACCACGACCGCCGTGGTAATCGTCGCGGTGTGGGGGGTGATCGGAGCGTGGAACCCTTGCTGCTTCTTCAACAATTATCTTTTTAGCATCGTCGACATCCGCGTATTTCTTGGCGGTGGCTAGGAGCGCTGTGACTGATTCAGGTCTCTTCCAGAGGAGCTTGTCCCTTAGGGCGTCGTGGAAGCGGAGGCCAGTGACGAAAGCCTCGATTGCCTCATTGTCGGAGATTGATGGGACCTTGATGCGCATCTCTGAGAAACGCCGAACGTACTCGCGCAGTGGTTCGTCTTTCCGATCTCGGATCCATTGCAGATCGTACTTGTTGCCGGGTTGTTCACAAGTAGCGATGAAATTGTCGATGAAAGCCTGCTTGAGCTCCTGCCAAGAATCAAAATAGTTCGCCGGCAAGCTAACCAGCCATTGGTGACCTGCATGACCAACAGCGACTGGGAAGTAGTTAGACATGACGTGCTCGTCCGCCATGGCTGATCGGTACGTGGTTTCATAGAGCATGACCCATAATTTGGGGTTTTCCTTGCCGTCATACTTCTGATGTTTCTCGAGCTTGAAATTCTTGGGCCATATGACTTGGCGAAGGTGCGGAGTAAACTGCTTCAGACTCGGCGGACCGTGGGTGGTGTCATACTCCAAACGGCGGTGGCTTTCGTAGGATGCTCGATCGTCGGCTCTCTGGTTGATGCGAGCACGCAGATCCCGTCCACCGAGGTAATGGCGGAGATCGTTATTGCCATCACGGCGATCCTGATTGCCATCTGGATTAGCTCTGCGACCATGGTTATCGCGGCGATTGTCGCGGTTGTCCTGGCGGTCATTGTCCCAACGACGGTTGTCATTCTGGCCACCATCATGGCTATCGTTGTTGCGCGAGCCACGTTGGTTGAGTGGCTATGAATGACTTGGGTGCTGGCGGCTGTGGCTTGACTTGACTGACACGGATGGAGCCCGAGCTTGGTTTGCAATCTCCGCGGTCTGAGCCATAGCAGCCATCAGATAGGCTTGTATTTCGTCGCGAACTGCTTGGGTTTCCGGGGTGTTCGGTAGCCGTTGCATTGTCGCCATGGCGACGGCTACGTTAGCACTTGGAGTCCTGAAGACTTGTTTGTCTCCCACCCTGTCGAAAGCGTCGTTGAGGTCACGTGGCTGGACCCTTATGCGCCGTGCCTCCTGGTCTGCTTTGGCTTCAATTTGCCAGCGATTAAACCGGTCAATGTTGCGTGCTTCGCATGTAGTCCTTTCTTGTTCTGTTTCGCCAACTGCCGATGGTTCGTCATTGCTGACTACGTTGATCAAACCCCCTCGCCTTGGTGGGAAAGACGGGAATTGTGGGAATCCCGGGGCGTGATCCGGGATATTCAGATCGTACTCGACGCCTTCATCCTCGTGATGCTGGAGCTTGGTGTGGACAGAGGCATCAGATGCGGTGCCAGACGAGAAGCTGGAGTCACCCTCTTAGATCGTGTGGACGGATCCTTCACGATGATCTTCAATCCGGACCATGTTGACAAAGTTGCGTGGCTTCTGCCGAGGTCGGCGCATAAAACACAGATCCGAGCGGTGTTGTAGGTTGTACGCATAGCTGGAAGCAGCGTTTCGCAGGTCGTAGGGTTGGACCTGGTAGTTCTCCGTTGAGGCTTCGTACTCGGAGAGTCGGAGACCTGTTGCGAAGGTCGGCTGGCGACGAGCGAAGCGCCCCTCGGGAGTAGATATAACCACGAGATCTGTTCCAAGTCGCGTAGGACGACTGGTCCGAGCTGGTCGGATAGATCTGTTGTGGGGAGCGGTTACCTGCTTATTAGGTTGACTTTGAATCGTACTTACCAGAGCTAGGGTTTTAGCGAGTTTGGTGCCGACCCGATCGATGGAGTCGAGCAGGTCGGTGTTGTCGATCTACTTCCCTTTGTAGCGGGGAAACGGATGACGGGTCGTCGGCGTGGATGAAAGTGACGTAGGCGTGGTCAGAGCCAGATGTACCGTGGTCAGAGCCAGATCCATCGTGGTCGGAGCTGTATCCGTAGTGGTCGGAGCCGTATCCATAGTGGTCGGAGCCGTAGCCGATGCAAGCGAAGTAGTGGTCGGTGCAGACTAAATCCACGCCTCCTCCGTGGTCATGGCGATGGCATCATCGGAGCCGGTGGTCCAGGTGATCTGGCCGATGGTGAACGTGAGGCTGTTCGGCGTAGCCATGGAGCCGGAGGTGATGACCGTCTTGTTTGCTTGGAGAGCAGTACGCACACCCCCTACCTGGCGCGCCACTATCGACGAAATATGGTCGGCAGTCTACCTAGGGGTATGCCCAAGGTAGTAGATTGTCGGCAGACAGATGCGCAAGTCACAAACAAGACGATGACACAAGACAGACACGAGGTTTTATCCAGGTTCGGCCGCCAAGAAGGTGTAATACCTACGTCCTGCGTCTGATTGGTATTGCTGTATGTCAATAAGAGATGTTCTTTTAGACGGATCCCCTGCCCGCCTTATATAGTCCGGGGGGCAGGGTTACAGATCTGGAAACTAATCCTAGTCAGTTACAATTGCCATATGTAGCCGGATAAGGATTCCTATTCTAACCGACCAGGATCCTGCTTGATCGCCAAATCCGCCTTGACTCCTTACGCGGGACTCCAACCAGGTTGGCTGGGCCGTACGTCGTCTTTCGGATGGACTGGACCCATCGATCCAGGCCGGCCCAAGCTTAGCCGTAAGGGTATAGGGGTTAATACCCCCACAGCGTCCCTCTCTACAATTAAGCAACACATCCTTAAAATCAGGATCAAGCGCATATTGTTCTTTAATGGATTGAAGACCAAAAATCCGGCAATCAAGTTGAGACAGCAATGTATATCTTCTAGACAAAGCATCAGCAATCACATTATCCTTCCCTTTCTTATGTTTGATAATATAAGGAAAAGACTCAATAAATTCAACCCATTTAGCATGCCTACGATTTAGATTATTTTGAGAGCGAAGATACTTAAGCGATTCATGATCAGAATGAATAACAAATTCTTTAGGCCACAAATAATGACACCATGTCTCTAAAGAACGAACAAGTGCATACAATTCTTTATCATACGTGGAATAATTAAGAACAGGACCATGTAATTTTTCACTAAAGTAAGCAACAGGTTTACCATCTTGCATCAAAACACCACCAATGCCAACTCCACTAGCATCATATTCTAGCTCAAAAGTCTTACCAAAATTTAGAAGTTGTAGCAATGGTGCGTGTGTAAGCTTGTCCTTCAAAGTGTCAAAGGACTCCTCATGTGCCTCTCCCCAATGAAACACCACTCCTTTCTTCGTCAACTCATGCAATGGGGTAGCAATGCTGCTGAAATCTTTGACGAAGCGGTGGTAGAATCCTGCAAGACCAAGAAAACTCCTCACCTGTGTGACGGTTTGGGGAACCGGCCAGCTCTTTATGGCTTCAATTTTCATCTCGTCCACCTCAATTCCCTGTGGAGTTACAACATAGCCAAGAAAAGAAACTCGATCCGTGCAAAAGATGCACTTCTCAAGGTTACCAAATAAACGTGCATCACGTAAGGCATTAAAAACAACACGTAAGTGATCCATATGGTCATCAAAAGACTTGCTGTAAATCAATATATCATCAAAGTAAACTACCACAAAATGACCAATAAAAACTCTTAAAACCTCATTCATTAAGCGCATGAAAGTGCTAGGTGCATTTGTCAAACCAAAAGGCATAACTAACCACTCATACAACCCGAATTTGGTTTTAAATGCAGTTTTCCATTCGTCTCCAAGTTTCATTCTAATCTGGTGGTAGCCACTTCGCAAGTCAATCTTAGTGAAAATTATAGAACCACACAACTCATCAAGCATGTCGTCTAGCCTAGGAATAGGATGACGATACCGAATAGTAATATTATTGATGGCTCTACAATCAACACACATACGCCAACTTCCATCTTTCTTAGGAACCAAAAGTACAGGAATTGCACAAGGACTAAGGCTTTCACGTACATACCCGCGGTCCAAAAGGTCTTGGACTTGCCGCTGAATTTCCTTAGTATCCTCAGGATTGGTTCGATATGCAGCTCGGTTGGGCAAGGTCGCTCCTAGAATCAAATCGATTTGATGCTCTATCCCTCTCATAGGTGGCAGCCCCGGGGGTATCTCAGCTGGAAAAATGTCCTCATACTCCTACAAAAGGTTAGTGATAGCAGGAGGTACCGAGCTAACAATATCATCAAGTGAAAACATAGCTCGTTTGCATACCAGAGCATAGCAAATATCATCATCAGAAATTTCAGCAAAGTCACATTTTGTTGCAAGCATAACACCACCCTTCAATTTAATCCCCTCAGCCTTAGAAATAGATGTAGACTTATCCTTTTTAGGTGGGAAAATAGAATTAGCAACTTGTTGATTTTCAGATTGAACATTATTCAAACTAGCAGCGTGTTCTCTATCAGCTTGTACAATTTGAGCAGGGGTCAAATGTACCAAAGTAATTTTCTTTCCTTTATGCACAAAAGTGTATTTATTACTTCTACCATGGTGTGTAGCATCATTATCATGTTCCTAAGGACAACCCAATAAAAGTGAACAAGCTTGCAAAGGTACCACATCACAATCAACAGAATCAGCATAAGAACCAATGGAAAATGAAACTCTGCAAGTTTGCATTACATTTGCTTTACCAGAATCATTTAGCCACTGAATATGATATGGACATGGGTGTGGGCGTGTGGTCAAGCTAAGCTTCTTGACCAAATCAGAACTCACCAAATTGTTGCAGCTACCTCCATCAATAATGACACGTGCTCGACGGTCGCTGATGATGAAGAAAATCTGGAACAAGTTATGGTGTTGTAGCTTCTCAGGTTGCTGGACTTGTGAGCTGAGCACCCGCTGTACAATAATGCTCCTATAGGACGCCATGGCCTCGTCACCAAGGACTTCGCCGTCCTCCTCATCTGCATCTTGGTCTTCTTCATCCTCAATGTCAGAGGTGCTGATGTAACCATCTTCTGTAGCAATATATGCCCGCTGACTTGGGCAGTCCTTCTGCACATGGCCAATGCCATGGCAGCGGTGGCACTGAATACCCAAAGTGCATCCCGTCGATGCAACGGATGAGGAACTCTTGGTAGGCACCTGCAAAGAATTTTTACTTGAATCTGAAGGTCATGCAGGAGGTGTCTTAGGTGTAGCGGAAACTCCAGAGGAGGCTGTTGGTCGCTTGCTTGCTGGTGGAGGCATCCGAAAAGTGGTTGGCTTGGTCAGCCCCGAAGATGGTGCCGAGCGTGGCATGTATGTGCTGGTGCTGACCTTGCTCTTGCCATGCTGTTCACGCCCCTGCAATTCCTTTTCTGCAAGCATAGCAAACTGAAACAACTAGTTGACAGTGTTAAATTCTTTATAATCAACAATGTCCTAAATGTCACGCCTCAAACCAGAATAAAAACGACAAATGGCATCTTCGTTTCCCTCCACAACACTACAGCGCATCAATCCCTTTTGGAGCTCACCATAGTAATCTTGTACAGATTTATCTCCTTGTTCTAAACGCATCAATTTCTTATGCAAGTCTCTATGATAAGAAGGAGGAACAAAACGATCACGCATAGCTACCTTAAGTTCTTCCCATGTACCAGGTAAAGCATCCTGTGCAGCTAGCCCATTCCACCAAATAATGGCAAAATCCTTAAACTCAGTAGTAGCTTGTTGTCTAACTCTATGCTGCTCAGGTACAAGGTGGGCACTAAACTTTTGTTCTACCGTCATCTCCCAATCAAGATATCCCTCAGCATCATAATGACCCGAAAAAGATGGTATTGTGAACTTAATCTTAGCATAAGGATCATCAGACACATGGTGATTATTACCTTGATGGTGGTGGTGGTGGTGGACACCACCCATACCCGTCGTGTTGCGGCGAAGACGTTGCCGTAATCTCTCTTGTCGGATAGCTGCTCGGCCTATGTTTCCAGTGGCATCATGCACCATGTCTTGACCATTGGTGTTGCTGCCGGAAACGTCGTTGTTGCCCGCCATAAAGGTTTCCAACTCAGTAACCTTGTCGGTTAGCGTGGAAATCCGCTTGTCCAATCTCTCCATGCTATTGCCAATGTTGAGTTCAATGAGTGCATCAGTGACGGCCTTCCTGACGGCCTCATTCATCCTTTTTTGGGCATCCTCTACAATAGCTTGTAGTTGCTCTTGGCTGACACACTCGCTGAAACCCTTAGGATTGTTATCTGCAGTCTGTTCACCTCCTGCCATTGAAAACACAAAAATAGGAACAAACAGGTGAAAGTTATCCCTACCAAATGACTACGTGGGTGTAGTGGTGTCACTTTTCACAGCAAATGGAAGCGTCTTACCAAGCTCTTACCAAGTTCTTACCAACGCAAGCAGTGGGCGGTACAACTGGCGGCTGGTTCGTGATACCTGTGAGGTAGTTGTACCGAGATTGCAAGGCCCTTTGTCTGTACTGATCTGAAGAATTTGTGGAGCTTGGAAGGCAAACAAAGAGTAATATGTATATCTGGCACACAAGTCAGTAACAGAAAGTAATGCTGAATTATAGTCCAAAGTACTCGTTCTCGTTGCTGGTCTAAAGTGTTGCAAGTACCAGGTTGTGACAAAAGTATGGTGGATAGCAAGGTGATTGGTATGAGAAAAACAAGTATGGTGGATGGAAACAGCAACACAAACAAGGAACCAGACAGCACACGCAAACACAGCTCACTTTGGGCTTCTCTATGTGCTCCTCTAGATATTGTTCCTCTTTTGCCCCTCTCTTTTTTTTCTATTTTTTGGGCTGTCGTTGTTTTTTTGGGAAATTTTGACTTTTTTATTTTATTTTTTTGATATTTTTCCTTTACTTAGGAGCACAAAAGCAGTAACCATAGAAAATATGAGCTCAAACAAGTGTAAGACGTGGCCTGTGGAATTTTCAGAAAACTGGATAAAAATCGACAAAAACCTTGTGACCACGAAACGAGGATCTTGTGACCACTTTTTGGCCAATCTAAAAATTCTGAACCCCGACATGACAGGGGATGGACGGATCCGAAATTTTTTTCTGATCGATTTGCATATATAGAACGTCGAAAACGGAGTTCGTATGCGAAAACTGGACCAGTTTTAAGAATTGGCTCCGAATTAGAGGACAAAACGGGAACAATGTGTGCAAAATTGGTCACACCAGCCAAGATTTGATGGAAATGATGGGGGAAAACACACGAACTGGACTCTAACACGACCTAACCAGCAACAAGACCTCGACCAGGACACAAACTCAACACGACGGACTCTGAAACTGAAATATGCAAAGGCTATGGCGCGGAAGGTTCTAGGATAGGAAAAACGAGTATGGCACTGGACTATGGGACGAATACGAAACACTCAAACTAGGGAATAAAAGTGAACCTAATGGTATACCTTAGCTCTAATTACCACTTAATGGAGACGGGGATCCCGATCTTCCGTCAGGTGATGGTAACTATCGTTGTGGTGGAGAGTGACACACCGATCCGGCTTCAGATCGAAAGATCGAACCCTGCAATCTTAGCACCACAGCTCCTCTAGTTATCAACCGAGTCACGGACTAGGTTGACCTCGCCAAGAAGGCTAATCCCTGCCTACGCAACGAAGAACACAAGCAAGAACAAGAAAGAACGCAACAATTTGCAGATGAATGATTAAACTCACGAAGTTGGGGTCTCACAAACCAATGAACGGCGAAACTGTTCTTAACAGATTAATCTAAGCAAAACCCAAACCCTAATGGAGGGGCGGCGGCTGTTTATGAAGACTCTAGGGTCGTGCAAGACCCCTGGACGCGCCCCTAATGGGCCCAAACTCGATACATGGTCCAACGGACCCAAAAGACGGTGTCGCAGCACCTTGGCAGATTCTGGACGCTGACTTGTTTCGACGATTCCTGTTGATTCCGAACAGCTTTTGACGTGAAACCACTTGAATTGGCTTCCTTATCAAATTAGCTTTCCATCCATATGTGGATCATTGAAAACGGAGTCCGGATGCGTCCTTGGCGACCAGTTTAAGGCAGACTGGTCCTGGAGGCCGAGGCAGACTCGAATTCGTGTTGGACTGGGCCTCCGGCTTGTGTTGGACGTCCTTGCTGGTTATCATCACCTCCTCCACGTCCTCTTAGTCCCTCTTGACCCTCTCCAATGCTCCTAAGCAAGATAACATCATTAGGTAGTAGTCTATTCTCAAAAGTATGAAAAGGATCGCTTAAGAACGAGCTCACCTGTAAATTGAGTTGACGCATTCGAGCCCGGGTCATTGGACCTTGCATGACGGTTGGAGGATCAGCTGGTACATCCAAAGGAGTGATGTCCTCGTCATAGTGTCTCATATTACATCTCATAAGGGGTACATCATGGGGTACAACTTATGGAAGCCACTGACATGACTTATGACCACGCAGGGTCATCTATTCTAACTCGTACACCACAGCTGGGATACGACTGTTCTCGATCTCGATCTCTTTATCAGACTTGTGAAGTCGGGACACGTACTTCAAGGCCTTGGCAAGCTCCTCAGTAGGCTTGGCTCCAGGTAGGGTAGGGCAGGCATCTAGGTTGAGGCGAGTCGGGGCTAACTCAAACTCCTCTATCCTAGGCTTCGTCTTGCTACGAATCTCCCTGGGTAGCTGATCCCACATACCCTTCATCTCCCTGAGGCGCTTCCTGTCAGACTTCTGCCAAGCCTGCAATGTTCTCTCACACTTGTCCTGTAGGTACTCATTCTGCCTGAGTGCCTCGATCAGGTGACCCTAGTTGCGAATGGCCTTCTTCCTAAACTCCTCTAGATCCTGAGTCACGGTCTTGTTCCGAGATTGGATTTTCAGCATATCAATCCCCTTGGACCTCTCTCTGTCTCCTCTACGGTTGAACTCGGCCTTCTTGTCGTCCAACTCTCTCTGCAACTCCAAGACCTTGCTATCGAGGTAGCAGTTCCTGTTGCTTAGGTCGACGGCTTTGTCCTGTAAGTCTGCGACCTTGGTTCTGTGGACTTCTTCACGACGGTTGAGCTCGTCCTATAGCTTGGCAACTGTCTCAAGTAGACTAGCTCGCTCCTATGCTCCCTACAAGTCTCGCTCCTGGTGCTCCCACAGAAGGGCCTGGTCCTGACGTCTCCTCTCCTCTAGCTGGGTCACGTACCTGTCCTGCTCCAGTAGGTGGATAGCTGAGACATGAAGGCATCTATCCTCCTCGGCAAACGGCAAAGATAACTCTACCGGCTATGAAACTCTGCTCACTAGGGTTAAGGCTGAGGTCGAGGGCCTGGGGAAGTAGACAGAACTCTGTCATCTTTAGGTGCTCGTAGTGGTCCCTCATCACTCTGCGAAGTGCCTTGTGTGAGATAGCTTGCCGTCCCTCCTCGACTGTGTCCTCTATAGTCAACTCGGTGAAAGCTGGGATAGAAGGTAAGGTAGTGCTATCTGGGAACTCGACTAAGGTGACAATCGGTCCTTCGATTCCTCCTTTCTATGCTGGCTTCCCAGTGTAGGTGACCTTGATAAGCTCATTAGGGACTCCTAACGTGATGAGAACTCGGCAGAGGGTCTATGCAAAACCCCCGAGCTCATGTACGTCGAAGGTAAGCTTGGCGTGGTCCAGAGGTAGCGGTCCTAGAGGCGGCCAGTCGACGTTCGTTGCCATCTGCATGTTTTAAGGAATCAGGTGTTAGCAGGTCAATTATAGATAAGCCTTGCATAAAAGTAAATGCAGGGTCGATATATAACCAAAAGAAGGGTTGTTCACGTCCTATTCTATCGTCCATTTCTGAGGGTTTCATCCTATGGTCAAGTATGGCTCTGATACCAACTGAAGCGACCTGATTTCCACGAAGGGAAATCCATAGAGTTGAAGTGTAATAAGACCGTTGTAGATCATATTACCCAAATTCCAGTCGAATACCACATCCATACAATGATAATATCAGAGTACAAATAGTGCGGAATTACATAATTTATTACATCGCCGTATTGACGGAATCAAAAGTAGCATTCATTTAGAACAGCTTGAAGATAAGATCGCCAAACTCGAGCGTAGGCACGAACCCCTCAACCGTCAAACTCCTTGGAGCTATACTCCTTAGCAGAACCTGTGTGCCAAAATTTATCAGTATGATTTGTACTGGCCACTCCCACCCTATGAGCATTTGCTTTGTGGAAATTGGATGCAAGTTGGATATAATCAAAAGGAATCTATAAGGCTGGGGTTTCCTATGTCTTAGCATGTCAACTATATAATAATAGTTGGTCAAGTTTTAACACCCTTCCCACACCCATTCCACCCCATTTCCATCCAAAGCCAGGTTTCGATCCTGGCATCGATATACCCCATCTCCACACCATCACCATACCATCGCTCAGTCGACAAGCCAACTCCCTCTCGGTACTGTCTCAAGGCCCGTAGCCCCTGGCTACGACCGACACTCTCTCACGGGGGAAGAAGAGAAGGACTCATCTCACTATCTAGTTTAAGCGAAACCCATGAAAGGTCCATAGCCGACTAGTCGGCTCATGTATCGATCGATCAACCATACACTCTACAGAGGTTTTACATAACCACAAGATCTACTTCTTCGCTGACCGTCGTCAACTGGGCTGATTCCGACCGCTTGCTAGCCTAGGATAATGCCACTCTACCATTCAGCCCTGGTACACCCCAAGTCTAGTCTGGGGTGGCTAAAACTGTGAGTCATGAGCCGGGTCCACAAGGTCTCCATGAAGTCTCAGAAGGGTGTGGGGGAATCCTCCGCGCCCCATACCTCCTTACACTATCCACTATCAACCTAGCAGTAGTGGCAATATCCTACCAAGTAGTCCGGTCGTCCCGCACCAGATAGGGCGAGTTGTACGTAAGGCTTCCCGGTGAATCTGAGTACTAGTAAGTCCTTAGGGATGACCAAGCCAGAATGTCTTCATCAGGGTTTCCATTTATCGTGCCACCGTAGCACCTCCATCCTGGGCTCCTCCCATCACAGGTTCACACCCAGGACCACCTCATATACCATTTACCCACCATAGGTATCCATTCCAGGGGTGCCCAGGTAGCACCCCATGGCAAGACTTGCCCTAGGCTCGTCATATACTCCAACTTGGTCGACACAACCCTCACCCTCCACACACCCAAGTCACACACACAGCACTCTCCCCATAGTCCAGATAGCACCAATTTCCACCATGCATTTAATGTAGTATAAGCGTAGTAGAAGTATAAGCAATGAAATATAGCAGTAAGCGTGTGTCTAGCCTAATAGCAGGGTATGCAGGGGTAAGGTTGCGTCAAGGTAAAGGCCATCAAGTAAGCATACTACCATGCAAGTCTTATCATAGTATGATTATAGCAGTAAAGTATAGCAATAGCAGTTCTATGTTAGCCATGCGTAATAGGTGCTACGAGATTGGGTGGAATGTGGCACCTTCAGTGTAGTCGTCTCCATACTCCTCACAGTACTCATGATCCTCGTCCATCTGGTTCTCCTCCGAGTCTGCATACGATCGAATTATAGTCGCGTTAGCGACGTCTATAGAATAGCACAAAGAAGCAATGAAAATTCAAAAGGGCCAAATGCACTCAAACATGGGTTCATTGCGTAAAGTTCGATTTTAGATGAATTTTGGTCCTATTTTCGTATTTTTCTGAGGTCGTATGAATTAGTTATGAATTTCCAAAGTTTTAATCATTTCTAAAAATGGAAAAGGCTGAATTAATCCTAGGCTGACACGTGTCACGCTGTGACTGGTCCATGTGGCATGCTGATGTCAGCGTGACGTTATCTACGTCATCAGCTACTGACAGGTGGGGTCCGCATGGCGGTGTCACTGACATGTGGCCCCGGTCAATGGTCAACATTGACCGATCAATGGTCAATACAGGCCGGGTCTAGACTGGGCCGGTTGGGCCTGGATATGGGCTGAGCTTTGGCCCACCACATGGCATGTGCTGGTGCGGCCATGTCGTCTTATTAGGCCACTAACGGGCCGTGATCTACGGGCACAGGTGAGGCATGGTTCATGGTGAACCCGCCTGCGTTGGTCCATAGACCGTAGAGCCGGTCTATGATGGACTTGGTCCACTTACTCCTTCCTAGGGTTTGGTTCACGTGCACGACGTGGTCGTGGTCGGAGCTGCTCGGCGGAGCGGCTTGGGACGTGGTCGGCGAGGTCGTGGTCGGTGCTTGGCGGAGCCGCTCGGGACGTGGTCAGCGAGGTTGTGGTCGGTGCTCGGTGGAGCTGCTCAGGACATGGTCGTGGTCGGCGACGTCGTGGTCGGTGCTTGGCGGAGCTGCTCGGGATGTGGTCGTGGTCGGCGAGGTCGTGGTCGGTGAGGCCGTGGTCGGAGCTTGGTGATGGGAAAATCCCCTTCTCTTCCCCGACGGGGCTCCCGCCGGCGATGAGGTCACCGACAAGCTTCCGCGGCGGCGCTAGCGTCCGATTAGGGTAAGCAATAGCTTTCCCCAAGCCTCGGCAATTGCGACGGTGGGGTCGGGGCGAGGCTAGGGCTTCCTAGGGCCCTGGCCACGGTGTACGGCGGCGTGGGTTCATTAGCGTGCATGGATAGGGCTACAGTGGTAGCGAGAGCCCAGTTGGAAGAGCGTGTGAGCTCCATGGTGCTTCTATGGACATGGTGGGTGTGTTGACGGAGCTCCTGGTGCTCCCAGTGGCTCTGGCCACGGTGGTGGGGGCAAAACAGAGGCGGTGGCGCTCCGATGAGGTGCGATGCGGCAACGCAGGGCTCCGGTGGGCTTCTTCTTCGTCTAAGGTGAGTGCGGTGTGTCTCACGTCATGGCGGAACTAGTCGGGTGTCAATGTTGCCTTTTCCGTAACGTAGAAGACACGGTGGTCTCGCCATGGTTGTGCTCTCGGCCATGGTGAGCGTGTCTGCGCATGTGCGCTCCTGCTCCGATGTATAATGTCATGGCTGGGGTCGTCCTTTTGGCTGATGGCAGCGCGCACGGCGCGTCCTGGGTCTCGGCAGCGTGGCCATGGCGGTCTCCCTAGCTAACCCGTTGGGCAAGGCCGGAGCTCGAAGCTTCAACAAGGTTTCGATCCTGGCGGTGCATGTTCCATTTGGCTAGGGAGGTGGTCTCAGCAAGATGGCTCACCGTAGGGTTCGTGGCGGTAGGATGGCGGTGCGGTTGCGAGGCGAGGCCGTGATGAGGCGATGTAGTGCCGTGCCAAGTAGCTACGTCACTGTAGCTGATCGGGGCGGCGCTCCTGGCTCCGACGAGGTCCTCCCCGCCACGACTTCCTTCTCCTCCTTGCTTCTCCCTCCTCCCTCTCTCTCGGCTTGATGCTGTGTGGTGCTGTGCCACCAGCGGCGGCGGCGAATGGGCTGAGGGTTAGGGCTCACGGTCGTTGGCTTTTATAGCCGAGCTCCAAGGGCTCCGATGGCGGACGGCGATCGGGCGATGGTGATACGTGTGGCGTATCCGATAGCCCTCGTGCGGTTGCGTAGGTGCGGCGCAAGGGGGAACAAGGTCGTGCGATTTGCGTGACCCTAGGCCCGCGCCTGCCACGCTGGTTGGCTCCTGGTCGCATGGGAGAGGTTGGTGTGGGAAGGAAGAAGATGCTACTGTGCTAACAAGCGGGGTTGGGTCGTCAGGCGCTTGGCACGATGTGGTTGCGTGCTGCGCGTGATGACTGACGAGCGGGCTCGGCTTGTCAGCGGCTGTGTGTGTGCGGGCGGCGATGCTGGGCCGGCTCGCAAGCCCGAGCAAGCCTGGGCTGATGCTGCTCCCTCTTCTTTCCTTCCTCTTTTATTTGTTGCCCAGTTGGTTAGGGTTTATCATAAATATTAAGTAAGTTAGTTAAACATCACATAAGGCAAAAGAATCCAAATCACAAGTGGGTCTAAGGATGCATGCATGATTTATTTATTTAGGAATTTAATTACACATGTGGCATAAAACCAAACTATGCTTATGATCTTAACCTAGTTGGGTTACATCCAATCCAAAACTAGGGTTGGGCTTCTACATGTGTCACTCAACATCACATAGGGTTAAACAAAAATTTTGTGGTTGTGATTTTTGGTGTGTGGATTTTTGGGTTGTTACAGGTCGGCCATTGCAACCATCGGTGTCGGCCCAACGGGAGCCAATGGTACATCCTTCATCACCGGTGCTCCCTCAGGAGTGGACCCTCCAACGGTAGAGAAGGCTGGCAGCTCAAGCTTCGAAGTCCAAGCCATCAGCACGTCTACAGGGGATGCCTCGGTTGCGTCTCCTCCCATCTACCCCACCTCGAGCGCGTCGACCAGTGCGAGCGCCGATTCCATGAGCGCCTCCTCCTCCACAATCAGCGCCTCTGCCTCCCCCGCTTCCTTAGGCGGCGCCGTGTCCACCTCAGCACCATCATAGCGCACCCCCGGCACCATGCCAGTCGGCTCCTGGGGGGTTGACCGACCCACCAGAATCTTCTGCGACGCTAACGTCAAGAAGTTGCTGGGGCCGGTCCTACAGAAAGCACCAACATGCAAAATGTTTTGAGGGCTGGTCGCCTAACTCCGACGCTGCCATGTCGGCAATTGGCCGCTTCGATCCCCCGGTGGGGTTGGTTGGAGCAGGGCGGACTTGCTCCACCGACCTCGGGGGCGCGTCCTCCCCCGCTGATCTTGGAGGCACATCCTCTTCGGTTTGCGCCGGGGCTTGCTGCGGAATCAGGGTCACCCCGGTGGGGTCGGTCAGAGCGGGGCGGACTTGCCCCACCGACCTCGGGGGCGCGTTCTCCCCCGCCAATCTTGAAGGTGCATCCTCCTCGATTTGCGCTGGGGCTTGCTCGGGGTTAGGTTGGCTTACCCCACGTCGGCCTGCTCATCCTCATGCGCAAGCGTGCCCCATGGGATGTCAGGGTTAGACTCATCCTCCTCCTCTACTTCCTCCTCGCCATCGCTCTCCTCTGAGCCTTGCTGGTGCTTTCCACGTTGTAGCTTCGCTCACTCCTTCTTTGCCTTCTTCCGCTCCTTCCTCGCCTTCGCTGCCTCAGCCGTGGCGCGGTTAGCCACCCTCCTGGCCACGTCCTCTGGCAGTGGCGGGTTGGACTCATGGGCGAAGATGCCAGGCTACAAATCCCAGTGCTTAGAATCTGAGAATACAGGGGGGGTCGGCTAAGGAAAGAAACTAGAAGAAGGCTTACTAGTTCGATGAAACTCGTGTTCGACCGCATCGCGGGATGCCCTAGGACCAGGTACACTAGGGCGAGATCCATCGACGGATCCACTGGGCACTCCATCGCCTCCTTGATGCATTGTGCCATTTCACTAATGCTGAGGTCCTCACCGGCGACCATCACTGTCCCTTTGGACATGGAATCCGGCGTCATCTTGTACATTGGAAGAGCGCGCGCCATCAGCGGCGCCAGTCTCCTGACGTGGTACGCTCCGACGACGCCTGGTCCCATGAATACCATGGCCCTTCAGAGTTGTGATGGCTTTGAGATAGTCGTCGAGCCGTCTTCTGCTCCTTCATGATGGGCCCGTATCTCCACATGTTTGGCGCCTCCTCAATTAGGCGGCCGGATGAAGATCGGCAGGGGGCGGCGATGTTGTTCCTCAAGTAGAACCAGAGCTTATGCCACCCCTTGTTGGACTTCGATAGTGGGATGGACATGTACTCCAATGACTGGTTGCCTCGAAGATGGATGCTCGCACATCCCATCGGCACCGCCAGGTGTGGCTTCTTCCTCTCCTTCTTCTTCTACAACTCGACGACAAAGTACTTCCACAGCTCGAAGTGGGGCTTGATCCCTACATACCCCTCACATAGCACGACGAAGGTCGAGATGTGCTACATCTTGTTGGGATTCAGGTGCTATAGCTCAAGCCCATAGTGGTGCAGCAGCCCTTGGAGGAATCGGTGGGGAGGAGTCACTAACCCCCGCTCATGGAAGGGGACAAAGGAGACGACGTACCCGTCGAGCAGTGACGACACATCCTCGCCACTAGGTTCGATCCACTCCATCGCCATGGTCCTTGCGCGAAGAAGGCCCTTCTTAACTAGACCCTCCATGTGCGCATGGAGAACATCGAAGCAAAGCCACGGCTCCATCAAGGGACGGGGATGGTGATGTAGAAGATCTAGCGGTGGCGTAGGGCTAGAGAGCGAGAACTTCACCGGCGGTGGAGCAGAAATAGGCGACCGAAGGCCAGAACTCGAGAGCAAAAGGCAGAGAGACTGGAGGGCCAAGGATGTGGCTACGCATACGAAGGCTGGGGAGAAATAGCTCCGTTTATAAGGTAAGGGCGGAATGAGCGAGAGGCAAACCAGCCGCCTAAATTAACATGTCCCATGCCTCGGGGGCCGTGCCCTCACTATTCCACGCCGCAACAGTTACATCGCTACCTCGAGAGACGAGCACATGCCTATCCAAATCTTCCCCACGAAGGATCCGCCGAGCGATGGTTCGCCTTCAAGGGCTACGAGCCACCGTAGGTAAGTGGGATATGTAGCTAAAAACGCTCCCACGGCCCATTAACGCCCAGGAGCTCGAAGGTTGGCCCACCAGTGGGTTCACGGCCACTCTAGGGCACCCTAGAGTGAGGGGAGGTTAAGGACAGGCCCGCTAGCGGCCAATACCCGAGGCGCGCAAAGTGCCACGTGCATCCCGACCCTTGTTTCAAGTCTTGGATGATGCAAGGTCCATGGTTTTTCCCTGAATAAAGGCATTGAGCCCTCGAACCGGTCGAATGGATCCGAGAACTATATGGACCGGCCACCAAGAATCTAGAGTCAGTCACCAGTAGATCTCAAACCGAGCCCCCATGAAGGGGATGCCGGGGCTCCACTCAAACAAGCCCGTTAACAACTCACCGAGCACCGTGCTTTGTCTAGCGAGGAAAGCACGGCATAGCACAACCCCTCTGTTCTAGTGAATGGATGCGTGAGGGCCGATGATCACAAGATGAACCGACCCCCCGACCGAACCCCTGCTACGCACGGGGGCACGGCATTGCAAAGAGACCAAACACACGGTCGCAGACAAATGATGAGTCACCTTCGGTTGAGGAAACTGTGGATGGATTGCAAAGCGATAGTAATGAACAGTACTCCCGTGCGCCCTCAAACGACGGATCACCAAAAGCCTTTGCTAGAGTATCTCACTCCTCCAAAGGCTCGGGGGCTACTATCGGATATCTATAACCCGAAATCAGAGCCAAAGGATTAATGAGCGTCACACCGGCTCATCCGATGGTCAAGGACACAACTATGGCCTCATTCGACTCCGAGGACAAGGTTTCCATCTTGTCCAACCCCTAGGGGCTGGGCCACGCCTCGTCCGACTCCGAGGATGAGGTTTTTGCCTCGTTCGACCCTCAAGGGCTAGGCCACACCTCGTCTGACTCCAAAGATGAGGTTTCTGCCTCGTCCGACCCCTAGGGGCTAGGCCACGCCTCGTCCGCCCCCAAGGCATGGGCTCTGACTCTGAGGATGAGGCTTCCATCTCGTTCGACCCCTAGGGTCTAGGCCATGCCTCGTCCGATCCCCAAGGGCCGAGCCATGCCTCGTCTGGCTCCGAGGACGAGGTTTCTGCCTCGTCTAACTCCAAGGACGAGGGCTCCACCTCGCTCGATGTCTGAGGGCAAGCTCCACCTCGCTTGACCTCTGAGGGTGGGCTCCGTCTTGCCCGACGCCTGAGGGAGGGCTCCGCCCCTCGGTTTTGGGCTCTACCTCGCCCAACACCAAAGCCGCGGGCTCTGTCTCTCCAGACCCCTCGGGCGTGACTCCTGACGGAAGCCCATGCTGCCGCCAACCACTACGGGCCAGAAAGTACGACCCAAGGTCAAACTGTCCGGCACCGTGCAGGACGTCTCAACACGACCTATCCCCGCGACATGTCATTCTAGGGAACTCACATCGTCCATAGTGACGGATATATGGTCACTATGCTTCCTACTCCCTGTACAGCCGCTGATCAGCACGTTGGTTCACCACGCCGACCGCCAGGGCAGGGTGGGACATCATGACCCGCTGACAATGCTAGGGCATGGCATCATTAGTGGACAGGCCTCCGGTGTGGATCCATCCCTGTCACCACCTGCAGTGTCAGCGGGACCCGCGCAAAGGAAAAGAAAGGCCTGACGACCATGAAGGACTTCCTCTCCCTCTGGTTCTCCTCTCTTCGTCCACTATAACCCGTGCTTTCCCATTGGCCTATAAAAGGGAAAGCATGGCACCCCGCTAAGGGGATCAAATCCACGAGCATCGCAAGACATCACACTCAAACGTCGAACACATAGCTGAGCAGCAACCGAGCTCTCGACACCTGTTCGCTCCACTCACCAGAGACTTGGGACATGTCCCTCTCTTGACCGTTTGTAAACCCAACTATGAATTTTCAGTGCTAGTAACACGAGCAGCAGCATCGAACTAGACGTAGGGACATTCTACCCGAACCAGTATATACCTTGTGTCCTCTTAGCACACCATCCGAGCCAGATGCGCAATATTAGAAATTTACTTGTTGGTGTTTACTCGAAACATAGACAGATACACACTTGAAAGGTCCTTGTTTAGTTTTGGTAATTGAGTGATAACCTTAGGTGGACTAATTGTGTTTAATGTGAGATACATAGGTGATTAGTCCATAGGTACTTGTGTGAGCAACTCATGCCATGACGGTGAAGATGGCTTGGATTTGTTGCAAGGCTCACACATGTGATGAAGGAGCTCATTGCATGAGACATGACATTGAGTCATGTGATCAAGGTGGAGAAGATCAAGATAAGACTTGGCTCGACGGACTGATTGCAAGTGTGAAGGGCAAGTTGAGTGATGACTTGGCGCTGATGGACCGAGGCAACTGGTGAAGAGCAAGTGAAGTCAAGCTCGATGAACCAATACGGTCACATGATGATATAAAGTGGATCATATCATTTGGTGATTGGTTGGTGCATGTGTTGCATCGATATCGAAGGAGATGGAGTGGAATACGCAAGGCAAATGTATAACCTATAGGGCATTTCATTTCACCGGTCATAGGTGTGTAGAGAAGTTCATGACCAGGTTTAGTATAGATGGCAGTACTATCAAGAGGGGCAAACTTGTTTGCATATCGATCATCTAGTGCCACTCGAGTGATCTAACTTTGCATCGTTTCTAGGATCAAGTGGCGTGGCAAGTTGAGTGGCTAACTCCTTTGGAAAAATGTTTGTAAAATGCTAACACACCTGCACAAGTTGTTGTACACTTGGTGGTGTTGGCATTTTTGCAAAGGAGAAGAAGTTGGAGTTGAAACGGATCAACTCGGTGAAGAAAAGGAGGCGAAAAGAGGTCACTAGAAGTGATCGGACGCTGGCCTCGGTAGGACCTGCGTGTCCGGTCATGTGTTCTAGAGAGGGCAGCGGTCTCGGTTAAGTGACCGGACGCTGGCGCTGAAGGTGACCTGCCGCGCAGTAGCCACGTTCGGTGATCGATGACGTAGGCTGACGTGGTGGCGCAAGGCGTGGCTGTGACACATGGCAGTAGGAGAGGGACTGGATGTCGGCCTACGTCCGGTCAGGTTGGATCTGACGTGTCCGATCGCAAAACAGAGGCTCGGGGAGCTCTCTGGAAATTACCGGACGCTGGCTCATGGTGAGTCAGGCCGTTTCTTCAGCGCATCAGGTCGCTGGTTCGGTGGCACGTGGCAGCGCTTCAGCGGACACGCGTGACGCGCGTTAGGTCATTCTTCAGCGCGTTCGGTCATCACTTGACCATTGGCGCGCGAAGTAGCCATTGGAATCGCGCGGTGGACGTTAAACGCGGGCGCCATGTGGATGGCCAGGAGTGACCGAACGCAGGGCCTGGCGCATTCGGTCATCATGACCGGCGCGTCCGGTCGCTACAAATTCTACCCAATAAAGGAGTAACGGCTAGTTTAGCCCGTGGGCTATAAATAGAAGTGTTGGCTGGCCTTTGGTCGGTTGCTGAGCACCCTTACGCCTATGTGGCTTGTGTAGGAGTACTTGGATGCCCTCTAACTCACTTATGCTTGCAAGGTGCGAATCGATTGTGAGTGAATGTGATTCTAGTGTGTTGCATTGTGAGATTACATCGAGTGGCACTAGGTGTTCGAGTTCTAAGCCGATGGTGCTTGTTACTCTTGGAGGTTGCCACCTCCTAGACGGCTTGGTGGCGAGTTCTCCGTCGTGAAGCCTGCAAGAAGATTGTGTAGAGCTCCGAAGAAGGATTTGTGAGGGGCATTGTGCTCGCCTCACGGGAGCCGCGAAGAGCAACTCTAGTAGAGCGTGTCATTGAGCTACCCTCACTTGTGGGTAAGTTCTTACAGTGCCCAACGTGTGGGCTTGGCGGGTGATGCCAATTAGCCACCGAACCACCAAGTGAGCGGTTGACACAATGGGGACTAGCTTAGTGGCAACCAAGTGAACCTCGGGAGAAAAATCACCGTGTCAACATTATTCTTCCCGTTAGTTTGCATTCCCCGTACACAAGCTTGTATTTACTTTCATATACATTGTGCTTGTGTAGTTGCTCTGGTAATTAGTTAGCTTGTGTAGCTTGCTAATTACCTTCTTGCTTATGTAGCATAGAAGTAGCTCTTGCGTGACTAATTTGGTTTGAGTAATCTTGTTAGTCACATTGCTTAGTTTGTGTAGCTAACTAATTTGCGCTCTCTAATTTGGCTTGTGTAGCCTTGTTATTGAGCATTGCTAGTGAGCTTAAATGGCTTTGTGCTTTTGCTTACTAGATTGTGTAGGTGCTTCCTGTTTTGTTTCAAGTACTAGTTGCATAGGTTTGTGTGACCTTGCAAGTTAGAATTGGATGGGTGAGCACTAGCGAGCCTGGCACCTTTGTTGCCTCTTTAGGATCTTTATAAGGTGCTTGTGAATTTACAATTTAGATAGAGGGGTGTAGTCTTGGCTAGACCGATAGTTTTAATTTCGCATTTGTTTCGATTAGCCGGCGTGATTAAGTTTTAGAAAGGACTATTCACCCCCCTCTAGTCTGCCATCTCGACCCTACAACACTTGCTACTCCATATGCACCAATAGAGTTCTTAATCTTGCAATTAGCAAAATACAATCACTCCACTATGCTTGAGGCTTCCCTTGCTCTCAATATGTGTAGCACACTGTTCTGAATGGGATCGATCAAAGACAAGAAGAGAGGGATGGATTCGTTCTTGTATGGGATGAATCTATGTCACTGTTTGGTTGAGGGAATGAAGGTGTCCCTGATATGTGTTTGGTAACAGGGATGAGAAGGCATTGCATTGATATTGTTTTTTTGTCCATTTGCCACCGTTAGCCCTAGCTGTCAGTTCCCTTCTTTCTTTCGCCCGATCTTATCTTTCTTCCTTTAGGCAGGCCTCTGCCCAACCACACCACCTAGCCTAGCCCTTCCCCATCCACGCCGCTCGTCCGGTCGTTCTGATTTGACCGGCTCCCGCTTGTCCGTGCCATGCTCGTCGATGTCTTCGTCAGGCCCTCGCTCAACCATACCCCTGTCCCATTTATTCGTCTGACTAGCTCGGCCTCCACCCATCCGCGCCATGTGCCTGACTCCCGCCAGGCCACGCTGCTCCAGCTGTCTCCGTGCCTGCCCACTATCTACCTGACCCCCGCCCACCCGCTCGCCATCGGCAGATGGCAACCTGTCTGCCCGAACCGCGCCTAGCCACGCGAGGATGAGAGGAGATGAGAAACACAAGGCGTGACCTATCTACCTCTTTCAAAAGGACGGTGTAAGGTGATTCTGTCCCTCCGTCTCTTTTACCAAACGCCACAAAAAAATAGAACCATCCTGTTCCGTGTCAAATTATCCATAAGACCAAAACACCGTACATAAGTTTGTCGCAGCGCCTCCTCACCATGTGATTTGTGATCTTTGATGACGTCAAACACTGGCCGGCTGGAGTGCGGGGACCCGAACCAGCTTTCTCTTCTTCTCGTGACCTCATCAAGCCACGAGTGCCGGAGCACACGGAGCGACGTCACGTGCGTGCGTGGAAGAAATATACCGAGAGACGACCGCTTCAACAAGCCAAGAGGATCACGCCAACGCCGGCTGCCGCTGTATCTTCGCTCGCTCTTCCGCTGCGGACTGCCGTTGCTTTGCTTATAAACCGAAACCGAACTCCGCCTCCGCCTCCGCCTGCGCCTGCTATGACTCGCCAGTTGCAACACAAATCCGGCCATCCAGTCTGCTGTCTGCTGTCTGCTGTCTGCTGTCTGCCCTATCCCTACCTCATCACGGAAAAGAATTCCTCATCCAGCATCCGCGATGCTTCCGCGAAGCTTCCTTCAGTCCAGTCCCAGAAATGAAGGCGGCCACGTTACGTGCCCCACAGCGCGGCGCCTATAAAAGAGGATGGTTCGTCGTGGACGGCTGCTTCCCCACGACGCCACCGCGCCCCATGATTTCTGCTTCCTTTTTTTTCACGGTACGGGAAGGCGTGTTCGTATGCATGCCTCTTTTATTTATTATTATTATTTATATATGCCGCTCTTCTTCTCGATTGATTTTATTTGGTACTACTAGTACAACATGGATCCGTGTGCTCCGGCTGTACCTTTCGTGGGAGATTTGAGCCCACGTCCTTTTTTATTTTTTGATAGCTGGTTTTAGTTGGGACCTAAACCGAATCCTGGAAATCTTTTAGATCCATTTCTGAAGCGATCGAGACCATTTTCAGTACATGGCGATTCTTTCCTTCCTTTTGTTTTTGTTTTGATGAGTAAGCTGATTTTCAACGTAACCCTTTTGATAAAGGCTTGTTTGGTTAATCCCTTCCCTAAGGGATTAGAGGGAATTGAAGGTGATCGAGGAAGATTTTGGCTTGTGAAAGATAAAATCTCACTCAATTCTTTTTAATCAACAACAAACCGACCGAGACCTAAACTGGATTTCAGTTCACATCTCAGACTGTATCCATCATTCCGGACTTACATATTACAGCAAGCTCAAAAAAAAACAGGGTTCAAATGTCAGAATTAAAAAAAAACTATATCCAACCTAGAAGGAATTAGATGATTTTTCATTAGGAAGAAACATAAAATGGCTGGGTGCACAACCACACCTCTCAATCTCCCACCCAACCAGTTGAGGACTCACTTCCTAAATGTCAGAATTTGATGTTTACCAAAGTAATTCTCTAAAAAGTAAGTTCCAATGGCAAAATATACTAAATACTTCAAAATATCACTGCGTATATTGTTACCCAAATCGCTTCAATTATAACAGCACGTCTGCATATAAGTTACAAGAGTTCATAGGACCAAGAAGCATCGTCTGCTGATATGAACTACGTAAAACAAAAATCAAATCCAAGGACCTCATCTTTTACCCAACCTGTGCCATCAATAATAAAGAGCCATGCCGAAAAGTACGGTTCGCTGATTTAGGGCCTCTTTGGCATGGCTTATGCCGGCTTCGGTTTCATCTATTTTGCGCAAATCTAGGCACTGTAGCGTGAAGCCGTTTTGTAAGCCGGGGTTAAAATGAACTAGAAGCCGGGAAAAGCCAGTTTTTCTGGCTTCACCGGCTTTAGCTTCACCGGTGAAGCCGTTTTGGATGAGTCGTGCCAAAGAAGACTTTATTATGAGAAAAGACACTGTACTATGATTGATAAGTCAGATTAATAAGTTTAAACGAACAGGGCCAATAATAAGAAGAGCATCTCCAGCAAGGCTAACTAAAATACACCCCTACTTTTCTATTTAGGTAGCTATTAATTTTATAGTACTCATATTTTGTGATTTACTACAGCACCACTACAAATAATAATAGACCCCCAAATCCATCTCCCCAGATGCCTCTCATCTTCTTCTTCCCATTGACGGCCGGAGCAGAGACCAGGCGGCGCCAAGGTGGGCTCGCCAGAGTCAAGCTAGGGGCAGGGCTGGAGCCACCATCGTCGGGGTAGGACAACAACTGTATTTATCAGTATATAAAATCGCCATGACTTTGATTCTTCCGCATACATACAGGTACGCCAAAAAGTCTATTAAATATATATGATGAGTCCTTCAAATTAAACTGAGTAGTCCTGATAGCTGTTCGCCTCTTTGATCTTGAAAAGATTTCATAACTGATTCATGACAGGCTGTAGATAGTACGGAGTATCTAATTAACCCTTGTCAATAATTCTGGGAACCATGCATGCACGTTCAACTATCTGAAAATTAATCTGGCAATAAATTCTGAACCTCAAATTCTGAGACCCAGCTAGTTCAACAGCTTTTTTCAAAACCAGTCAAGAGTTCCTGAACACCTATAAAAAAAACTTTAGCAGCAGTTTTTAAGTAAATCCTCATTAGATAAGTAATGAGTGTTCATTGCTCCTCTTATTCAGAGTATAATTCTTTCTAGCATTCCTCACCCGTACATATACGAACATAATAAGGCGATGAAGACATGTAATTGTGATTGCGAGGCACATTTTTAATCACCTCAACTTCTTTTGCGTTTGCCTTTTTTTGAATCGTTCAGAGGGAGGAGTAGACCAGGTACGTTAATTATATCTAGCACAACGATTAGTTCCAGTGCCCCCTTTCTTTTTCATTTTTGGTTCTATTATTGATTGATAAATTCACCTGTTTGATACGTCTCCTGCTACAGTTTTACTGACTCAGAGAGTCATAGGAGCTTCTGAAGTTACAAAAAAAAATTGCTTTCCAGGCTTCCAGATTATTTTAGCAAGAAAGAGTTGATTTATAAAATGGAGACAGAGCCATCAAGAGCTGTGCGAAACAAAGCTTTCATTTGTTGATGGCAATATGGCATCAATGTCTTAGAAGACAATGAGAAGGAGTCGCATTTTCTTGTGAAAGTGAAGGCAATTACTTGGTACATTTCTTGGAATGACATTTTGATGATATCGACTGGCAGTGGCAGGTGCGAGGTGGACACGGAACAACCCGGTGTCCGGTGTGTGGATGGAAAGCGTTTCGTCGTGTCGTCGTCATTTTATTCAGCCTGTTCGGCTGGGATGCAACGGTGATCGTGGATTATTACTGCTGGCTGGTTTGGTGTGAGAGAAAAATATTGTTCTGGTTGGAAATTTACGATCGTTTACGACTAAGCGAACATGCTGATCGTCAATTGAGAAAGTTGCTTTCAGAAAGAGGGAACAAAAGACTCTGGCTGCATGCCGAACCAATAATGTCCTTCGTCGTCAAAATCAAGCACTGGAAGTTGGAAAGTCAGCAAAAGACGATGGAAGTTAGATGGAAAGCGGAGTGAAGAAACTTGATGTGCGATGTACGTATTTATAATACCCGATGTTAGCCAAATGGAATTTCCGTTGCTTACTACGTACGCGGTCGGTCTGCTGGATTTTTAAAGGTGTTTGTTCCCTCGCCGAATCGCCCTTTGCTGGCAGGAGGACCTGCGTGCGTTGTTCTTGTTCCTCGTCGTGCGCTCCATCCAGACCTGCACCTGGAAAAGGAGGATGTAAAATGTTCTGGACGGAGGAATCGATGCATCGATCCATCTCAGAATAATAATCTGAACAGGGCGGCATCTGCTCTGACGCCGGCGAATACGACGCGTTTCGCACTACGAACGTTTTCCGTGGCCTTGCCGCAGTCAGCCACGCGGGTGGAGTGCACACGGAGGCATACGTACAGTAACAACGATCAAGATTGGTGCTGCTGTCGGCATACGGGCATTGGAGTCTCTCGACCAATGAAAGTGATAAGCTGACGTGCCGATGGTGACAGGAGTGAGAAAATCGCATGGCCCAGGAGGCTGCTACGGATCGGAGTACTGCTTGACGGTGTGCATGTCAAGCCTCGCCTCGCCTCCTTGTCCTCGGTGTGCCTACCGGGGGCCAGGCTCGACCAGAATCCGGCTTCGGCTTCGGTTTCGGTTTCGGGGTCGCCTTCGGAGTCGTCGCCTCGTCCGACGCCAAAGTTTTCCTCAAGCAGATTGAAACCGAGTGGGCCCGTTATTGGTTGGCAGTAGCAATCGTTCGCAGTCCGTCAACTACTCTACTGTTTTTCTGTGACGCTGGAAAGGCAATGGCGACGTGCGGTGGACGTGGACGCGGTGCGGGCCTTATCGTTTGTGATGTGTGCTGGACGAATATGAGTTGTCTTTAGGTCCGACAACCGCGCCTAAAATATAAGACTTATTTATTTTTTAGTAGCGTTATAGGTAAAAGGTTCAATACATATTCGATATCTTCTTCAACGACAAGACCTAAAAAGAATTTTTTCTATAAATGAGTTTCCAAGAGAAATGATGCCTATATTTAGGTTGTGCATCTTAAGCAATTCAAAATAAATCTCTTATATAAATATGTTATTGAAGATCAATTTTAGATCTCTTGCTATCTATTTTTAATTTGGTGTCCATACGGGTTCGTCGTTGGGGACCGTCCTAGTCGCCTTTTTGTCAAACAGGGGGCCTTCATATATTGTTAAGAAAAAAACGTCACTTTCGCGGAAGGTTCGTCTCATATATAAGCCCTGCTTTTTTTTGATTGCATATAAGCCCCCTGAATGAACGAGTTTGTGTACAAGATCTTCGTTCCCCACTCCCTCTCGCTCCAAGGAACCTTCCGCTCGCTTGTATAAGAGCATCTCCTCTAGAGCCGCGGTTGATTTGTCTTAGACCTCCTTTATCCAGGTACGGGGTGAGATTGAATTAAATCAGACCTGCTTTTCTTTTTCGTTTTACTACTTTTTTTTTGTTACCGATTTCTAACGCGCACAAGGGGATGCTGCCTTGGATGGATCTATGGCTAATACGTGTGTGATAACCCCCTTTATGGACCTGTTCGGTTTACCCGGCTTATTTTTTTTTTAGTATTTTTATCCCATAATAATTCAGCTAGAACAGTATTTTCAATCGGTTTCAGTCATAAGTTTGAGACGAACGAGACCTATATGAACGGTAAAGCACACCCGGCCACTGTGGCCTGTGGGGCTGGGACGACATTGGGGGCACCGACGGAACAATCCCCAAAGAACTGGGCTCAAATCTATGTTGTTGTGCTTGTACGCATGAACGCATCACGCGATTCAACCATGTTTTTGCATTGCTAGTAAGCACAGCACAACTATCAATCGTCTCTGATATTGCCTATCTGCGAATCTGATCCAAACAGGGACTTAGCTGCTCACATTGATGCTCTTGCGCATTGGTCGCTGACGCTTCATTCCTGCTTTTAGCAGCAGCACAGCGCCACCAGTGGCGGAGCGTGAAACAAAATACAGGGGGAGGTGTACTCAAAGCAGCAGTTCCGTACACGAGATCTCCCTGGCTTCCTCCAGTTTGCAGTCCAATTAGCGGCAACTCGTATTCATAGTAGCAAGCATTAGATCCACCACCAGCAGCAGCTTAACGGTTGTTCTCTCAGCACGGACAACTGTCTAATACATAATCCCTGCTTCTCTGAATCTCTTCCCAAGACGCTGCGGCTTCCTGTCTGTTCTTTTCCCCTCCTTGGTTATCTCTAATAATAACACAAAAAATACAAGACTTATTCGTCATTTGATAACGCTATAGGCAAAAGGTTCAATACCTATTCGGTATCTTCTTCAACAACAAGACCCAAAAGAGAATCCTTTCCGCATATATGTTTCAGGAGAAAAGATGCCAATATTTAGGTTGTGTCTCTCACGCAATCCAAAATAGGTCTCCCATATAGGTACTCTGTTGGAGGCTGATTTCTCTTGCTACCTATTTTAGATTTAGATGTCCATATATTCTTTATCGGAGACCGTCTTATTATTAATCAACGATAGCAAAGCTATCGCCACGGCATGCCCCTCTAGTCCTCCACCAATCCACCAAGCAGCAAGCACCACACCAGCCCCCTTCCTCTTCTCTCACACACTCACTCACACATAGGGATGACAACGGATTGGATACGGACGGATATCACCGATATTACATTTGTTTTCATATTTCTGTCCGGATTCGGATTCGAATACGGATAGTGTCAACTATGTCGGATAGGGTACGATTGGATATCGACATCATAAATATGCGATTTGAGTATTCAGATAAGGATACGGTATCGGATGTTGGATATCCGAACTTGGATACGGACAGATCTCAACCCCTCTAAACAGATTCGGTTTCGAATACGGTCAGAAAATATCCGTACCGTTTTTCATCCCTACTCACACATAGGACCCATTCATCAGCCCCCCCCCCCCCCTCCTCTCTCTCTCTCTCTTCTCCATCTCCAGTCATACCCACCACACGCGAGGGGCCTACCGTCATAGCCAGCGAGCGCATAGCCGCCGCCACCGAGTGAGCAGGTGGGGGCGCGTCTGGCTAGTCGCGCCGCACGGGGCTAGCGTGTCGGCGAGCACCAAGCGGCACGGACGCGGCCCTCGGGGTCAGCAAGCAGCGAGCAGCGCGGCCACAGTTGAATCCAGCTAGGAACAAGCTGGACCGGCCTTTGTGCAGAGCTGGCGGCTAGCGAGGGCGGCGGAGGTGGCTAAGCCCGTGCGGCTGGGTGAAAGCAATGGTGCCCTCGGTCTCAGCAGCTGGCGTGGCGAGCTGAGCTCGCCGCCCTTGGCCTGGCAACGGTCAGATCCGCGCATGAGACGAGCTCACTGGCAAGGTCGACGCTGATGGTGCGGGCGAAGTCTCCTTCGATCGGGTGCCGCTGCTCGCTGTTGCCGGCATCGGCATCTGGCGGTTGGGTGCCGCCGGTCATTGTGTCCAGTATCTGGGGTCGGGAAGAAGATGGCCGGCATCTGGCGGCGCTGCCGCGTCCATGCTATATGCCCTCTGTGTTGTTGTGCGTCCGTGCCCATACCATGGGTTGTGCTCACGTTCGTTAGCTTGTCACCGTCCATGTTCGCCTGAGAGGAGCGTCCACACTCACCGGCGCACCGCGGCCACTCGACCAAGCTCAGGGCAGAGGACAGTGGAGAGGAAGAGGATGACACATTGAGCCCACCCTGTAAGTGAAATAGAGTGGAGGGGTATTTTGGTCCATACAAAAATACAAAATTGTCCATACACTTGCACCTGGGCCCAAAGATGCCACAGACATATATAATGGCATATTTCAGCTTTTGCAAGAATTATAATGGCACTAGCATAGTTTTATGAATAATAATGGTGTGCTTCAAAAATAGCAGAATTATAATGGCACAGATCCAATTAACCCACGAAAAAAAGATGTTCTGCATCCTGCATACTTAGGGCTTGTTTGGCAGGGCTCCTCTCCGGCTCCGGCTCCGGCTCCTCCAGAGGAGCCCTGCCAAACGTTTTCTTGGAGGAGCCGTTTTTCAGTAAAAAACAGAGAAGCCGGAGCCGTTTTGGAGGAGCCACAATTTGTGGCTCCTCCAAAACGGCTCCGGCTCCTCCGGAGGAGCCCCTCGGGAGGAGGAGCCGTGCCAAACAAGCCCTTAGCATTGTTCAGCAGACCTCAACAAGAGCAATTGATGCTTCACTCTGTCTTTTTTTTTACCAGCACAGCAAAATTATGAACTTTACCTAGCCCAGCGCAAATTAGAGGAGCAAATGAATCTGAGACTTGCTAGATTTTTAAATTAGAATGGATAATAATTAAGAAAATGATTAATATATTAACCAATCAGCTACTGATGGCTGTTATTTCCTCAATCAACTGGTTTTCTGACGGTTTGCTTCCTTTCACACATGTGATCAAATCAAAAGGCTTAGAGCGATCAGTATATACTTCCCTTCCTTCCATTGCTTACTTGCCCGAGCTGGCAAGCGAAAGATACAAATCCAAATCATATATACCATATTATGATATTTCACAGTTGACGCGTTAAAAAATTATATTTAAGGGAAATATGAATACCATTTTATCTTTATTTCAATATTTATTTTGTTTATTCCATACTAATTTTACCATAGCTATAGGTAGCTATATATCTTGTAACATTCCTGGTCCAGGGAGTAAGTTTTACATATCTTTCATGGTCCATTATACCAAAAAGAAATAATTTTGCACATAACTGAACTAGCTAGAAAAGACGACATAAGTTGACCTCAAACAAATCCTAAAAATTAATGCCAGTGCCAGATGCTCTGCATAATGCATACATAAGCAGTGTCCATCACCTCCCCTTAACGAGAGAATTGGTGCAGAGCCTGCACAAGATTTTAGTGTACTACTCTTCACTACTAAATATTGCCAACTGAATATTAACTTGAGTTCCTAGCTGTAGTATTTGTGATTCTATCCGGTATCTACTGTTGTGAGTTGTGATCAATCTGAATAATAATCCTCAAACAGATTAATTTGCATTCTAAAGCACCAACATCTTAGTCACCTAGACCAATTTGTGTGTTTCAGATTTTTGCTCAAACCTCCTGTCATCGTTTCACCAAGGATCTATCTAGCTATCACTAAATCTCCTTTGGCGATCAGCTGGTATGAGTTCAGAAGAGCCTGTGGACAATGAAGCCCTGCTCGGACGACATCATGAGAACTTGCCAATGCCGAACAAAAGCAAAGACCATGGTATCTCATTGCTTACTGTGATGGGCTTCCTGTTCATGACTTTCAACTCAGGCATGGCTGTTTACCGATCAAATGGAGAATATGGAGCCATCGCCTTCGTGGCTTTCTCCTACCTGGACCTTGTCTCGCTTTTCTACTGCCTGCGTTTGTACGAGAGGACAACCCCAGAGTCGCCTCGTCGTGAACACCTCAAGATGGCGGTGTGGCTGCTCACCACAATGCTTACCGCTGCCTTCTCATACAAGGTGGCGGCCATCATGCCGTTCCCGGTGCAGGTGCTGGTTTGGGCCATGGCGGGCGCGACAGTCCTCGGTGGCTTCTACGCCTTCTTCCTGCACCGGGAGGAAACTAAGGCATAACAAGGTATAAGCTCCATTGATCCTTTGCTTCAATTCTCCCGTGCATAAGATTAATTATCCATGCACCTTTGTTTCAAATTAAAGTTTTCGATTTCTTTATGTTTCCCTGATGGAATTGGCTCCAAGGTTTAATATTGAAACTGAGGTTTGAGCCTAACTGTGCAATGCATATCTCTGTCTGCATGGACAGGATAGGTCAGTTGAATCCATTCAAAGATTAGGTGGTAGTGACAACATTATATTCAAAGGCACATTCTATGGTTCAGTAAAAAATGAAGCATCAGGCTTCATGACTAGTGCAATCAATGAACTGGTTTTATGTTCTTTTCATCCTAATGTGGTTCTGTCGTCTCGGAGGAATGTATACTCTTGCTCAAAAAGAGGAATGTATACTTCCATGGTCACACAAGCTTTGGAACAGGATCCGATGAAGCAAAATGGGAGGGATGCATGCTTTATTAGTGTGCTGCCAGGCATAATGAATCATTGCACTCGAATTGATGGGTATCACAGCCTTGATAAGTGACCAGTCTTGAACAGAGCCTGATCAATGGCTTATGGCAGCCTTGGACTAGAATTGTTGTCAATTTCTGGTTTGCTAGACAAGTGTGCCACCCCTTGGCAAAGGAGGTGAAGAAGAGGCAAGAGGACTGCAACCATCTTTTTTTTAGAAAAAAGAGAGTAAAGCTGACAACAAGTCAACAGGCATTTCAAGAAATTCCAATTTCTAGAAAAAAGAGAGACAGCAAAGCAGGCAACAAGTCACCAGGCATTTCAAGAACGAAGGCTCACAATTGTTGCAAAAAGGAAAAAAAATGAAAAATGAAAAACGAAAAAGAAAAAGAAAGAAGGCAAGGGCTAATCTCCTTGGCCATTTTTGGAAGGTCTATGCCAAACTGGTTCCTCAAAGATGTGGCTTCTCTTCATCATCTATAGAACCGGTGTTGGAGGCTTTGAGCCAGGAGTTGTAATGATGATGGAAGCAACTACTGGTTTCCAGGTTTTTCAGGAATTGCCTGTATGCAAACATCCTAGCAGTCTTGCCACAGGACACAACAGATGAGACATGCAACGCAGAGATATGACATGAACAGCCTTGACCGAAAAAAAACCTATTGAAATTCGCTATAAGCATCATGCATTTGTTCCCATGGTCAGTCTCGGAAATAGCCAGCATTCAACTAATTATAATCCTATTAGAGACCTAAACAATGAGATGACTTGTGGTAGTCATTCGGTGTTTCAAAACTCATTTAGGATGAGGCCCCATTGTGAATTTGAACACAGGGTTTCATGGAAATCTCTGCTGGAAACTCTTTATTTCCAATGGAATTCTGGTGGAATTCTTGGACTCAAAATTGGGCCTGACGCCGCATCCACTTGACCACTTTCTCATGGATCAACGGTTTCATAACTACATTTTACTGTTGCTACTACTTGTATTACCAGTACTATGTGTTCAATATGCCTAAATTAAAATCCATGTGTTTGCTTGTGAAAGTCAGGGCTGGTACTAACTCGTAATTCATTCGTACAGGTCGATGGCTTGGTTCAGACGAAGAATATATAGATGGAGAATAAAACCGTCGTATCTATTTGCCCGCCCTTGTCGTCCTTGGTTGTGTTCGGTTCCTGTTTGAGTTGGTATATGCACGCACGTCCTACCGGCTACCGTTGTTCTGAGTAATATTAGTACTATACCAAAGGTGAACTTTTAAGCCTGAAGGAGAACAAACACCCCCATTGAGACACTGCATGGTCCTCCTGTCAACTTTGCATGCATGTGTGTGATATAATAATCGTAGCAACAATCGACATTTCTGTTGTTTTCCGTCGCACTGTATGTGGTGCTGTGGCTGAAGTTTGATGACGGCACTCGCCACCTTTCGATCGATCAGCCGCGTTGTATCAAACTATCTTCTTCTTAATGAAAATCGTCTATTTCTGTTCTGAGAGCTTCCTATGAGCGATGTCCATTTTGTTGGTTATGTTGTACTATATCAAAGCTAATCTGCGAATTAGATATTCCACTATTTGTCTATTTCTATCACTGATAGATGTCAGGGCAATGGGAAAAATAATTTGAAAGCAAAATCAAGTTGCATCATGAGGTGCCGACTGACGACATCTCCTTGCTGCAGCATGCCTAGTGTTGGCGTTTAATTTGCTTTCGCGTGATGATGATAACTTACTCGATCAAAGTCTCGGGTTCATGCATATGCATCTGCATTAATGAAATCAGCAAAGAGAAATGCTACGCCTAACACCTGTAGTCCTGTACATACACCACATAGATTTGTTCCACTAGCTTGCGTTGTACAGCGTTGTTATGTTATCTCTTTTTTTTGAACGTATGTTGTTATGTTATCTTGTCCTGATGACGTGCTCTCTTCTTGTTTCTTCCCCCTTGCACTTGGACGAACAGAAGTGATCTGGGCACGGGCAGGGACTCTGCCATCCTCTGCCTCTTCATCGGTATCCAAAGGTGTCCATCTGGCTGCCCCAGATGCAAAACAAATCGATCGAGCGCAACGTGGACGACCTACTTTCAGAAGCAGAAACCGAAAAAGAAACTTTGACATATATATGTCTTGTGCATTATTAGCATCAAGTTGCCCAGCTATTCCATGTTAACAAATAATGATCCAGTGTGGATGTTACCGCATGGTAAATTCCCTAGCGTTAGCGTTACAATGGGAGAATGATCATGCAACTATAGGTGATTTTATACATATGACACTATCAAGAGTGAACTGACAAAAAAAGCCCTGTGTTAGACATTATGGTGGCCCTTTTGTTACATCATCATATATGTGTATTTGTATAAATAAAGATGTGTAGATGATGACACACATGTGCCTCCCTCAAAAGTTCTTTTTATTATTCATACTGAATAAATCTTTTTTCTCTCTAAAATGTAGGGAAGTTTTTAGCACTATTTTGAAATGTCCTCGCTTTGATCTTGATCAACGCTTTCCAAGCACTCATCGAAATCAGCCTTCGAATGGATAAAGAGCTTCTGTGCTTGTGTCATTGCAAGAATGTAGTCGATATATAATACTTGCAAGATTAGTGAGAAATTTGGAATTACTGAAAACATCCCGCCATCTCAATTTTGCACAGCATAATATGGATTCATCTGTTAGATTAACCTTGTTGTTCCTTGCATTAGTGGCATTGGTAGTTTTGTTTTTCATGTGCATCGGTGTAACATCTAGTATTCTAGTTGGTCTAGTGCATGTTAGTGATCCAGTCATGCAGCATGGCAAGGAGCTCAGAGATCGACAGTGTGGAGTTCACAAACAAAAAAAGAAAGAAAAAGAGATCGACAGTGTGGAGTGACCGGTCAGCTGCCAGTTAGTGAGTGCATGCCGTGGTGTTTGGACCGCTAGCCGTGAGATTTGAATGGATACAGGCATCGTGGAGCTTGCAAGCTACGTGCGCATGCATACTACGTTTGTTTCGTTTCCTGCCGAACCTGGCTCGCACGAGTGAGCCAGGCCCCGGTTGGCCAGGCCCGACGCATGCATGCGAGCATGATGGCTAGGCCCTCTTTAGCACGGCTCATCTAGCGGCTTCTCGAGCGGCTTTTGATGAAGCCGTGCCAAACGGCACTCTGCAAAACGGCTTGCGCCTAAAAGCCGGAGAGAAGCCGTTCGGTGGCTTACACAGGGGAGGGCAAGCCAAAAAATATGGCTTTCCCCGGCTTTTTTTCTCACCTGCGTGTTGCTTTTCCATCCTTGTCCCCGGGCCTGCTCTCCTCCATGGCGCCCGCGCGCCAACGGCCGCCTCCCTGCGCCGCCGGCCTCCTCCCCCGCCGACGGCCTCCTGCTCCTCCCCGCGCGCCTCCGTCTCCTCTACCATGGCTGCTAGTCTCCTGCTCCGCCCCGCCACCGGCCTCCTGCTCCGCCCCGCCGGCCTCCAGCTCTGCCCCACCGTCGGCTTCCAGCTCCGCCCCACCGCCGACATCCTGCTCCGGCTAGCGCGCCCCGCCTCCGCCCCTGGTTCCTCCCCCGCGGCCAGCCTCCTGCTCCGCCGCGCCGCGCCCCGCCAGGATAAGGCCGGGAGGGAGAGGCCGATTGGATAAGGAGAGAGGAGGGGAAAAGAAAAGAAGGGGAGAAGGAAAGATAAATAAAAAGTGAAAGAAAAAGAAAAGGAAAATGAAGAGAAAAAAGAAAAAGAAAAGAGAGAAAAAAATATAAGCGTATTTTGGACATTTGACATCTTCTTTATATTCTAAAAAGCTAGGAGAAGCCGTTTTGCCAAACGTTTTCGTACAAAATAAGCCAGAGCCAGAAAAAGCTGCTTTTCCATAGGAGCCAGAGCCGGAGCTATTTTTTCACGAGCCAGAGCCGTGCCAAACGGGCCCTTAATCGGTTCCATCCGCCCACGCTAAAGAGAGATGGCGATTGGTTGCCTGGTCCAGCAGCTGCCACAGTGATTTTTTTTGCCTTCGCGCCTGCACCTGCGCTCGCCCTCTCGCACCGTTCCAACCAGGCTCGCTAGGAATGCAGAAAAATTCCGCATGGGGGAGAGCCCGGGATGAAAACGGATCGGATACGGACGGATATCACCGATATTACATTTGTTTTCATATTTCTGTCCGGATTCGGATTCGAATACGGATAGTGTCAACTATGTCGGATAGGATACGATTGGATATCGACATCATAAATATGCGATTTGAGTATTCGGATACGGATGCGGTATCGGATGTTGGATATCCGGACTCGGATACAGACAGATCTCAACCCCTCTAAACGGATTCGGTTTTGAATACGGTCAGAAAATATCCGTACCGTTTTCATCCCTAGGGAGAGCCAACCCGACGGCACCTTTTGCACAGCCTTGCCCTGGCTGGCACCCTCACACACGGAACCAAATACGCAGGGCTCGCATGAGCAGAGCCTGGACTCCAGGCAACCAAACACCCTTAAGAACGGTCTCAGTGAGAGTTTCATCTATATTAAATAGGTTGTGGCATAGGCATTTTTATGACATGGCAATATAATTTAAGAAGAGAGAAAAGAAATTGAACTCTTTTGGCACGATTACCAACTCTCTACGGGTCATGAAATTAAATGTCTATGAAACTATAGAATAAAACTTTTATTGAGAACGAGTGTTTCATCCAAATTTTAATTTCTATTTTTATAACATGACAGTATTAAAAACAACGGTATAAAAATATCCACTGAGACTGATCCAAGGTCCAAGGTCCAAGGTCCTAAGGAATGAATTGAAAACTTTTACAATAATTGAAAGCATATCTCTGTCGGTGTTTCGAGTAAACATCAACGAGTAAATTTGTATTATTACGTGTCTGGTTCGGATGGTGTGCTAAGAGGACACGAAGTTTATACTGGTTCGGGCAGAATGTCCCTACGTCCAGTTTATTGCTGCTGCTCGTGTTATTAGCACCGAAAGTTCGTAGTAGGGGTTACAAACGGTCGAGAGAGGGACATATCCCAAGTCTCTGGTAAGTGGAGCGAACGGGTGCCGAGAGCTCGATCACTGCTCAGCTATGTGTTCGAGGTTCGAGCGTGATGTGTTGTGATGCTCATGGATTCGATCCCCTTAGTGGGGTGCCGTGCTTTCTCTTTTATAGGCTAAGAGAAAGCATGGGTTACAGCGGACGAAGAGAGGAGAACCAAAGGGGGAGGAAGTCTTTCATGGTCGTCGGGCTTTTCTTTTCCTTCGTGCGGGTCCCTCCGACACTACAGGTGGTGACAGGGACGACTCCATGCCGGAGGCCTGTCCACCGATGATGCCATGCCCTGGCATTGTTAGCGGGGCATGATGTCCCACTCTGCCCTGGCGGGCGGCGTGGCGAACCATCGTGCGGATCAGTGGTCGTACAGGTAGTAGGCAGCACGGTGACCTTACGCCATCACTATGGACGATGTGAGTTCCCTGGAATGACATGTCGTGGGGACGGGTCGTGTCGAGATATGACTGCTCCCTGCACGGGCCAGAAAGTTTGACCTTGGGTCGTACTTTTTGTTCCGTAGTGGTTGGTGGCAGCATGGGCTCCGGTTGGGAGCCACGCCCGAGGGGTCGGGTGAGGCGGAGACAGCCCTCAGACATCGGATGGGGCGGAGCCAGCCCTCAGACGTCGGGCGAGGTGGAGCTAGCCCTCAACGCCAGTGCCAGATGCTCTACATAATGCATACATAAGCAGTGTCCATCACCTCTTCTTAATGAGAGAATTGGTGCAGAGCCTGCACAAGATTTTAGTGTACTACTCTTCACTACTGAATATTGCCAACTGAATATTAACTTTAGTCCCTAGCTGTAGCATTTGTGATTCTATCCAGTATCTACTGTTGCGAGTTGTGATCAAGCTGAATAATAATCCTCAAACAGATTAATTTACATTCTAGACCACCACATCATAGTCACTCAGACCAATTTGTGTGTTTCAGATTTTTGCTCATTTCACCAAGGATCTATCTAGCTATCACTAAATCCCTTCTAGCGATCAGCTGGTATGAGTTCAGAAAGGCCTGTGGACAACGAAGCCCTGCTCGGACAACATCATGAGAACTTGCCGGTGCCAAACAAAAGCAAAGACCATGGTATCTCATTGCTTACTGGGACCGGCTTCCTATTCCTGACTTTCAACTCGGGCATGGCGGTTTACCGATCAAATGAAGACTTTGGAGCCATCACCTTTGTGGCTTTCTCCTACCTGGACCTTGTCTTGCTTTTCTACTGCCTGCGGTGGTATGAGAGGACAACCCCAGAGTCGCCTCGCCGTGAACTCCTCAAGATGGCGGTGTGGCTGCTCACCACAATGCTTACCGCTGCCTTCTCATACAAGGTGGCAGCAATCATGTCGTTCCCGGTGCAGTTGCTCGTATGGGCCATGGCCGGCGCGACAGTGCTAGGTGGCTTCTACGCCTTCTTCCTGCACCGGGAGGAAACTAAGGCATAACAAGGTATAAGCTCTATTGATCCTTTGCTTCAATTCACCCGTGTAGAAGAATAATTATCCATGCACCTTTGTTTCAAATTAAAGTTTTTGATTTCTTTCTGTTTCCCTGATGGAATTGGCTCCAAGGTTTAATACTGAAACTAAGGTTTGAGCCTGACTGTGCAATGCATGTCTCTGTCTGCATGGATAGGATAGGTCAGTTGAATCCGTTCAAAGATTAGGTGGTAGTGACAACATTATATTCAAAGGCACATTCTATGGTTCAGAAAAAAATGAAGCATCAGGATTCATGACTATTGCAATCAATGAACTGGTTTTATGTTCTTTTTATCCTAATGTGGTTCTGCCAGTCTCAGAGGAATGTATACTCTTGCTCAAAAAGAGGAATGTATACTCTAGCTCAAAAAGAGGAATGTATACTTCCATGGTCACACAAGCTTTGGAACAGGATCTGAAGAAACAAAATGGGAGGGATGCATGCTTTATTACTGTGTTGCTTGGCATAATGAATCATTACGCTCGAATTGATGGGTATCACAGCCTTGATAATTGATCAGTCTTGAACAGAGCCTGATCAATGGCGTATGGCAGCCTTGAACTAGAATTGTTGTCAATTTCTGGTTTGCCAGACAAGTGTGCCACCCCTTGGCAAAGGAGGGGAAGAAGAGGCTGGAGGACTGCAGCCATCTTTTAGAAAAAAAGTGAGACAGTAAAGCTAACAATAAGTCAACAGGCAATTCAAGAAATTCCAATTTCTAGAAAAAGGAGAGACAGCAAAGCAGGCAACAAGTCACCAGGCATTTCAAGAACGAAGGCTCACAGTTGTTGCAAAAGGGGGGAAAATGAAAAATGAAAAACGAAAAAAAGAAAGGAGGCAAGGGCTAATCTCCTTGGCCATTTTTGGAAGTTCTATGCCAAACTGGTTCCTCAAAGATGTGGCTTCTCTTCATCATCTATAGAACTGATGTTAGAGGCTTTGAGCCAGGAGTTGTAATGATGCTGGAAGCAACTACTAGTTTCCAGGTTATTCATGAGTTGCCTGTATGCAAACATCCTGGCACAGTCTTGCCACAGGACACAACAGACGAGACATGCAACGCAGAGATATTACATGAACAGCCTTGACTGAAAAAAAACCTATTGAAATTCACCATATGCATCATGCATTTGTTCCCATGGTCAGGCTCGGAAATAGCCAGCATTCAACTAATTATAATCCTACTAGAGACCTATAAACAATGAGATGACTTGTGGTAGTCATTCTGTGCTTCAAACCTCATTTAGAATGAGGCCCCATTTTGAATTTGAACACAGGGTTTCATGGAAATTTTTGCTGGAAACTAGTTGTTTCCAATGGAGTTCTGATGGAATTCTTGGACTCAACTGGGCCTGATGCCGCATCCACAAGACCACTTTCTCGTGGATTAGCGGTTTCATAACTACATTTTCTTTGCAGCCCGTCTGGTCCATTTGCAGATTATTCTGATGGAATTCTTGGACTCAACTGGGCCTGACGCCGCATCCACTAGACCACTTTCTCGTGGATTTGCGGTTTCATAACTGCATTTTCTTTGCAGCCCGTCTGGTCCATTTGCAGATTACTACAAGTATTGCTACTAGATGTATATATTACTAGTACTACTTTGTGTTCAATGTGCCTAAACTTCATGCTTTGTTTTTGGATGTCAGCGCTGATACTAACTCGTAGTTCATTCATACAGGCCGATGGCTTGGTTCGGACAGAGAAATAAAACTAAAGGTGAACTTTTAAGGCTGAAGGAGAACAAACACCCCCACTGTCCAGTGAGACACTGCATGGTCCTGTCAACTTTGCATGCATGTGTGTAATATAATAACGAATAATTGCACTCAAAAAAATAATGAATAATCGTAGCAACAATCGTGTCGTTTCTGTTCTGAGAGCTTCCTATGAGCAAAGTTGACAGGACTAGACAGTATCTATATCAAAGCTTGGTCAGGCTATGTTCATGCCTGATCACTTATTAAGGTCAACTTTGTTGTCTATGTTGTACTGTATCAACTTTTCAACTTTACATGCCTAGTGTTGGCGTTTGCTTCTGCGTGATGATGACCTGCTTGATCAGAGTCTCCGGTTCATGCATATGCATTGCTAAAATCAGCAAAGAGAAATGCTTCACCTAACACCTGTGCATACACCACATAGATTTGTTCCACTAGTTTGCGCTGTATAGCGTTGTTATGTTATCATGTCCTGATGACGTGTTGTCTTCTTGTTTTTCCCCCTTGCACTGGGATGAACAGAAGTGCCGGGCAGGGGCAGGGAGACTGCCATCCTCTGCTTCTTCATCGGTATGAAAAGTGGCCGCCGTCCTGTCTGGCTGACCGGCTGGGTCGGATGAAACAAATCGGCCGCAACATTAATTTACATTCTAGACCACCACATCATAGTCACTTAGACCAATTTGTGTGTTTTAGATTTTTGCTCGAACCTCCTGTCATCCTTTCACCAAGGATCTATCTAGCTATCACTCAATCCCCTCTAGCGATCAGCTGGTATTAGTTCAGAAAGGCCTGTGGACAACGAAGTCCTGCTCGGACAACATCATGAGAACTTGCTAGTGCCGAACAAAAGCAAAGACCATGGTATCTCATTGCTTATTGGACCGGCTTCCTGTTCCTGACTTTCAACTCAGGCATGGCGGTTTACCGCTCAAATGGGGACTTTGGAGCCATCGCCTTCGTGGCTTTCTCCTACCTGGACCTTGTCTTGCTTTTCTACTACCTGCGGTGGTACGAGAGGACAACCCCAGAGTCACCTCGCTGTGAACACCTCAAGATGGCGGTGTGGCTGCTTACCACAATGCTTACCGCTGCCTTCTCATACAAGGTTGCGACAATCATGCCGTTCCCGATGCAGGTGCTCGTACGGGCCATGGCCGGCGCGACAGTGCTGGGTGGCTTCTACGCCTTCTTCCTGCACCGGGAGGAAACTAAGGCATAACAAGGTATAAGCTCCATTGATCCTTTGCTTCAATTCTCCCATGCAGATGAATAATTATCCATGCACCTTAGTTTTAAATTAAAGTTTTTGATTTCTTTCTGTTTCCCTGATGGAATTGGCTCCAAGGTTTAATACTGAAACTGAGGTTTGAGCCAGACTGTGCAATGCATGTCTCTGTCTGCATGGACAGGATAGGTCAGTTGAATCCATTCAAAGATTAGGTGGTAGTGACAACATTATATTCAAAGGCACATTCTATGGTTTAGAAAAAAATGAAGCATCAGGATTCATGACTATTGCAATCAATGAACTGGTTTTATGTTCTTTTCATCCTAATGTGGTTATGCCATTATCAGATGAATGTATACTCTTGCTCAAAAAGTGGAATGTATACTCTTGCTAAAAAAGAGGAATGTATACTTCCATGGTCACACAAGCTTTGGAACAGGATCTGATGAAATAGATTGGGAGGGATGCATGCTTTGTTACTGTGCTGTCTGGCATAGTGAATCATTGCGTTCGAATTGATGGGTATCACAACCTTGATAAGTGATCAGTCTTGAACAGAGCCTGATCAATGGCTTATGGCAGCCTTGAACTAGAATTGTTGTCAATTTCTGGTTTGCCAGACAAGTGTGCCACCCCTTGGCAAAGGAGGGGAAGAAGAGGCAGGAGGACTGCAGCCATCTTTTAGAAAAAAAGAGAGACAATAATGCTGACAACAAGTGAATAATCGTAGCAGTGAGACACTGCATGGTCCTGTCAACTTTGCATGCATGTGTGTGATATAATAATGAATAATTGCACTAAAAAATAATGAATAATCGTAGCAACAATCGTGTCATTTCTGTTCTGAGAGATTCCTATGAGCAAAGTTGACAGGACTAGACAGTATCTATATCAAAGCTTGGTCAGGCTATGTTCATTCCTGATCACTTATGAAGGTCAACTTTGTTGTCTATGTTGTACTGTATCAACTTTTGAACTTTACATGCCTAGTGTTGGCGTTTGCTTCCGCGTGATGATGACCTGCTCGATCTCAGTCTCCGGTTCATGCATATGCATTGCTAAAATCAGCAAAGAGAAATGCTTCACCTAACATCTGAAACGCTCGAAACATACGCTTGCATCATACCTCTGAAACAATTGCAACATATGCAGCATCCCCCGATCTACTTTTGCAACATCCATATAAAGCAAATGCAACATGCATCTGAAACACTTAAAACATACATATGCAACATAGGGAGAGAAAGAGCCTGGTGCAGGGAGCGCCATGGCTGCTGAGGTAGGGAAAGCACGTTCGCCGGGGTGGGAGAGGGCGCTGCCGGGGGTGGGGAGGGCGTCTCGCCCGGGTGAGGGAGCGCCGCCGGCTCCTCTCGCCGCGCCACCTCCAAAGGATCTCACTCGTGCTCCATGGTGTGGGGTAGAGGGCCGCCGGATCTGCGGGCGTTGGGGGCTCCCAGTGGGGGAGGACGCCGGGGTGACGAAGGATGTCGGGGTAGGGTAGAGGCGGCGCCAGGGTAGGGGAAGGAGCTACCGGGGTGGGTAAGGGTGCCACCGCCAACCAGGGAGGTAGGCATGGCAACGCGTCAGGATAGGGGAGGGCGCGCGCTGAGGTGGGTGAGGGCGCCGCTGCCGGCCATGGAGGGAGCGGGTGGCGCACGCGATGGAAGGGGCGAGAGGCGAGCGAGCCAGCGGATGAGTGGAGGATAAGTGGAGTGGAGGAATTTTTTTTAATAGCAAGCGAATGAGTAGAGGAGCTGCGTTCGGCGGATCGACTAACCCCCGGTGTCTGATAAGTAGCATTACCGCTAAAGGTGCCTCCCATTGTGGATCTTCCCCGGCCGTGCGACAAATTAAAGTTATTATCTGGTGTCCGGTCCATCGTTGCTTGAGTTTGTGAATTGCATCTTCCATGCATGGTTAGTGTTTTTTTTGGCACGAGGTTGTAGGCCTGTAGTTGTAGCTACCAAAAAAAATTGGTTATGCCATCATGACCTGAAATCTACTGTCCATTTTTGTTCAATGTCAATCATATTGCTTTTTTTTTCTTTCCAGTCAATCATAGTGGCGAATTCCCTGGCATCGCGCCGCCACGCGGCACAGGAGGCGTGGCGGATCGAGCTCGCCGCCACCGTCGGGTGAGCAGAAGCCTATCATCGCGCTTCCAGCATGGATGACGAAGAGCATGGCCTCACGGTGGGTCAGTGGCTGGCATGAAGGTCCAGCCGTTGATGCGTGGGAGGATGCGCGACAGTGGAGAGAGCACGGCTGACGCAAACGGAGTGCGGTGCCACGGCAGATGGAGCAAAGCGCAAGTCACAGACTTTGGTCGAGCATGTTCACTTATGTTGAAATTTGGCTTATGCTGATGCTTATGCTGAAATATTGTGAAAGAAAAACATTATTAGTGCTGAATAGACTCAAGCGAATAGACGAAGACGAGAAAGGTAAATAATATTGTAATTATAATGTACACCATTCATTATTTACTATTGCGGCTGCCGGTCCCGCTCAGGTCGCCGCTTTCTTTGGCTAAATTTGTACATTATAATGCTTTCTTTAGTTGGAGTGGTTGAGCAGCGCAGGCACCTTCGGAGAAGTTGCCCCTGTCCCTGTCGGGAGCGGAACGCAGGCACGCAACCTCGCAACTCGCATCCATGGGCTTTGATTGGTTCGCCTTGGGTGCACCGAGGCCTATAAAACCCCTCTCCCGGAATCTGCAAAACGCGGGAGCATTCAGAGCAATGCGTAGTTAGCTAGTCTGATTGCACTTGCACTAGCTATTTATTTGCTGCTCATCCATCAGTCCCTGCTGATAAACTTTAGGTCGAGGCTAGTATATATGACATCTCTGACAAAACATGTAAACGGGAGAAACCCAATTTAGGGCACGCTCCTCTAAAGCCAAATTAACCTATTGCTAATACCGCACCGCTGGCCAAGTGCATGAATGGTAAACGGTGCGTGGGTTTGGACCCGTTCCCTGTGGGATGCGTACTATGTTTACATAGCCCATTTACGTCATGTTCGCTTGAACTTAGCCCGGTTTATCAGTCATGGTATAGTGTTTTTCTATCACAACAAAACAGCATCAACCGGCTTATCAGCCGCAAAAACCATCAGCTGAACAACTTGTTAATCTACTGAAGAACAATAACAATATTCTGTAAAAAAGAAGGCAGAAAAGAAAGAAAAAAAAGAATACAACAAAGAGATCTCACGATGACCCGGCCTGGCGAGTTTTGTAGCGCTGTAGATGCGACATGATGTCACCTATTCAGTAGCAGGATTGTCTGGTATAATTCAGCTTTACTAGTGAAAGTTTTTTTTTCTTTTTTTTGTTCCCATTCGGTAGCAGTTTTTCACCAATGAAAAGCTAAAGCTATTTTAGAAACAGGTTCTCTAGAAAAATAGCAGACAGAGAGCGCGCGCTTGGAGAATCTATTATTTTCAGTTTTACCTAGAAAATTGTGCTAGCGAGAGAAGCTGAAAAATACAGTAGCTTTTAGAAAGAAGATGTTTCATTAGAACCGGTTTAGTAGAAGTTGAAAAACAATTTTGTAAAACTGGACCAAAAGCTATACCAAACACTTAATTTCGTGACTCGTCCGAGGCCACCCATGGCTGCGAATGTGAGGAGGTACCCGGTACCCCGAACCCGAACAAGCCGATTGGCCTCACACGGTACGTTACGTCAACGTGGAGTGGAGGCAAAGCATCCGGTCGTAATCAGATGGCGTAGTACATTGTATTGTAAAGACGACTAATGACCCACTCTTGCGCCGTCGTAGAGCAGCAGCTTCCGGGAAGCTTCATTAATCTACTTCATGGTTGGAACGCGCTTGTTGTAGGTGTGTCCTTGATCGTTTCTGACACTTTATGGTTGGTTATAAAAGGGAACGAGGGAGATTACTGGAACTTCAAAAACGCGCGCGAGGCCGGCCGTCGCATTGCTTGCTGGTTCGTGCCACACCCAAACAAAAATATCCCTGACGGTCGACATATTTCCTGTCGGCTTGCTAAAGCCGACAGAAACTGGTTGCGAAACCGACAGGAAATACGTCGACCATCAGGACCCACGGCTGAATGCTCAAACTGAAGCGCTGTCAAAAATTGCTTCCTATCAGGTAATCGGTCAGGGAAAGTCAGATCTTCCTTGAGAGTGGTTCCTATCACCAAGCCATCACAAACATAACTCGTGATGGTTTCCGAGGCTTTTTTCCTGATGATTTTTTGACGTCAGGAGAACACCACTCTCTAGTGGTGTGCTTGGAGTGGTTATCAGTACGACGTGGTGGTCGATGGACAATCACCAAGCTCAGCAGGACAACGAGGCTGCTGATCCTGGGACGAGGCCCTTGCTGCAACCACAACAAATGCATTTGGGGCAACCTGTTGCTGATGGCGGTTTGGGTCCTCCTGGTGCAGCCGAGCATCGTCATCGCGGGAACATCCCGTGGCTCACTATCCTTGGATGTTTATTCCTCACATTCAACTCTGGAATGGCCATCTACCGGTCCCAAGGTGAACGTTGGGCCATTGCGTTCGTCGTCTTCTCCTACCTGGACTTGCTCCTACTCTTCTTCAGTCTCAGATGGTACGAGAGCGCCGAGCCCGGCTCGTTAACAAGGGACCGTCTCAAAGTAGTTATCTGGGTGCTCACGACAGCGCTTACCCTACTATTTACGACTAAGGTTGCAGCCGTCATGCCCACCGTAGTGGTCGTGGTAGTTTGGTTCATGGCCTTCTCCACTATTGGAGGAGGCTTCTATGCATTCTTCTGTTATAGTGAAAAAGAGTGATATACTTCACTAAAACACATGTATTTTATGTTATGTTCATGGGTCACTTGTGGTCGTGTGTCACACTTTCGCGTGCCCCTCAAGTCCAAAAGAAACATATATCATTATTATTAAGACAATATATATACTCCCATCGTCCAACATATATAACTCGTGTTCCTTGTCTCCTCGCTCAAATATAAGAGCAAATATGTACCAATGCAAAAGATTATTATAGTTGTGTGTATACTCGTGTTCCTTCAAACTCAGTCTTAATTCTAGGATTTCAATCTTAATGCATGAATCAACTGAGGACGTGAGTTCCCTTGTTCTTATTGGACGACTAGCCTAAATCCACATGGATTTAGTCAAACTGAAAGGTGGACGAGTGGAAATGGAAAACTCTCACCTTTGCACTTGAGTCAGTGCAGATCGATTGGATCTAAGATAAGACATCAAGTTTGAGTACATTTTGAAAGGATCAAGATGCAAAGGCGAAAATAAAACCTATTACTTAGCTCATTTCATCCATTGTGCCTAGATTGTGTTTTTTAGTCTACGCACAAAGTTTCGCAATCTAGTTTCAATCCTACACTAGTATGGCAATTCTAAGAATGTAAAGACATCAAAGTAATTGCACAAATGTAAATGCATAATGTAAAGAGAGGAAAAAGAATGTGACGATGTTTTTCTAAGATATCGGAGAGTCAACACTCCGCTCTAGTCCTCCTCCGCTTCATCCGCGGCCGCTGCGGCCTGAGTGAAGAACGTGTCGTCATCCTCCTCCGCCTATAAGCCCGCCTCTACTAGACCGATGAGCTCGCTCAGTCTGCCAGTGTCTTCCTCAGCCTCCTCCGCTTGCAAGCCCGCCTCTGCTAGAGCAACACTCAATCTGCCAGTATCGTCCTCAGCCTCCTGTGCCTGTAAGCCCGCCTCTGCTAGAGCAATGAGCTCACTCAGTCTGCCAGTGTCGTCCTCATCCTCGTCTCCCTCATCAGACAACACAATTGGTGATTGAACGGTGCGACTAACTCGTGATCTATGCTCATCTAACTTCTTCTCCTCATACCTTGCATGAGCCAGCTCTGCGGCATGTTCCTCGCCGCAACCAATCCCTTCATGTATGAAATGCAATCAGTTAGCAACGCGATTATATTACATTTAAAATCGGGCAACGAAAAAAATGCTTTGAAGCACTCACTGGCACATAATGCAACAACATGCTCATTCAAGACCTACATCTGTACTCTTGTCTCCCCCCTTGCCTCATTCCTTGCCCTCTCATCCCCTAACGCCATCCGTCTCTCCAATCCCCATTTGTTAAGCCCAACATCGATCGGGTTACAAATACCGCGTTGTCTAACAAACTGACGTATCTTTTCTTTGTGATGTTTAACGAATAGGTTGACGTAGTCAGGTCCATATCCCCTCTTCCGTGCAATTGCTTGCCTCTTCTTCAGTTCATCAAAGAACTTAGCTTGACCGTCATAACATTTCCACCTGCATTTCCTAGTGCTCTATTCAAACGGAAAATTATATCATATATGTCCTAGCAAAAGAAACAAAATACGATTTTATGTTTACCATAAAAATAACCAACCTCATCATACTCAACCATATGGCCGCAATAATGGCATATTCCAAGCTCCGAAGGGACTAGGCCATAGTTAGATTTTACACCACATTCGCATATGACAGGAGGTGCTTTGTAAATTACCCTTTCTTTCTTTTTTTCTTAACATTTCGTGGTTCTTCCGCCCATTGGTTCTTAGGACCATACAACCACTCCTTGAAACGACACTTCGTCATTGAAAACACCTAAATAAGTAGACATTAGTACATGAACACATGTACCTCAATATTTCAACACATACACTTTGCACTTACTTCATGCTTGTTTGGACACACAAACTCCAACGTATTCTTAGGGTTTATCATAGCTCGATCTCCACAATCGCACAGAGAAGGTTCCTCGAGTCGTCTAACTGCGGCTAGGTGCTTCTCCTTAGCCGTCATTGGCGGAGGGTTAGGGGGTGGAACCCACCGCTTGAACTGCTCACGTGGATGTCTCCCTCTAAACCAATCGTCGAAAAGGAGGTACCTAGGATCAAACTTGTCTGCACCGTCGATCCACTGAAAGAAAAAACACCTCTCATGGTCCTACGCAACGAGATTCCAACAAAATATTAGTAGCATACTTACACAAATAAAGAAAAATGATAGTGAAAACAATTTCTTACATTAAAACGACTGCATGTGTAGAAGCAACGCGCCGCTGTGTCCGGATGTTTCGATTGAAAAACATGGGCCGAGAAACCACAGTCACAGTTAGAGATAGGAAGGTCAGGAGGGACGGGGGCATCTTTTTTAGATGCGTCGGGGTATAATTCTCGAGGACGACCCCGTTTTCGCCAAAACTCCTCCCGAAACATTTCTTGCATCGAACAAAACGGATGTAATTTAACAAACATAAATCAAAATATCACAAATAAATGTCAATGAGAACCATAACTACAATACAACCGATTTCGTTCTAAGAACCGAAAGCAGTTAATATTAAACCATAAACCTAGGGTTTCCCATTTGATGCACAACAATAAACCCATAACATAACTACATGCGCCTAGATTTGCTAGCTTTTTCACGCATTGGCATCATCCTACGGTTGTATAATACAAATATTAAGGAATATAATGAAACCCTATGTAATGACGATTCTAATGTTGAAAAATTCGACTAATATATACCTAATCGATGCGAAAAAAACTAGGAGGGGAGCGAGGATACCTTGCTCTCGAAGATCTATGGATCAAATCAAAGTTTTCAAATTCTAATATGCCGATTCGTGAGGTAGGGTGAAATGGGGAGAGAAAAAACCCGAGAGGGAGGAGAAAGAAGCGGAAGAACGCTCGGGCAGGAAGGTTGTGCCGGGGTTAAATGATAAGGAGCTCGGCTCCAGTCCCTCTGGCGCCGAGCTCGGCACCAAAATCTACGGCGCCGAGCTCGGCACCAGACTGCCATGTCATCTACCGAGCCCAGAGCTCGGCGTCAGTGACGCCGAGCTAAGGGTCTATTTTCTAAATTTTTTCCACCAGGACTCTATTTGTGAAAAACTTAAAAAAAGACTAAAATATAAAAAATTCGCCTACCCCTAATCAAGGCGGAGATCGAGCCCACGTCCTTTTTTTTGATAGCTGGTTTTAGTTGAGACCTTAACCGAATTCTGGAAATCATTTAGATCCATGCAATTCTTTTCTTCCTACCCCCCCCCCCCCCCCCCCCCCCCCCCCCCCCCCCCCGATGAGTATAAGCTGATTTTCAAATGTAACCCTTTTGCTAAGGACTTGTTTGGTTTGGTTAATCCCTTCCCTAAGGGATTAGAGGGAATTGAAGAGGATTAAGGAAGATTTTAACTTGTATAAAGGATTTTTTTAGAAAGGACGGTAAAAACTTTGCTGCAAGTTTTATTAGACGATAAAAAGAGAAAAAATAAAACATGTACAAAAAAATTACAAGCCTGATAGCTTTCACCAGGGGACTTGCCTGCCCCAAGATTGAAGTGCAGGTCATGGAGATTGTGAATTGCAACTTGCAGGTTGTTATACTCTGCAAGTGGAAATAAATATATCCAAGATTATAACCAGATGATAACAGTTCACATCTCAGATTATTACAATCCATCGTTCCGGACTTAGATGTTATAGCAAGCTCAACAAACAGGGTATAAATGTCAGAATTATGACGTTAACCAAAACGCTTCGATTATAACAGCACGTCTGCATAAGTTACAAGAGTTCAGAGGACCAAGAAGCATCGTCTGCTGATATGAACTACGTAAACCAAATATCCAATCCAAGGACAGGACCTCATCTTTCACCAACTTGTCCATAAAAAAGAGAGACGAAACTCAACATACATTGAGCCCTAGAATGTGTCAATCCCTTTCATTACTGTATAAACAGTTAAACACTTAGAAATGTATGTACTCCTAAAATGAGATGAACCTAAAGGTCATATATGAACGGAAACCAGAGGATATATGCTTCACCTGTAACTCAACATGATTTGCCGTCCGATTCATTCAAGACGCCCGTTGATTCGTACTAGGAGTGATTGGAAATCAAATACTTATACAGCGTATCATTTTCCGTTGGTTCATACGGTCGAAATGAGGGTATGAAGTATGAAACCGGACAACAACTGTACTTTTCATCAGTATATAAAATCGCCATGACTTGATCCTTCCGCATACAGGTAAACCCAAAAAGTCTCTTATATACATATATGATGTACGGAGTATCCTTCAAACTGAGTCCTAACTCCTGATAGCTGTTGGCCTCTTTGATCGTGAAAAGGATTCGCAGCTGATTTTCATATGACAGGCTCTAGCTGGTGAAGTTTACTACTAGATATATAATTATGTAATTAACCCTTGTCAGTAATTCCGTGAACCATGCAAGTTCAACTATTTCTGAAAATTTGGCAACAAATTCTGAGACCTAATTCAATAACTTTTTTTTATTCAAAATCAGTCAAGAGATCCTGAACACCTATAAAAAACTTTAGAAACAATTTTTAACTAAATCCTCATTAGATAAGAGATTGAGTGTTCATTGCTCCTCTGATTAAGAATATAATTCTTTGTAGCATTCCTCAACCTTACACGAAAATTATAAGTCGATGAACACATGTGATTACGAGGCACATCTTTACCTATTCTTTTTTGTTTCCCTTATTTTAATTGAATTGTTCAGAGGAAGAAGGCCAGTTACGTTAATTATATTTCTAGCACAGAGATTAGTTCCAGTGCTCCTCCCCTTTTTTCTTCCATTTTTGGTTCTACTGATTGATTAATTCACTTGTTTGGTACGTCTCCTGCTACAGTTCCACTTACTCATGGGAGCTGGTGAAGTTTTTTAAAAATGTTTTACAAGTTTCTACTCGCTCTATTCCAAATTATAATATGTTTTAGGCTTTTTTAAGTACATTGTTTTGCTAGACATAATGCACATCTAAGTGTATAGTAAAATGTATATATCTAGAAAGTTTAAAACGTCTTGTAATTTGGAATGGAGCTAGGGAGCAGTTTTTTTTGCAAGGTACTACAAGTTTCCAGTTTATTTTAGCAAAAAAGAGAAAATTGATTTCTAAAAAAGAGCCAGAGCCTACGAGCTATGCCAAACGGTATCTTTAATTTGTTCATGGTTTCAATGGTTTCGTGTAGCTCAAAATCAAAGCTGGAAATGTCATATCATCAGCAGCAATGCTTAGTTTCATTTTTTTTTTCTGCAATGTGTAGGCATCAGATAGAGAAAGCGGACATTGTAGCAAATAAAGAAATGAAAAAAAAACTATTCCTCCTATGCAGCAACTTTCCATTCGGAGACCAGAGCAGTGTGAGACAGCGAAATGCATGATCGATTTTTCTGTTGATCGTACGTAGATGTCTAAGAGTCATCGATGCAGTTTTTTTTGGATCAAGCTCGTTCTAACAATCAACAATGTACAAACCGATGCTCGGTGAGAACAGAGAAACTTCGAGCATCATTTCTAGGACACACGGCGGGTGTTCTTAGAAGATAACGACAAGGAGTCGCGTTCTCGTGAATCATGATAGTGAAGGCTACTATATATTACTTTCTTGGAAGGACATAATTCATTCATTTTCGGCATGTTCGCTGGTTGGTTTCTGGGCTGGTTCGAACTGACTGGTGCTGATTTGTTGTGAGAGAAAAACACTGTTGGCTGGCCGGTTTGGGCTGGCTGAAACCAACAAGCGAACATGCTGTTTGACGATATCGACTGGCGATTTCGTCGTTGCCATTTCCTTGTCATTGGGCAAGCTGATTTCAATAAAAAAGAAAAACAGGCTGGCTGCCGAACGCTCGAACCAATGTTCGATTCGTCAAAATCAAGCGTTCAATGAGTTGGAAACTCAGGCAAAGATGATGGAAGTTGTCGAGTGCGATGCATATCGTATATATAACAAAGTAGGAGTTGCCGATGTTGATTGAATAGAGGTAGCCGGCGGTGGACTCAGCGAGGTCGTAAATGTTCGTTTGCCGGATTTTCTATTCTCGTGTTTCTTTCTTTCCTCGCGGTATCGCATCGTCCAAACCTTTGCTGGCAGGATGCGCGTGCTTCCTCATCGTGCGTTCCATCCACCCATCCATCCACACTTGCACATAGAAAAGAGGAGGGAAATTTTTTCTGGACGGAATTGGCGGCAGATCACTCATCTCAGAATGTGAATATATGGTAGTAGCTTTTCAAAAAGAATGTGATATGGGGCCGCATATGGCAGCATCTGCTTTGATGAGCATACGCGTCTCCCACTGCTCGACGTTTTTCCGTGGTCTCGCGGAGTGGGCACGGACGCGGACACACACTTGTGGCAAGATAACGCGGCAATGGCCAATGGAAAAGAAAGAAAAAAAAAGGAGCTGCTTTGGCGCGAATCTGGAATCTGGAATCTGGACCAATTCTGTGGGCCTAGGCGATGAAAAAAGAGTGATGGGCCGATGTGACGGTAGTGGACAAACGAGACGACTCTCTGATACTAGTTGTGTGAGAAAAAAATACTGACCGACCAACGAGCGAACATGCTAATCCTACAACGTCATGTTACAGTGCGCAGGGTCGACCCGAAACCGGCTCCTAGTCGGATTCGGGGTCTCTATGCAAGTCGTCGGACGCCAAGGTTTGCTGAAGCAGCTTGAAACCGGGTGAGTCCCCGTCAACGTTAACTCCTCCATTACTCCTTGCATGTGATGACTGATGACTGACGCGTGACAATGCATGCCAGACGCGGGGGACACGGTCCTTGTGATGCGCGTTGTCTCCTACCACCGCTTGACAAATCACCAATCACGCGGCGCTGTCACATGGTGTGGTACCGTATTCTGGACGCAAGTGGACGCCGTCGGCACGCACGTCTATGAATTCATTAATTACTCGCTCGTACAGTGGCCTGTTTGATCCATGGGTTAGAGCTAGTTTGGGTTAGTTGGAGCTCAACTAGCTCTAAAGTAGCCAAACAGGAGGGCTATAGTGGGTTATTTGCAACTAGCCCACCCTAAAAAACTATCCCCAAAGAGGTGATTATTTGGGCTAGTTGGGGCTATTTGAGGTGGGGTCCACTATTTTCTCTCTACTTTCACCCGCACCAATGATTTGGAAAGCACATTTATTATCATTTTAACCCTTGTATCCAAACATCTCTTAGGCTAGAGTTAGTTCAGGGCTAGCTCTGAGCTAAAAACTAACTCTAACCTCTAACTATGCTAGAGTATCCAAACAGGGCCAGTACCTACCTAATAGCTATTTGGCCTCCTATTTTGACGGGACGGGGAAAAACATATGAGAGTAATCACGGGTGACGAATAAATAATCAATTTATTTTATATAGTTCAAGAATACGAGAGATAAATATATGAGTCTAATAGTACATAAAAAAATAAGAATATACTTAGTATAAAATAATTTTTGCTTTTGTCTCTCATCTCCACGTAAGCTGGCTACGTAGCTAGCACCATTGCGGACGCCCTAAATGTCGTGGTGTGATTTTTTTTCAGGTTTTGGATTATCCGTCGGGTTTCAGGGGATCCGCGGGTTCGGTTTCGGGGATGGATTTCTACCCGAATTAGTGTTCAGGACGAATTCATGTCTTAGTTCGGGTTATGATTTTGAATGGCCAGACACCCCTCCCGATCCGAACCCCGCCTCGTTTATCCTTACACACCGATGACCTCCACTGCGACGTTCCTGCCGCTAGCTTCGCCCAACCGCCTTCTCCCGTAGCCTCGCCCCATCGCTGTCTCACCCGTCTCCATCGCCGTGTTACGCACTGTAGTATTTCGTTTGTATTTGGTAATAATTGTCCAATCGTTGACTAATTAGGCTCAAAACGTTCGTCTCGCAAAGTACAACCTAACTGTGCAATTAGTTTTTTATTTCGTCTGCATTTAATACTCCATACATGTACTATAAATTTAATGTGACGAGAAATCTTTTTTTTACATAAAGTTGGGAGGTAGGAGCGACTAAACATGGCCCAACCTCCCGTCGTTAGACATGGGCACAGGCAAAGTGGAGCGCAGGCACGTGGGCCAGCCCGCATCGCACCCTCGGCTCAGAGCGCGACCAATCGGGTAAAAGAGATTGCCTCATGGGAGCGTGGGAGTACTATATATAATAAAAGTCAGTCGCTCTGTAGCACAACATTTCAACGTCGTCCTGAGCCAAATTTCAGCGAAAGGAACAAGAACAACGCCACTTTGCGCTTAGTATTAAACATCACCCTCCCCCTCCGCCTCACCCTCACCCTTCACACACAGCAAAAGCATCCTCTCTAGATCCGTGATTGACTTGTCTTCGACCTCCTCATCCATCCAGGTACGGGGTGAGATTGAATTAGTCAGACCTGCTTTTCTTTTCATTTTACTGTACTTTTCTTTTTGTTACCGATTTCTAATGCGCACAAGGGGATTCCTTGGATGGATCTATGGGTAATAAGGGTAACATACGTGTGTGAATTGTGATAGCGCCCTCTTTATACGAATATATGAACGCTAAAGCACACCCGGCCACTGTGGGGGCAGAATGAATCGATCCAAATCGCCCCTGTATGAGGGGGGCTGGGATGACATTGGGGGCACCCACGGAACAATCCCCAAAGATATGGACTCAAATCTAGAGTCAGGGACCAAATGTTGTTTGATCTTGTACGCACCACGCGATTCAACCATGTTTTTGCATTTGCTGGCAAGCACGGCGCAACTATCAATCGTCTCTGATATTGCCAATGTCGTCTTAGCTGCTCACACAGATGCTCTTGCGCATTGGTCGACGCTTCATCCCTGCTTTTAGCAGCACAGCGCAACTATCAATTTTACATCGCTGATGCTACTGCCAGATGTTTTAATCATTTCTGTCCTGTAATAGTTTTGGTCTGAATCCTCACTTGTGGGGATGAAGCCAGATGTTCTTGCGTTATCTAAAAAAAAAGATGTTCTGTATACTGCATACTTAGCAGTGTTCAGTAGACCTCGAGAAGAGCAATTGGTGCAGAGGAACTCTTCACTGATTGCTGACGCTTCATTCTGTCTTTTTTTAACCAGCACAGCAAGATTATCAACTTTACCTGGCTTAGTGCAAATTAGAGGGACCAAACTAGGAGGTAAGAGGAGCAAATGAATCTGAGACTTGCTAGATTGTTAAATTAGAATGGATAATAAATTAAGAAAATGGTTAATATATTAACCAGCCAACTACTGATGCCTGTTATTTCCTCGCTCAACTGGTTTTCTGACGGTTTTCTTCCTTTCACACTTGTGAGCAAATCAAAAGGCTTAGAGCGATCGGTATATACTTCCCTTCCTTCCATTGCTTACTTGCCCGAGCTGGAAAGCGAAAGATGCAAATCCAAATCATATATACTATATTATGATATTTCATAGTTGATTGTGTTAAAAAAATTTCATATTGAGGGAAATATGAATATCATTTTATCTTTATTTCCATATTTATTTGGTTTATTCTATACTAATTTTTACATAGCTATAGGTATCTATATATCTTGTCACATTCCTGGTCCAGGGAGTAAGTTTTACACATCGTTCATGATCCGTTATACCAAAAAGAAATAATTTTGCACATAACTGAACTAGCTAGAAAAGACAACACAAGCTGACCTCAAACAAATCCTAAAACTTAACGCCAGTGCCAGATGCTCTGCATAATGCATACATAAGCTGTGTTCAGCAGTTCTCCTTAATGAGAGAATTGGTGCAGAGCCTGCTCAAGATTATTGTACTACTCTTCACTACTGAATATTGCCAACTGAATATTAACTTGTGATTCTATCCAGTATCTACTGTTGTGAGTTGTGATCAAGCTGAATAATAATCCTCAAACAGATTAATTTACATTCTAGACCACCACATCATAGTCACTCAGACCAATTTGTGTGTTTCAGATTTTTGCTCGAACCTCCTGTCATCGTTTCACCAAGGATCTATCTAGCTATCACTAAATCCCCTCTAGCGATCAGCTGGTATGAGTTCAGAAAGGCCTGTGGACAATGAAGCCCTGCTCGGACAACATCATGAGAACTTGCTAGTGCCGAACAAAAGCAAAGACCATGGTATCTCATTGCTTACTGGGACTGGCTTCCTGTTCCTGACTTTCAACTCGGGCATGGCGGTTTACCGCTCAAATGGAGACTTTGGAGCCATCGCCTTCGTGGCTTTCTCCTACCTGGACCTTGTCTTGCTTTTCTACTGCCTGCGGTGGTATGAAAGGACAACCCCAGAGTCGCCTCGCCGTGAACACCTCAAGATGGCGGTGTGGCTGCTCACCACAATGCTTACCGCTGCCTTCTCATACAAGGTGGCGGCAATCATGCCGTTCCCGGTGCAGGTGCTCGTATGGGCCATGGCCGGCGCGACAGTGCTGGGTGGCTTCTACGCCTTCTTCCTGCACCGGGAGGAAACTAAGGCATAACAAGGTATAAACTTCATTGATCCTTTGCTTTAATTCTCCCGTGCAGAAGAATAATTATCCATGCACCTTTGTTTCAAATTAAAGTTTTTGATTTTTTTCTGTTTCCCTGATGGAATTGGCTCCAAGGTTTAATACTGAAACTGAGGTTTGAGCCTGACTATGCAATGCATGTCTCTGTCTGCATGGATAGGATAGGTCAGTTGAATCCGTTCAAAGATTAGGTGGTAGTGACAAAATTATATTTAAAGGCACATTCTATGGTTCAGAAAAAAATGAAGCATCAGGATTCATGACTATTGCAATCAATGAACTGATTTTATGTTCTTTTCATCCTAATGTGGTTCTGCCAGTCTTAGAGGAATGTATACTCTTGCTCAAAAAGAGGAATGTATACTCTTGCTCAAAACGAGGAATGTATACTTCCATGGTCACACAAGCTTTGGAACAGGATCTGATGAAACATAATGGGAGGGATGCATGCTTTATTACTGTGCTGCCTGGCATAATGAATCATTACGCTCGAATTGATGGGTATCACAGCATTGATAAGTGATTAGTCTTGACAAGAGCCCGACCAATGGCTTATGGCAGCCTTGAACTAGAATTGTTGTTAATTTCTGGTTTGCCAGACAAGTGTGCCACACCTTGGCAAAGGAGGGGAAGAAGAGGCAGGAGGACTGCAGCCATCTTTTAGAAAAAAAAAGTGAGACAGTAAAGCTGACAATAAGTCAACAGGCAATTAAAGAAATTCCAATTTCTAGAAAAAGAAGAGACAGCAAAGCAGGCAACAAGTCACCAGGCATTTCAAGAACGAAGGCTCACAATTGTTGCAAAAAGGGGGGGAAATGAAAAATTAAAAACAAAAAAAAAGAAAGGAGATAAGGGCTAATCTCCTTGGCCATTTTTGGAAGTTCTATGCCAAACTTGTTCCTCAAAGATATGGCTTCTCTTCATCATCTATAGAACTGATGTTGGAGGCTTTGAGCCAGGAGTTGTAATGATGCTGGAAGCAACAACTGGTTTCCAGGTTATTCATGAGTTGCCTGCATGCAAACATCCTGGCACAGTCTTGCCACAGGACACAATAGACAAGACATGCAACGCAGAGATATTACATGAACAGCCTTGACTGAAAAAAAACCTATTGAAATTCGCCATATGCATCATGCATTTGTTCCCATGGTCAGGCTCGGAAATAGCCATCATTCAACTAATTATAATCCTACTAGAGACCTATAAAAAATGAGATGACTTGTGGTAGTCATTCTGTGTTTCAAACCTCATTTAGAATGAGGCCCCATTTTGAATTTGAACACAGGGTTTCATGGAAATTTCTGCTAGAAACTCGTTGTTTCTAATGGAGTTCAGGTGGAATTCTTGGACTCAAATGGGCCTGACGCCGCATCCACTAGACCACCTTCTCGTGGGTCAGCGGTTTCATAACTGCATTTTCTTTGCAGCCCGTCAGGTCCATTTACAGATTACTGCAAGTATTGCTTCTAGATGTATATATTACTAGTACTACTTTGTGTTCAATGTGCCTAAACTTCATGCTTTGTTTTTGGATGTCAGGGCTGATACTAACTCGTAGTTCATTCATACAGGCCGATGGCTTGGTTCGGACAGAGAAATAAAACCAAAGGTTAACTTTTAAGGCTGAAGGAGAACAAACACCCCCACTGTCCAGTGAGACACTGCATGGTCCTATCAACTTTGCATGCATGTGTGTAATATAATAATGAATAATTGCACTAAAAAAATAATGAATAATTGTAGCAACAATCATGTCATTTCTGTTCTGAGAGCTTCCTATGAGCAAAGTTGACAGGACTAGACAGTATCTATATGAAAGCTTGGTCAGGCTATGTTCATGCCTGATCACTTATTAAGGTCAACTTTGTTGTCTATGTTGTACTGTATCAACTTTTCAACTTTACATGCCTAGTGTTGGCGTTTGCTTCTGCGTGATGATGTCCTGCTCGATCAGAGTCTCCGGTTCTTGCATATGCATTGCTAAAATCAGCAAAGAGAAATGCTTCACCTAACACCTGTGCATACACCACGTATATTTGTTCCACTAGTTTGCGCTATATAGCGTTGTTATGTTATCATGTCCTGATGACGTGTTGTCTTCTTGTTTTTCGACCTTGCACTAGGATGAACAGAAGTGCCGGGCAGGGGCAGCGAGACTGCCATCCTCTGCCTCTTCATCGGTATGAAAAGTGGCCGTCGTCCCGTCTGGCTGGCCGGCTGGGCCGGATGAAACAAATCGGCCGCAACATTAATTTACATTCTAGACCACCACATCATTGTCACTTAGACCAATTTGTGTGTTTTAGATTTTTGCTCGAACCTCCTGTCATCCTTTCACCAAGGATCTATCTAGCTATCACTCAATCCCCTCTAGCGATCAGCTGGTATGAGTTCAGAAAGGCCTGTGGACAACGAAGCCCTGCTCGGACAACATCATGAGAACATGCCAGTGCCGAACAAAAGCAAAGACCATGGTATCTCATTGCTTACTTAACCGGCTTCCTGTTCCAGACTTTCAACTCAGGCATGGCAGTTTACCGCTCAAATGGGGACTTTGGAGCCATCGCCTTCGTGGCTTTCTCCTACCTAGACCTTGTCTTGCTTTTCTACTGCCTGCGGTGGTACAAGAGGACAACCCCAGAGTCGCCTCGCTGTGAACACCTCAAGATGGCGGTGTGGCTGCTCACCACAATGCTTACCGCTGCCTTCTCATACAACGTGGCGGCAATCATGCCGTTCCCGGTGCAGGTGCTCATATGGGCCATGGCCGACGCAACAGTGCTGGGTGGCTTCTATGCCTTCTTCCTGCACTGGGAGGAAACTAAGGCATAACAAGGTATAAGCTCCATTGATCCTTTGCTTCAATTGTCCTGTGTAGAAGAATAATTATCCATTCACCTTAGTTTCAAATTAAAGTTTTTGATTTCTTTCTGTTTCCCTATTGGAATTGGCTCCAAGGTTTAATACTGAAACTGAGGTTTGAGCCTGACTGTGCAATGCATGTCTCTGTCTGCATGGACAGGATAGGTCAGTTGAATCTGTTCAAAGATTTGGTGATAGTGACAACATTATATTCAAAGGCACATTCTATGGTTCAAAAAAAATAAAGCATCAGGATTCATGACTATTGCAAGCAATGAACTGGTTTTATGTTCTTTTCATCGTAATGTGGTTCTGCCAGTCTCAGAGGAATGTATACTCTTGCTCAAAAAGAGGAATGTATACTCTTGCTCAAAAAGAGGAATGTATACTTTCATGGTTGCACAAGCTTTGGAATAGGATCTGATGAAACAGAATGGGAGGGATGCATGCTTTAATACTGTGCTGCCTAGCATAAAGAATCATTGCGCTCGAATTGATGGGTATCACAGCCTTGATAAGTGATCAGTCTTGAACAGAGCCTGATCAATGGCTTATGGCAGCCTTGAACTAGAATTGTTGTCAATTTCTGGTTTGCCAGACAAGTATGCCACCCCTTGGCAAAGGAGGGGAAGAAGAGGCCGGAGGACTGCAGCCATCTTTTAGAAAAAAAGAGAGACAGTAAAGCTGACAACAAGTCAACAGGCAATTCAAGAAATTCCAATTTCTAGAAAAAGGAGAGACAGCAAAGCAGGCAACAAGTCACCAGGCATTTCAAGAACGAAGGATCACAATTGTTGCAAAAAGGGGAAAATGAAAAATAAAAAATGAAAAATGAAAAATGAAAAAAGAAAGGAAGCAAGGGCTAATCTCCTTGGCCATTTTTGGAAGTTCTATGCCAAAGTGGTTCCTCAACGATGTGGCTTCTCTTCATCATCTATAGAACTGATGTTGGAGGCTTTGAGCGAGGAGTTGTAATGATGCTGAAAGCAACTACTGGTTTCTAGGTTATTCAGGAGTTGCTTGTATGCAAACATCCTGGCACAGTCTTGCCACAGGACACAGCAGACGAGACATGCAACGCAGAGCTATTACATGAACAGCATTGACTGAAAAAACCTATTGAAATTCGCCATATGCATCATGCATTTGTTCCCATGGTCAGGCTCGGAAATAGCCAGCATTCAACTAATTATAATCCTACTAGAGACCTATAAACAATGAGATGACTTGTGGTGGTCATTCTGTGTTTCAAACCTCATTTAGGATGAGGCCCCATCCTGAATTTGAATACAGGGTTTCATGAAAATTTCTGCTGGAAACTCGTTGTTTCCAATGGAGTTCTGGTGGAATTCTTGGACTCAACTAGGCCTGACGCCGCATCCACTTGACCACTTTCTCGTGGATCAGAGGTATCATAACTGTATTTTCTTTGCAGCCCGTCTGGTCCATTTGTAGATTACTGCAAGTGTTGCTATAAGATGTATATATTACTAGTACTACTTTGTGTTCAATGTGCCTAAACTTCATGCTTTATTTTTGGATGTCAGGGCTGATACTAACTCGTAGTTCATTCCTACAGGCCGATGGCTTGGTTTAGATAGAGAAATAAAACCAAAAGTGAACTTTTAAGGCTGAAGGAGAACAAAGACCACCAGTGTCCAGTGAGACACTGCATGGTCCTATCAACTTTGCAGGCATGTGTGTAATATAATAATGAATAATTGCTCTCAAAAAAATAATGAATAATTGTAGCAACAATCGAGTCATTTCTGTTCTGAGAGCTTCCTATGAGCAAAGTTGACAGGGCTAGACAGTATCTATATCAAAGCTTGGTCAGGCTATGTTCATGCCTAATCACTTATTAAGGTCAACTTTGTTGTCAATGTTGTACTGCATCAACTTTTGAACTTTACATGCCTAGTGTTGGCGTTTGCTTCTGCGTGATGATGACCTGCTCGATCTCAGTCTCCGGTTCATGCATATGCATTGCTAAAATCAGCAAAGAGAAATGCTTCACCTAACACCTGTGCATACACCACGTATATTTGTTCCACTAGTCTGCGCTGTATAGCATTGTTATGTTATGATGTCCTGATGATGTGTTGTCTTCTTGTTTTTCCCCCTTGCACTGGGACAAACAGAAGTGCCGGGCAGGGGCAGGGAGACTGCCATCCTCTGCCTCTTCATCGGTATGAAAAGTGGTCGCCGTCCCATCTGGCTGGCCGGCTGGGCCGGATGAAACAAATCGGCCGCAACATTAATTTACATTCTAGACCACCACATCATAGTAACTTAGACCAATTTGTGTGTTTCAGATTTTTGCTCGAACCTCCTATCATCCTTTCACCAAGGATCTATCTAGCTATCACTAAATCCCCTCTAGCGATCAGCTGGTATGAGTTTAGAAAGGCCTATGGACAACGAAGCCCTGCTCAGACAACATCATGAGAACTTGCTAGTGTCGAACAAAAGCAAAGACCATGGTATCTCATTGCTTACTGGGACCGGCTTCCTGTTCCTGACTATCAACTCGGGCATGGCGGTTTACCGCTCAAATGGAGACTTTGGAGCCATCGCCTTCGTGGCTTTCTCCTACCTGGACCTTGTCTTGCTTTTCTACTGCCTACGGTGGTACGAGAGGACAACCCCAGAGTCGCCTCACCGTGAACACCTCAAGATGGCGGTGTGGCTGCTCACCACAATGCTTACCGCTGCTTTCTCATACAAGGTGGCGGCAATCATGCCGTTCCCGGTGCAGGTGCTCGTATGGGCCATGGCCGGCACGACAGTGCTGGGTGGCTTCTATGCCTTCTTCCTGCACTGGGAGGAAACTAAGGCATAACAAGGTATAAGCTCTATTGATCCTTTGCTTCAATTGTCCCGTGTAGAAGAATAATTATCCATTCACCTTAGTTTCAAATTAAAGTTTTTGATTTCTTTCTGTTTCCCTGATGGATTTGGCTCCAAGGTTTAATACTGAAACTGAGGTTTGAGCCTGACTGTGCAATGCATGTCTCTGTCTGCATGGACAGGATAGGTCAGTTGAATCTGTTCAAAGATTTGGTGGTAGTGACAACATTATATTCAAAGGCACATTCTATGGTTCAAAAAAATGAAGCATCAGGATTCATGACTATTGCAAGCAATGAACTGGTTTTATGTTCTTTTCATCGTAATGTGGTTCTGCCAGTCTTAGAGGAATGTATACTCTTGCTCAAAAAGAGGAATGTATACTTTCATGGTCGCACAAGCTTTGGAACAGGATCTGATGAAATAGAATGGGAGGGATGCATGCTTTAATACTGTGTTGCCTAGCATAATGAATCATTGCGCTCGAATTGATGGGTATCACAGCCTTGATAAGTGATCTGTCTTGAACAGAGCCTGATCAATGGATTATGGCAGCCTTGAACTAGAATTGTTGTCAATTTCTGGTTTGCCAGACACGTATGCCACCCCTTGGCAAAGGAGGGGAAGAAGAGGCAGGAGGACTACAGCCATCTTTTAGAAAAAAAGAGAGACAGTAAAGCTGACGACAAGTCAACAGGCAATTCAAGAAATTCCAATTTCTAAAAAAAGGAGAGACAGCAAAGCAGGCAAAAGTCACCAAGCATTTTAAGAACGAAGGCTCACAATTGTTGCAAAAAGAGGGGAAATGAAAAATAAAAAATGAAAAATGAAAAAAAGAAAGGAGGCAAGGGCTAATCTGCTTGGCCATTTTTGGAAGTTCTATGCCAAAGTGGTTCCTCAAAGATGTGGCTTCTCTTCATCATCTATAGAACTGTTGTTGGAGGCTTTGAGCCAGGAGTTGTAATGATGCTGGAAGCAACTACTGGTTTCTAGGTTATTTAGGAGTTGCTTGTATGCAAACATCCTGGCATAGTCTTGCCACAGGACACAACAGACGAGACATGCAACGCAGAGCTATTACATGAACAACCTTGACTGAAAAAACCTATTGAAATTCGCCATATGCATCATGCATTTGTTCCCATGGTCAGGCTCGGAAATAGCCAGCATTCAACTAATTATAATCCTACTAGAGACCTATAAACAATAAGATGACTTGTGGTAGTCATTCTATGTTTCAAACCTCATTTGGGATGAGGCCCCATCCTGAATTTGAATACAGGGTTTCATGAAAATTTCTGCTGGAATTCTAAGACTCAACTAGGCCTGACGCCGCATCCACTTGACCACTTTCTCGTGGATCAGCGGTTTCATAACTGCATTTTCTTTTGCAACCCATCTGGTCCATTTGCAGATTACTGCAAGTGTTGCTACTAGATGTATATATTACTAGTACTACTTTGTGTTCAATGTGCCTAAGCTTCATGCTTTGTTTTTGGATGTCAGGGCTGATACTAACTCGTAGTTCATTCGTATAGGCCGATGGCTTGGTTTAGATAGAGATATAAAACCAAAGGTGAACTTTTAAGGCTGAAGGAGAACAAACACCCCCCAGTGTCCAGTGAGACTGCATGGTCCTGTCAACTTTGCATGCATGTGTGTGATATAATAATGAATAATTGCACTAAAAAATAATGAATAATCATAGCAACATTCGTGTCATTTCTGTTCTGAGAGATTCCTATGAGCAAAGTTGACAGGACTAGACAATATCTATATCAAAGCTTGGTCTGGCTATGTTCATGCCTGATCACTTATTAAGGTCAACTTTGTTGTCTATGTTGTACTGTATCAACTTTTGAACTTTACATGCCTAGTGTTGGCGTTTGCTTCCGTGTGATGATGACCTGCTCGATCTCAGTCTTCGATTCATGCATATGCATTGCTAAAATCAGCAAAGAGACATGCTTCATCTAACACCTGTGCATACACCACGTATATTTGTTCCACTAGTTTGCGCTATACAACGTTGTTATGTTATCATGTCCTGATGACGTGTTGTCTTCTTGTTTTTCCCCCTTGCACTGGGATGAACAGAAGTGCCAGGCAGGGGCAGGGAGACTGCCATCCTCTGTCTCTTCATCGGTATGAAAAGTGGCCGCCGTCCCATCTGGCTGGCCGACTGCGCTGGATGAAACAAATCGGCCACAACATTAATTTACATTCTAGACCACCACATCATAGTCACTCAGACCAATTTGTGTGTTTCAGATTTTTGCTTGAACCTCCTGTCATCCTTTCACCAAGGATCTATCTAGCTATCATCGAATCCGCTCTAGCGATCAGCTGGTATGAGTTCAGAAAGGCCTATGGACAACGAAGCCCTGCTCGGAAAACATCATGAGAACTTGCCAGTGCCGAACAAAAGCAAAGACCATGGTATCTCATTGCTTACTGGGACCAGCTTCCTGTTCCTGACTGTCAACTCAGGCATGGCGGTTTACCACTCAAATGGAGACTTTGGGGCCATCGCCTTCGTGGCTTTCTCCTACCTGGACCTTGTCTTGCTTTTCTACTGCCTGTGGTGGTACGAGAAGACAACGCTAGAGTCGCCTCACCGTGAACACCTCAAGATGGCGGTGTGGCTGCTCACCACAATGCTTACCACTGGATTCTCATACAGGGTGGCGGCCATCATGTCGTTCTCGGTGCAGGTGCTCGTATGGGCCATGGCCGGCGCGACAGTGTTGGGTGGCTTCGATGCCTTCTTCCTGCACCGGGAGGAAACTAAGGCATAACAAGGTATAAGCTCCATTGATCCTTTGCTTCAATTCTCCCATGCAGAAGAATAATTATCCATGCATCTTAGTTTCAAATTAAAGTTTTTTTATATCTTTTGGTTTCCCTGATGGAATTTGCTCCAAGGTTTAATACTGAAACTAAGGTTTGAGCCTGACTGTGCAATGCATTTCTCTGTCTGCATGGACATGATAGGTCAGTTGAATCCATTCAAAGATTAGGTGGTAGTGACAACATTATATTCAAAGGCACATTCTATGGTTCAGAAAAAATGAAGCATCAGGATTCATGACTATTGCAATCAATGAACTGGTTTTATGTTCTTTTCATCCTAATGTGGTTCTGCCAGTCTCATAGGAATGTATACTCTTGCTCAAAAAGAGGAATGCATACTCTTGCTCAAAAAGAGGAATGTATACTTCCATGGTCACACAAGCTTTGGAACATGAACTGATGAAATAGAATGGGAGGGATGCATGCTTTATTACTATGCTGCCTGGCATAATGAATCATTGCACTCGAATTGATGGGTATCACAACCTTGATAAGTGATCAGTCTTGAACAGAGCCTGATCAATGGCTTATGGCAGCCTTGAACTAGAATTGTTGTCAATTTCTGGTTTGCCAGCCAAGTGTGCCACCCCTTGGTAAAGGAGGGGAAGAAGAGGCAGGAGGACTGCAGCCATCTTTTAGAAAAAAAGAGAAACAGTAAAGCTGACAACAAGTCAACAGGCAATTCAAGAAATTCCAATTTCTAGAAAAAGGAGAGACAGCAAAGCAGGCAACAAGTCACCAGGCATTTCAAGAATGAAGGCTCACAATTGTTGCAAAAAGGGGGGGAATGAAAAATGAAAATAAAAAAAAGAAAGGTGGCAAGGGCTAATCTCCTTGGCCATTTTTGGAAGTTCTATGCCAAACTGGTTCCTCAAAGATGTGGCTTCTCTTCATCATCTATAGAACTAATGTTGGGGGCTTTGAGCCAGGAGTTGTAATGATGCTGGAAGCAACTACTGGTTTCCCGGTTATTCAGGAGTTGCTTGTATGCAAACATCCTGGCATAGTCTTGCCACATGACACAATAGACAAGACATGCAACACAGAGATATTGCATGAATAGCCTTGACTGGAAAAAAACATATTGAAATTCGCCATATGCATCATGCATTTGTTCCCATGGTCATGCTCGGAAATAGCCAGCATTCAACTAATTATAATCCTACTAGAGACCTATAAACAATGAGATGACTTGTGGTAGTCATTCTATGTTTCAAACCTCATTTAGGATGAAGCCCCATTTTGAATTTGTACATAGGGTTTCATGGAAATTTCTACTGGAAACTCATTGTTTCCAATGGAGTTCTGGTAGAATTCTTGGACTCAACTGGGCCTAACGCCGCATCCACTTGACCACTTTCTCGTGGATCAGCGGTTTCATAACTGCATTTTCTTTGCAGCCCGTCTGGTCCTTTTGTAGATTACTGCAAGTGTTGCTACTAGATTTATATATTACTAGTACTACTTTGTGTTCAATGTGCCTAAACTTCATGCTTTGTTTTTGGATGTCAGGGCTGATACTAACTCATAGTTCATTCGTATAGGGCGATGGCATGGTTCAGACAAAGAAATAAAACCAAAGGTGAACTTTTAAGGCTGAAGGAGAACAAAGACCCCTAGTGTCCAGTGAGACACTGCATGGTCCTGTCAACTTTGCATGCATGTGTGTAATATAATAATGAATAATTGCACTAAAAAAATGAATAATCGTAGCAACAATCGTGTTATTTCTGTTATGAGAGCTTCCTATGATCAAAGTTGACAGGACTAGACAGTATCTATATCAAAGCTTGGTCAGGCTATGTTCATGCCTGATCACTTATTAAGGTCAACTTTGTTGTCTATGTTGTATTGTATCAACTTTTGAACTTTACATGCCTAGTGTTGGCGTTTGCTTCCGCGTGATGATGACCTGCTCGATCTCAGTCTCCGGTTCATGCATATGCATTGCTAAAATCAGCAAAGAGAAATGCTTCACCTAACACCTGTGCATACACCATGTATATTTGTTCCACTAGTTTGCGCTGTACAGCGTTGTTATGTTATCATGTCCTGATGACGTGTTGTCTTCTTGTTTTTCCCCCTGCACTGGGATGAACAGAAGGCCAGGCAGGGGCAGGGAGACTGCCATCCTCTGCCTCTTCATCGGTATGAAAAGTGGCCATCGTCCCATCTAGTTGGCCGGCTGGGCCGGATGAAACAAATCGGCCGCAACATTAATTTACATTCTAGACCACCACATCATAGTCACTCAGACCAATTTTTGTGTTTCAGATTTTTGCTTGAACCTCCTGTCATCCTTTCACCAAGGATCTATCTAGCTATCACTAAATCCCCTCTAGCGATCAGCTGGTATGAGTTCAGAAAGGCCTATGGACAACGAAGCCCTGCTCGAACAACATCATGAGAACTTGCCAATGCCGAACAAAAGCAAAGACCATGGTATCTCATTGCTTACTGGGACCGGCTTCCTGTTCCTGACTATCAACTCGGGCATGGCGGTTTACCGCTCAAATGGAGACTTTGGAGCCATCGCGTTCGTGGCTTTCTGCTACCTGGACCTTGTCTTGCTTTTCTACTGCCTGCGGTGGTATGAGAGGACAACCCCAGAGTCGCCTCACCGTGAACACCTCAAGATGGCGGTGTGGCTGCTCACCACAATGCTTACCGCTGCCTTCTCATACAAGGTGGCGGCAATCATGTCGTTCCCGGTGCATGTGCTCGTATGGGCCATGGCCGGTGCGATAGTGCTGGGTGGCTTCTATGCCTTCTTCCTGCACCGGGAGGAAACTAAGGCATAACAGGGTATAAGCTCCATTGATCCTTTGCTTCAATCTCCCATGCAGAAGAATAATTATGATTTCTTTCTGTTTCCCTGATGGAATTGGCTCCAAGGTTTAATACTAAAACTGAGGTTTGAGCCTGACTGTGCAATGCATGTCTGTATCTGTATGGATAGGATAGGTCAGTTGAATCCATTCAAAGATTAGGTGGTAGTGACAACATTATATTCAAAGGCACATTCTATGGTTCAGAAAAAATGAAGCATCAGGATTCATGACTATTGCAATCAATGAACTGGTTTTATGTTCTTTTCATCCTAATGTGGTTATGTCAGTCTCAGAGGATTGTATACTCTTGCTCAAAAAGAGGAATGCATACTCTTGCTCAAAAAGAGGAATGTATACTTCCATGGTCACACAAGCTTTGGAACATGATCTGATGACACAGAATGGGAGGGATGCATGCTTTTATTACTGTGCTTCCTGGCATAATGAATCATTGCGCTCGAATTGATGGGTATCATAGCCTTGATAAGTGATCAGTCTTGAACAGAGCCTGATCAATGGCTTATGGCAGCCTTGAACTAGAATTGTTGTCAATTTCTGGTTTGTCAAACAATTGTGCCACACCTTGGTAAAGGAGGGGAAGAAGAGGCAGCAGGACTGCAGCCTTCTTTTAGAAAAAAATTGAGACAGTAAAGCTGACAACAAGTCAACGGGCAATTCAAGAAATTCCAATTTCTAGAAAAAGGAGAGACAGCAAAGCAGGCAACAAGTCACCAGGCATTTCAAGAATGAAGGCTCACAATTGTTGCAAAAAGGGGGAGATTGAAAAATGAAAATTGAAAAAAGAAAGTAGGCAAGGGCTAATCTCCTTGGCCATTTTAGGAAGTTCTGTGCCAAAGTGGTTCCTCAAAGATGTGGTTTCTCTTCATCATCTATAGAACTAATGTTGGAGGCTTTGAGCCAGGAGTTGTAATGATGCTGGAAGCAACTACTGGTTTCCCGGTTATTCAGGAGTTGCCTGTATGCAAACATCCTGGCATAGTCTTGCCACAGGACACAACAGACGAGACATGCAACACAGAGATATTGCATGAACAGCCTTGACTGAAAAAAAAACTATTGAAATTCGCCATATGCATCATGCATTTGTTCCCATGGCTAGGCTTGGAAATAGCCAGCATTCAACTAATTATAATCCTACTAGAGACCTATAAACAATGAGATGACTTGTGGTAGTCATTCTGTGTTTCAAACCTCATTTAGGATGAGGCCCCATTTTGAATTTGTACATAGGGTTTCATGGGAATTTCTGCTGGAAACTCATTGTTTCCAATGGAGTTCTGGTGGAATTCTTGGACTCAACTAGGCCTGACGCCGCATCCACTTGACCACTTTCTCATGGATCAGCGTTTTCATAACTGCATTTTCATTACAGCCTGTCTGGTCCTTTTGTAGATTACTGCAAGTGTTGCTACTAGATGTATATATTACAAGTACTACTTTGTGTATAATGTACCTAAACTTCATGCTTTGTTTTTGGATGTCAGGGCTGATACTAACTCGTAGTTCATTCGTACAGGCCGATGGCTTGGTTCCGACAGAGAAATAAAACCAAAGGTGAACTTTTAAGGCTGAAGGAGAACAAAGACCCCCAGTGTCCAGTGAGACACTGCATGGTCCTGTCAACTTTGCATGCATGTGTGTAATATAATAACGAATAATCGCTCTAAAAAATAATGAATAATCGTAGCAACAATCATGTCATTTTTGTTCTGAGAGCTTCCAATGAGCAAAGTTGACAGGACTAGACAGTATCTATATCAAAGCTTGGTCAGGCTATGTTCATGCCTGATCACTTATTAAGGTCAACTTTGTTGTCTATGTTGTACTGTATCAACTTTTGAACTTTACATGCCTAGTGTTGGCGTTTGCTTCCGCGTGATGATGACCTGCTCGATCTTCGTCTCTGGTTCATGCATATGCATTGCTAAAATCAGCAAAGAGAAATGCTTCACCTAACACCTGTGCATACACCACGTATATGTGTTCCACTAGTTTGCGCTGTACAGCGTTGTTATGTTATCATGTCCTGATGACGTGTTGTCTTCTTGTTTTTCCCCCTTGCACTGGGACGAACAGAAGTGCCGTGCAGGGGCAGGGAGACTGCCATCCTCTGCATCTTCATCGGTATGAAAAGTTGCCGCCGTCCCATCTGGCTGGCCGGCTGGGCCGGATGAAACAAATCGGCCACAACATTAATTTACATTCTAGACCACCACATCATAGTCACTCAGACCAATTTGTGTGTTTTAGATTTTTGCTCGAACCTCCTGTCATCCTTTCACCAAGGATCTATCTAGCTATTACTAAATCCCCTCTAGCGATCAGCTAGTTTGAGTTCAGAAAGGCCTATGGACAACGAAGCCCTGCTCGAACAACATCATGAGAGCTTGCCAGTGCCGAACAAAAGCAAAGACCATGGTATCTCATTGCTTACTGGGATCGGCTTCCTGTTCCTGACTATCAACTTGGGCATGGCAGTTTACCGCTCAAATAGAGACTTTGGAGCCATCGCCTTCGTGGCTTTCTCCTACCTGGACCTTGTCTTGCTTTTCTACTGCCTGCGGTGGTACGAGAGGACAACCCCAGAGTTGCCTCGCCGTGAACACCTCAAGATGGTGGTGTGGCTGCTCACCACAATGCTTACCACTGCCTTCTCATACAAGGTGGCGGCAATGATGCCGTTCCCGGTGCAGGTGCTCGTATGGGCCATGGCCGGCGCGACAGTGCTGGGTGGCTTCTATGCCTTCTTCCTGCACCAGGAGGAAACTACAGCATAACAAGGTATAAGCTCCATTGATCCTTTGCATCAATTCTCCTGTGTAGAATAATTATCCATGCACCTTAGTTTCAACTTAATGTTTTTGATTTCTTTCTGTTTCCCTGATGGAATTGGCTCCTAGATTTAATACTAAAACTGAGGTTTGAGCCTGACTGTGCAATGCATGTCTCTGTCTACATGGACAGGATAGGTCAGTTGAATCCGTTCAAAGATTAGGTGGTAGTGACAACATTATATTCAAAGGCACATTCTATGGTTCAGAAAAAATAAAGCATCAAGATTCATGAGTATTGCAAGCAATGAACTGGTTTTATGTTCTTTTCATCCTAATGTGGTTCTACTAGTCTCAGAGGAATGTATACTCTTGCTCAAAAAGAGGAATGTATACTCTTGCTCAAAAAGAGGAATGTATACTTTCATGGTCGCACAAGCTTTGGAATAGGATCTGATGAAATAGAATGGGAGGGATGCATGCTTTAATACTGTGTTGCCTAGGATAATGAATCATTGCGCTCGAATTGATGGGTATCACAGCCTTGATAAGTGATCAGTCTTGAACAGAGCCTGATCAATGGCTTATGGCAGCCTTGAACTAGAATTGTTGTCCATTTCTGGTTTGCCAGACAAGTATGCCACCCCTTGGCAAAGGAGGGGAAGAAGAGGCAGGAGTACTGCAGCCATCTTTTAGAAAAAAGAGAGACAGTAAAGCCGACAACAAGTCAACAGGCAATTCAAGAAATTCAAATTTCTAGAAAAAGGAGAGACAGCAAAGCAGGCAACAAGTCACTAGGCATTTCAAGAATGAAGGCTCACAATTGTTGCAAAAAGGGGGGGAATGAAAAATGAAAATAAAAAAAAAGAAAGGAGGCAAGGGCTAATCTCCTTGGCCATTTTTGGAAGTTCTATGCCAATCTGGTTCCTCAAAGATGTGGCTTCTCTTCATCATCTATAGAACTAATGTTGGAGGCTTTGAGCTAGGAGTTGTAATGATGCTAGAAGCAACTACTGGTTTCCCGGTTATTCAAGAGTTGCCTGTATGCAAACATCCGGGCATAGTCTTGCCACAGGACACAAAAGATGAGACATGCAACATAGAGATATTGCAGGAACAGCCTTGACTAGAAAAAAACCTATTGAAATTTGCCATATGCATCATGCATTTGTTCCCTTGGTCAGGCTCGGAAATAGCCAGCATTCAACTAATTATAATCCTACTAGAGACCTATAAACAATGAGATGACTTGTGGTAGTCATTCTGTGTTTCAAACCTCATTTAGGATGAGGCCCCATTCTGAATTTGAACACAGGGTTTCATGGGAATTTATGCTGGAAACTTATTATTTCCAATGGAGTTCTGGTGGAATTCTTGCACTCAACTGGGCCTGACGCCGCATCCACTTGACCACTTTCTCATGGATCAGCGGTTTCATAACTGCATTTTCTTTGCAGCCCGTCTGGTCCTTTTGTAGATTACTGCAAGTGTTGCTACTAGATGTATATATTACTAGAACTACTTTGTGTTCAATGTGCCTAAACTTCATGCTTTGTTTTTGGATGTCAGGGCTGATACTAACTCGTAGTTCATTCGTACAGGCCGATGGCTTGGTTCAGACAGAGAAATAAAACCAAAGGTGAACTTTTAAGGCTGAAGGAGAACAAAGACCCCCAGTGTCCAGTGAGACACTGCATGGTCCTGTCAACTTTGCATGCATGTGTGTAATATAATAATGAATAATTGCACTAAAAATAATGAATAATCGTTGCAACAATCGTGTTATTTCTGTTATGAGAGCTTCCTATGAGCAAAGTTGACAGGACTAGACAATATCTATATCAAAGCTTGGTCAAGCTATGTTCATGCCTGATCACTTATTAAGGTCAACTTTGTTGTCTATGTTGTACTGTATCAACTTTTGAACTTTACATGCCTAGTGTTGGCGTTTGCTTCCGCGTGATGATGACCGGCTCGATCTCAGTCTTTGGTTCATGCATATGCATTGCTAAAATCAGCAAAGAGAAATGCTTCACCTAACACCTGTGCATACACCATGTATATTTGTTCCACTAGTTTGCGTTGTACAGCGTTGTTATGTTATCATGTCCTGATGACGTGTTGTCTTCTTGTTTTTCCCGCCTGCACTGGGACGAACAGAAGGCCAGGCAGGGGCAGAGAGACTGCCATCCTCTGCCTCTTCATCGGTATGAAAAGTGGCCGTCGTCCCATCTGGCTGGCCGGCTAGGCCGGATGAAACAAATCGGCCACAACATTAATTTACATTCTAGACCACCACATCATAGTCACTCAGACCAATTTGTGTGTTTCAGATTTTTGCTCGAACCTCCTGTCCTCCTTTCACCAAGGATCTATCTAGCTATCACTAAATCCCCTCTAGCGATCAGCTGGTATGAGTTCAGAAAGGCCTATGGACAACGAAGCCCTGCTCGGACAACATCATGAGAACTTGCCAATGCCGAACAAAAGCAAAGACCATGGTATCTCATTGCTTACTGGGATCGGCTTCCTGTTCCTGACTATCAACTTGGGCATTGCAGTTTACCACTCAAATGGAGACTTTGGAGCCATCGCCTTCGTGGCTTTCTCCTACCTAGACCTTGTCTTGCTTTTCTACTGCCTGCGGTGGTACGAGAGGACAACCCCAGAGTCGCCTCGCCGTGAACACCTCAAGATGGCGGTGTGGCTGCTCACCACAATGCTTACCACTGCCTTCTCATACAAGGTGGCGGCAATGATGCCGTTCCCGGTGCAGGTGCTCGTATGGGCCATGGCCGGCGCGACAGTGCTGGGTGGCTTCTATGCCTTCTTCCTGCACCAGGAGGAAACTACGGCATAACAAGGTATAAGCTCCATTGATCCTTTGCATCAATTCTCCTATGTAGAATAATTATCCATGCACCTTAGTTTCAAATTAATGTTTTTGATTTCTTTCTGTTTCCCTGATGGAATTGGCTCCTAGATTTAATACTGAAACTGAGGTTTGAGCCTGACTATGCAATGCATGTCTCTGTCTACATGGACAGGATAGGTCAGTTGAATCCGTTCAAAGATTAGGTGGTAGTGACAACATTATATTCAAAGGCACATTCTATGGTTCAGAAAAAATAAAGCATCAGGATTCATGACTATTGCAAGCAATGAACTGGTTTTATGTTCTTTTCATCCTAATGTGGTTCTACCAGTCTCAGAGGAATGTATACTCTTGCTCAAAAAGAGGAATGTATACTCTTGCTCAAAAAGAGGAATGTATACTTTCATGGTCGCACAAGCTTTAGAACAGGATCTGATGAAACAGAATGGGAGGGATGCATGCTTTAATACTGTGTTGCCTACAATAATGAATCATTGCACTCAAATTGATGGGTATCACAGCCTTGATAAGTGATCAGTCTTGAATAGAGCCTGATCAATGGCTTATGGCAGCCTTGAACTAGAATTGTTGTCCATTTCTGGTTTGCCAGACAAGTATGCCACCCCTTGGCAAAGGAGGGGAACAAGAGGCAGGAGGACTGCAGCCATCTTTTAGAAAAAAGAGAGACAGTAAAGCTGACAACAAGTCAACAGGCAATTCAAGAAATTCCAATTTCTAGAAAAAGGAGAGACAACAAAGCAGGCAACAAGTCACCAGGCATTTCAAGAACGAAGGCTCACAATTGTTGCAAAAAGGGGAAAATGCAAAATAAAAATTGAAAAATGAAGAAAAAAGAAAGGAGGCAAGGGCTAATCTCCTTGGCCATTTTTGGAAGTTCTATGCCAAAGTGGTCCCTCAAAGATGTGGCTTCTCTTCATCATCTATAGAACTGATGTTGGAGGCTTTGAGCCAGGAGTTGTAATGATGCTGGAAGCAACTACTCGTTTCTAGGTTATTCAGGAGTTGCTTGTATGCAAACATTCTGGCACAGTCTTGCCACAGGACACAACAGACGAGACATGCAACGCAGAGATATTACATGAACAGCCTTGACTGAAAAAAAACCTATTGAAATTCGCCATATGCATCATGCATTTGTTCCCATGGTCAGGCTCGGAAATAGCCAGCATTCAACTAAATATAATCCTACTAGAGACCTATAAACAATGAGATGACTTGTGGTAGTCATTCTGTGTTTCAAACCTCATTTAGGATGAGGCCCCATTCTGAATTTGAACACAGGGTTTCATGGAAATTTCTGCTGGAAACTCGTTGTTTCCAATGGAGTTATGGTGAAATTCTTGGACTCAACTGGGCCTGACGCCGCATCCACTTGACCACTTTCTCGTGGATCAGCGGTTTCATAACTGCATTTTCTTTGCAGCCCGTCTGGTCCATTTGCAGATTACTGCAAGTGTTGCTACTAGATGTATATATTACTAGTACTACTTTGTGTTCAATGTGCCTAAACTTCATGCTTTGTTTTTGGATGTCAGGGCTGATACTAACTCATAGTTCATTCGTACAGGCCAATGGCTTGGTTCAGACAGAGAAATAAAACCAAAGGTGAACTTTTAAGGTTGAAGGAGAACAAACACCCCCAGTGTCCAGTAAGACACTGCATGGTCCTGTCAACTTTGCATGCATGTGTGTAATATAATAATGAATAATTGCACTAAAAAAATAATAAATAATCATAGCAACAATCGTGTCATTTCTGTTCTGAGAGCTTTCTATGAGCAAAGTTGACAGGACTAGACAGTATCTATATCAAAGCTTGGTCAGGCTATGTTCATGCCTGATCACTTATTAAGGTCAACTTTGTTGTCTATGTTGTACTGTATCAACTTTTGAACTTTACATGCCTAGTGTTGGCGTTTGCTTCCGCGTGATGATGACCTGCTCGATCTCAGTCTCCGGTTCATGCATATGCATTGCTAAAATCAGCAAAGAGAAATGCTTCACCTAACACCTGTGCATACACCACGTATATTTGTTCCACTAGTTTACGCTGTACAACGTTGTTATGTTATCATGTCCTGGTGACGTGTTGTCTTCTTGTTTTTCCCCCTTGCACTGGGACGAACAAAAGTGCTGGGCAGGGGTAGCGAGACTGCCATCCTCTGCCTCTTCATCGGTATGAAAAGTGGCCGCCGTCCCATCTGGCTGGCATGTTGGGCCGGATGAAACAAATCGGCCGCAACGTGGACGAAGCAGAAACCGAAAAAGAAAGTAGGAGCCAAAACATATTATCCATGACTTATTGGTCCGGCTTATTAGCCATGGTATAATATTTTTCGCTCACAAAACAACATCAGCCGACTTATCAGCCGTAAAAAACCATCAGCCGAACAAATTGTTTGTCATGGGTAATATATGTCTTGAGCATTATTAGCATCAAGTTGCCAAACTATTCCATGTTAACAAATAATGATCCAGTGTGGATGTTACCGTATGGTAAATAACTGAATTCCCTAGCGTTAGCGTTACAATGGGAGAATAATCATGCAAATATAGGTGATTTTATACATATGACACTTTCAAGAGTGAGGTGACCAAAAAAAACTATGTTAGACATTATGGTGGCCCTTTTGTTACATCATCATACATGTGTAATATGTGTATTTGTATAAATAAAGATGTGTAGATGATGACACACGTACCTGCCTCCCTCAAAAGTTCTTTATTTCATACTGAATAAATCATTTTTTTTCTACAAATGTACAAAGGGAAGCTTTTAACACTATTATGGAATGTCCTCGCTTTGATCTTGATCAACGCCTTCCAAGCACTCATCGAATCGGCCTTCGAATGGATAAAATGCTTCTCTGCTTGTGTCATTGCAAGAATGTAGTCCATTGCAAAATACTTGCAAGATTAGTGAGAAATTTGGAATTACCGAAAACATCCCACCATCTCAATTTTGCAGAGCATAATTGATTCAATTCGTCTGTTAGATTAATGTTGTTTTTCTTGCATTAGCGGCATTGGTAGTTTTGTTTTTCACGTGCATCGGTGTAACATCCAGTATTCTAGTTGGTCTAGTCCATGTTAGTTATCCAGTCATGCAGCATGGCAAGGAGCTCGGATCGACAGCGTGGAGTGAGCCGGTCAGCTGCCAGCAGTGGCGGAGCCAGGATATCGCGACAGGGTATTCCATGTAAAAAAAATTACAATGCAAATATACAAGTGCTAGCTTTCTTCCACAATGCAAATATGCTAGTGCTAGCACCTTCTTCATCTACTCTTACATTATAATTTACAAACACAAAATGTAAAAAAAAACAAAAGATCATTTCTATAATTTCGTCACAATACTAAACAAAGTAGCATGTCCAAATAAATTTGCTTAAAGTAGCATAGTAGCATGTCCACAATGCAAATATGTATATTTGTTTTTCTCATCAAAATCTTGGGAATACCCCTGGCGCCGCCCATGGCTGCCAGTTCGTGAGTACATGCCGTGGTGTTTGGACCGCTAGCCATGCAGGAGTGAAGATTTGCATAGATACATGCATCGTGCTTGCAAGCTACTTGTGCATACTATTAGTTTAGGCATTGCTTGGTTTTCTGTTGTCTACATTTTTTTTTGAACAAAAGCTTCATTACTCAAATAGATTCATTACAATCACACTATAAACATCTCTGCAAGAAGCTAGGGGGAGTAAGCCAAAGACAACTCTCTAACGTAGCCGAGGCATGCTGGGAAATTCGACGATCTCTGTATATGTATTTCTCTGAAGGATGTGAAGGCCGTCGCTATCTCCTCAATGTCGTCCAGGATAGTTGTAGCTTCTGAACGTTGCTTGCTTTGGCTTGCCATAGCGAAACCAGCTCTTGGGCATCTATCTCCACTATAATATGCTCTCTGGTACATGCCGGTATCCGTCACGTATTGCCTCTACTTCTGCTAGCAAAGCTGAGCCAACAGAGCCTAGCCAGCAAGCTGATGTTTTTTTTAGAAAGAACGGCAAAAGCTTTGCCGTAGTTTTTATTAGACGCTGAAAAGAAAAGAAGCGAGAATAATTACAAAAACGACTGACATGCCCCGAAAAAACAGCTACATGAACATCTATACCACTGCAATCAGGGAAAGGAAACTAGCAGAAACAAACCGGGGCGTGCATCGCGAAGGAAAAAACAAAAACAACTGAACTGAACACTAAGCACAAAGAACACTAAGCACAGAAAGCTGTAAGAAACACAGGAAGCCCCACTATGACTCCTCTGATACCGGTCTCGGCACCATGGCCATGTTATATTGGTCAATTTCATCCTTGCATAAACTGGCAACCTGTCTTGGAGTTAGGCTTTTATGTTGGAAAGTTTTTCTATTCCTTTCCTTCCAAAGATTCCACTAAAAATAGATTGGGATGCCATCCACTCTTCTTCTCTGACTCTTCTCAAACTTTCTCCTGCATTTCCACCAGTACGTCTGCATGGACCATGAGGAATTTACCGAGATCAGCGCTGCAAGTCCGAACCATTGCCTGATATAGCCCCATGTCTGTTGGGCAAACGGGCAATCTTTGCAAAGATGCGATGGAGTTTCTGGATAGTTTCCACATAACCTGCAGTTGGGATCATTTGCCCATCCACGCTTGCCTAGATTATTGGCTGTAAGGATCTTGTTGTGCATTAGTGTCCAAGCGAAGAAACGGCACTTTGGTTCGGCTCTTGTCTTCCAAATAGGCGTTATTCGTATCTTACTGAAAGTTCCACTAAATTGGATCTGGTAGGCACTCTGAGTGCTATACTCTCCATCTGCTGTCCATCGGCCCATCGCCATGTAATGTCGTCTTCAGCTGTATCATCCAGCGATATATTATGGGTGGCCTCCCATAGCGACACAAATTCCTTCACCTCTTCCTGAGATACCGGCGGATATATATGGTCTATCCACTTCTCGTCTGTCAAAGCCTGATGTACCGTGATCTTTTTCCCAGAGCTGCCATTGATCCACGTTGATGACCAAAACAGGGCTGTCGGCCATTGCCAATGGTGACCACTGTCGATGCATTGAAAAGCTCACGATCAGTTTTATCGCAGGGGATGTCCAGCTTGTTCCACGCCCTTCCTTTTGCTTCCACTGAAACCATAGCCATCTCAATCGAATGGCCCTGGTAAATCTCTCTAGGTCCAGGATTCCTAGTCCCCCCCCCCCCCCCCCCCCCCCCCCCCCCCTATCCTTTGGGCGACAAAGTAGTGGGCCAGTTGATCAACGAGTGGCCTCCACTTACATTCTCCGGCGTCTTCCGTCCCTCTCCAAAGGAAGCTACGACGAATCCTATCAATTCTCTTGATTAGCCATTTCTGCGCTTGGAAAACCGTGAGTTGATATATTGGTAAGGAAAATAGGACTGTTTTAACTAAAGTTTCTCGACCAGATGTACCTGGGCGTGAACGCCGCCGACGTCGAGGCCTACATGGGCTTCAGCGTCTCCGACGGCGTCTCGCGCGCGCGGTACGTGATGAGCTCCTCCGGCAAGTACGCCCTCCAGAGCTGGAACAACGCCTCTTCGCGATGGGAGGAGCTCATCGCGTGGCCGCCTTACGAGTGCAGCCGCTACGGCTACTGCGGCCCGTTCGGCTACTGCGAGTCTGCGACAACACCGACGGCGCAGCAGTCCCGGCGTGCAAGTGCCTCGACGGCTTCGAGCCGACGAGCAGCGAGGATTGGAGCCGCGGCAACTTCTCGCGGGGATGCCGGCGGAGAGAAGCGCTGAGATGCGGGGATGGGGACGACCGGTTCTTGGCGTTGCCGGGGATGAAAGCGCCGGACAGGTTCGTGCACGTCAGGAACAGGAGCTACGACGAGTGCGCGGCGGAGTGCAGCGGCAACTGCTCCTGCGTGGCTTACGCGTACGCCAACCTGAACACCAGCACCATCAATGGGGATTCCACGAGGTGTCTGCTGTGGGTCAGGCCGTCGGGGAGCTCATCGATGCAGAGAAGATTAGTGTCGATGAAGCCGGAGACGAGACGCTGTATCTCCGGCTTTCTGGCCTGGATACAGGTACTGATTTCTATCCTTTGCTTCCACGTCTTTCCACTAACTAATTTTCAGTTAAACAATATACTATCCTTTGACTCACTGTTTGAATAATCAATATTTATATCTAACCATAATAATAATAAAGAAAATGCAAAAACTAAAACTCAACACCCCCCATCCGACAACTGACAACCATCTTAATACTAATTACTAAATCAAGACTTTTAATGGAGACTCTATATTAATTCTCACAAGACATAAGAAAAAAAAGCTAAGATCGTTAAAATTCTAAAAGAAACATAAATACCATTAATTTAGTAGATTCTAATCATTATTGATAATAACAGCTATTGAATCTATTATGTCTTTCTAAGAAATATCCTACATTTACTATTATAAAATATAATTTAAAGTAACCCTCTAAATTAACATTTAAATTACTCACCCTACCATTAGATAGATAATTTAAATTACTCTTAAATTTGAATCTAAACTATCACTTTTTTGTTATTAAAAACAAATTAAAATATCACCTCAATATATTTAAGCTACCAAAAACAATATGCTATTATGAAAAATTCTAAATGGCCCTAAATCACTCATGCAAATACAAACAGCCCCACATACTCCTCCTATGTAATATGTAAAAAAATTATCTAAATGATTATACATGTGTAATTTTGCATATTGACTATACATGCATGTGTGGATGATAAATTTAGTATATTTTTTAGGTTATCAAGAAAATTGTTCTTTTAAGGACTCACATATGAATAATGCTAGCAACGCTCTTGAAACTATATTAATATCAATGATAACAAATATGTAAGTTCTTACTTTGCAAAAATTTATGCATGTTGGTTGAAACATTATGTCATATCTATGTTGATGGTATAACTGTAAGCACTTTATTTCTTTATAAAGAATTTATACTACAACATATAATTATTTGATAGAGAAAATTGAATGTAGACCAAAGGTAGCAAATACCTTCATGGTTTTAAAGTTTTCTAGAGTAAATAGTTATTAAGCTTAAATATTAATGTTCTCTTGAGTTTAGCACTATTAGCCCCTACTAGATTTCACTTCAAGCTTCCTTCATTGATCTTCTAGGATATAAGATCCTTATATTTACTCAATGAATTTTGAATAAAGGGTACAATATGCACAATGGTTTTAATTTAACATGCAGATCAAATTTATGTCCTCATTATATGCTTGGTTCATAATTAACTTCATTTCTTCTCAAGGTAGAAGGAAGGATATAAGGACAATGAAGATCATACTGCCAATTTTAGCAAGTGTTTTGCTGACATGCATATCCTTTTTTATATGTGTTTTTAAGTTCAAGGTCGCCAAAGGTGTGTATTCGACGACAAGTATCTACATATATAACATACTCCCTCAGTCCTGTAATATAGTGCATTCTAGCATTCAAAATTTGTCCTCAAATATAATGCATTCTAGAGGACAAAAACCAATTTTACATTAAATACTTTCCATTTATGAACCAATCACCATTAATCATGTTGATAATAGCGTTTGATTAGGAAATAAAATGAGGGTACATGCGCCTTTTATGCTCTCTCTTAATTTATCTTAAAATTCCTAGAATGCACTATATTAAGGACAGAGGGAGTATGCTCTAATATACAGTCATTATTTTATTAAATAATTCAATGGAGTATATTCCCCTCATGACAGAGAAATTTTCTTGAAATTTATGAGATAGGGAATAAACAAAAAAGACAAAAGCACAAGACTTTAGTCTTTGGAGAGGTGAATGCTACTGAAGGCTTTGAATTTCCTGTCCTTAGTTTCAAAGATGTCATAGCTATGACAAATAACTTCCACAAATCATTTATGATAGGACGAGGAGGTTTTGGCAAAGTTTACAAGGTATGTATGCCATTTAATCTATTTTCCTGTTTACGCCTTTTCTCAATTGTGATTATACGAGATTAATATTCTAATCTATTTTCCAATTTAATTGTTAGGCAAAGTTAGATGGCCGAGAAACTGCCATCAAAAGGCTCCATAGGGGTTCCGAGCAAGGGATAGTGGAATTCAAAAATGAAGTTATTCTAATTTCCAAGCTACAACACAGAAATTTGGATAGATTTCTCGGTTGCTGCATAGAGGGAGATGAAAAGTTGTTGATTTTTTAGTACATGCCTAACAACAGTTTAGATGCTCACATTTTCAGTATGCTCTAATAGCTCATGACAAGCTCATGAACCATATAAACTAGTTAGTACTTAGTAAGAAATGGTTTTTCTTTGTAGGCAGTACAAGAAAAGCAATGCTAGATTGGCCAACACATTTTAACATAATCAAAGGGGTTGTCAGAGGACTTGTATACCTTCATCAAGATTCTAGACTAAAGGTAATTCATAGAGATCTCAAAGCAAGCAATGTTTTGTTGGATGAAGAAATGAGACCCAAAATAGCGGACTTTGGCATGGCAAGGATTGTTCGGTGACAACCAACATAATGAAAATATGAAGCGGGTCGTCGGGACATAGTGAGTGCTCTTTATTATATTAAAATTTGCATAAATGTTAAGCTAAGATAAAGAAAACTCTTCATGGTAAAAATATCAACAACGGCCACATGGCTCCTGACTATGCACTTAGAGGCATATTTTCTGTCAAGTCTGACTTGTACAGCTTCGGTATCTTGACTTTGGAGGTTGTAAGTGGTCAGAAGATAAGCTCTTCCAATCAAATATTGGATTTTGAAAACCTTACTGTCTATGTAAGTATAGTTTTATAAATTAGCAAACAACAAACATCAAAGTTTTTAGAATCCCACAACCTCACTTAACTATTGATTTGATTTATTTAGGCATGGAATCTGTTGAAGGAAGGGAGAGCAAATGATTTGGTAGACTCAAGTATTGTCGAGAGCTGTACACCAGATGAAGCTTTGCTTTGCATCCATACCGGACTCTTGTGTGTGCAGGACAACCCTAACGATAGGCCACTCGTGTCATCTGTTTTGTTCATGCTGGGGAATCGAAGCATCACACTTCCCATTCCAAATGAACCTGCATATTTTCCACATACAAATAATCAAGCAGAACAAAGAAGGGGAAATACTCAAAACTCAAAGAATAGTGTAACTCTTAGAGATATAGAGGGAAGGTAAGCTAAATCAATTTTAAATTTCCAAATATAATAGTCATTATCTGAAGGCACACACTTTTAGTGGAGGTGCATAATAATGTAAGGGAGACACATAACCATTTGTTGGGAGGTAAACCATTTCTTCTAGCTTCTTTTTCTATATTTTGTACCTAATTTCTATATTGTGACAACAATTGGGTATTTGAAACTACTGATATTGAGCTAATGAGTGGAAGACCGATGGAAAATACATTACTTAGTGAAAATATAGGAGGGGTCTTAGCCCACAAAGATTCTAATTGGTCGACCCAGAGTTAGTTCTACTTCACCCCAACTTCTAAGCCTAACATACTAGTTGAACAAACAAAGCACAATCATGAAGAGCTATTTAACAAGCACAAGCACTAAGTAAGAGCAATAAAGCATAAAGCAAGACTTGAAAGTAAATAAAGCACAAGCACTAAGTAAGAGCTCCGGCGAGACCCTACCGCGCCCGCAGCGGCCTCCTCCTTCCCCTCCCCGCCCCCCACTCCCGCCGCTGCTGCCATGGCCATGCTCGCTGGCGAGCACCGCTGCTACACCCCCGCCCCGACATGGCTCGGTCGCCTCCACCGCCGTCAAGGCCCCTAGCCGTCCGGCCACCATCCCACCGCTTGGCTGGTCTGCCTCCCCCGAGCCCCTTTCTTCTAAGCCTGCCAGAGTTGGAGACGAGAGAGGGAGAGAGCTACAAGAGATAGAGACGAGGAAGGGAGAGAGCTGCCGGAACCCTAACGATGGCGAACTTGAGTTCGGGTGAGGGCGCGGGTGTGGGCACGGTCACCGGCGGGAGGAAGATGGCCGGGGAGAGGAAGGGAGCAGGGGAGAGGAAGGGAGCGTTCGAACGGAGACTCGGGTGCGAATGTTTGGAACCCATGATTTCTGGATGATGGCGACCACGAGACTAGTTGACGACGGCAGGGTAGTCAGCACGTTCAGGTACCCGTACGAGAGGGATTGGTCAACTTACATATCTAAGATGAAGTATTTCTAGCTCAAGTGCTGAACGAAGACAAGTCCATGTGCGTACGTGTTTTCTGAAGGAATTCAGAGGGTATGATTCTACGTAGAAGCACAAACTCTGAGCACGCATGTACTCTGCTAAATATAGCAGCCTCGGCTTATTTTTCTTTTATCTCTTTTTGATTGATTCACCCTTACACAGTTTATAAGCCATTCGTGGAACAGTTGTGTGTGCCGGCAGTTTTTTTTTTGGCAAGGAAAAGAGAGCCTTTATATATATAGTATAATGACCGTGCTAACACCACGGTTTTATCTTAGGGATCCACATGAAAATAACCAATGATTTTTTTTCTATAGTTCAACTTTTACACAATTGTATTTGAGCATGTTTACAATTCGAGAAACACTTTTACATAAGAAGGCATAGTAAAGTTATTTCTCATATTAACCATCTAAGTTACATTCTGCCCAAGTCCTTAATCATGACTTAGAGATCTTTAGGGAAGTTGTCAAAATATTTATTTGCACGGCTCTTCAAAATGTCCGCCAAGAATTTCATCCTCAGTGAAGTTGATAGTTGTATATAGCAGATAATAAGCTAAATTATTAATTTTCTCGTCGTAACAGCTCCTGACACCTGTCGTTCATTAATCGTACCCATCAGTAAAACTCGCAAAGAGCAAGCAATGGCAGTAGCGATCCTGGTGCTGCAGGCCGGGCATCCAGCAGGCGTCCGCCTCCACCATAAATCAAGTAGTGTAGTCCTAAAAATTATAGACCAGTCTAAAAATCGTTTTTCAGTAGTGTATAATGATTAGATTAGTATTAGCAATTGTTTATAGCTAAACTCTAAGACATGAAAGCCATCCGGGATCAGAAAACTCACATAATCATGAGAGATGGCAGCTGTGAAAAGACATCAGGAATTGAGACCTCCAACTTATTATGTGATAAATCCCTGAAAATATATTAGAATTCAGAAACACAAATTTATCTTCACTGACTAAAATTCACTACATAATTAACGTGACTGAAAATATGTAGTTACAAATACTCGAGTGTGATTTGAGTAAAACAATGGCATTAGCCATTAACGATGCTAGTACGAATTCCATAATTTCCACTGCAAATCCTTTTTTTCTAAATTTCCCCTACGGTGAAAGCTTTGTTTGACCATATAATAAGAAGGATTTTTTTAATAAAGGGATTGAACCCGGCTTCATCCCTTAGCACTAAGGAAATCGGACCACTTTTTTTCTGACCGAAAGAAGAATTATATTAGATATAATAGCTGGGTACATCAACACGCTACAAGCACTCTGGATTACATAAATATCCAGAAACTGATTTTCATCTAAATTATACACACGCTGTGAATAGCTCCAGATCTCAAAACCAAACTTGTACAACACTTTGCAGTATGGATAATCGCATAGGCAAACACTCGGCAAAAGACCTGAGAACAGATGGCTAACGAACGACGGTCAATATTCATGTAGGCGGAGTTAAAAAACTTCTTCTTTCTTGTGTCTTCCCTTCTCTTCTTTCGGCGAGGATGCTGACGCCGTAGTTGTTGCCCCCATCTTCAACAGAGCCGCCATGGAGAAAACGGTTCCACCCTACCATCTCGTCGTTGCTGGAGAGGAAGAGGAGAAGATAAATCCCCAAAACCAAGATGGAGAGACTCTAACCCTAAAGACTCGATCTACTGAAAAAATTTATTAAAAACGATAGATCCCCACTCCCTCCGGCCCCCGACGATATGCCGGAGGGGGAGGGAGGGGACCAGCGGTGGTGGAGGTGGGGAGCGGCGTCGCGTGGGGAATCAGACCACTTAGTATCATAAAACATGTTTAACTTAAAACTCAATTCTAACATTATTTGGCTATCAAAGGAAGAAAAAAATACATAGTCGCCGCTTCTAGCTCCTGGCATACTTTGATCTAAAAAGATGGATACTCGCGTTGCTACGGGTATTGTAAATGAATTCGAATAAAATTAGGATCTGTTTGGGACTGCTCTGTTCCAATTTTTCGAGCTATGCTCCACCAACTCCACCGCAGAGCAGCTGCACTCTGGAGTTACCGGAGCAGGTGGACCTGTTTGGCATTTAGCTCTACTCCGCTTACCGGAATTGGAGGTTTTGGTTGTAATGGCCAATTTTGCCCTTGGACGTTGTATGTTGTATCTTATTATTTTAAAAATCATTTGCAACAAAATGATCAATTTTATAAAAAATAAACTCTTTCATATCTGCAGTATCACATATGAATGCCTGGTAATAAAAGAAACTATATAAATAAATGTTGTGTACTCCGTCAGTTCACATTAGTATGTCATCCAAAGAATAATGAACGCGCTCTGCCGTGGCAATTTCCATGAAAACGAAAAGGCAGCAACGTGATTCCCTTCCCCCCCCCCCCCCCCCCCCCCCCCCCCCACCCCCACCCCCACCCCAGCAATGTCTATCTCCAGTGCTGCAATTCGTCGAACAGATAGCATGCGCTAGTAGACAAGATCTTGCATCTGGTGAGCGCGGAGGCAGTATCTGCGCCGTCCCACGAACAATCCACGGGGAGCATCGCGGTGCAGCCATCGGGTTCCCATGCGCCGAGTTTATGCTTGTGTTGCGGCCAGCAACGCTTGTAGCACGTGGCACGGAAGCACGTCATGGCCGTGGTGCGCCCGGTGCGCGGAGGAGGCTAGTGTCTAGCTCGTGGCCCAGGCGGAGGTTGCGGGTGCATGCCGCGGCCGTGAGGAGCGCCGCCGCTCCGGTGGCCATTGCAGAGAGGGGAGGAGCCGATGATGGCCATGGCACTGTTACCGGTGGCGGCGCGGCGGTGCTTTTTCCCGTGGACGAGAGAGAAACGTGCAGAGGAAGGGGAGAAAGAACCAAGGGGTACGTTGTGTAACCGGTGAGGGCTCGGGGCGAGAAACCTGACATCCCACGTCTAATCGTGGTCATCGGATTTGGTTTATGTGTTTTATTAGCCTTTAATTTTAATGGAGATGAATTATTGTATGTATTTTTCTGGGTGCACAATGGTTGGAGGCTTTCAGCGGAGAACTTTTTCTTGAGGAGACCTAGTACAATTTTGATTGATCTATTATAATAGAGATGACTCACCGACGTAATAACAATGAGGAACAATAATAGGCTCAATGCAAGCCGGCTCTGAGAACCACCAAATGGTCAAATGTTTTGTTCTCATTGTCAGTTGTGCAAGCTCATGGGTCGTCTGGACAACTTTCTAATCAAATAACATGCTTTTGGTCTCGATCGTTTCATACCTTCATGAATAATAAACCTTAGTCTAGGGTAGTGTTTTCCATCTCGATGACGAAGCATCTAGGCTATAGTACTACATATACAAACTACCTCAAAGTGCTGACAATTGTCGGCACCACTTAGCAGCAAGAGATGACCTGCCTAGTCGCCAAAGCTTCCACCTCTTTAGCATCCCAAGGGTACCTCTCGTAGAACCAAGACGTGAGCAAGTCCTGACCAGAGGCGTCTCTGATGATGACATTAAGGTCACCATCACCAGTGCTGCGGTCAAATGGACCATCAACATTGACCTTCAACCAACCCTTTTTCGGGCCATTCCATAGGCATGGGGTTCTTGCTTTGCGCTCTTTTATACCTTCACATAAGGAATCCCTTACAGGTCGCTTACCGTGAGGATCAGCCAATTTTTTGTTATGCCTGACATAACACGACTCCTATTCGGTGGGATTGGCGTACGGAGCCCAATTCATAGGATGTACAAAGCACCTGGGTGACAGGAACACTGTAGCAAAAAGGCGGTTTTCTCTCTCCTACCTTTCTCTCTCACTATAGCAAAATACTGTAGCGCGCGGGGAGAAGCCAGGAAAACTGGCTTGTGCGGCTTTGATGAACAGTGACGGCGTCAGTGAGAGGGGGAGAGGAGGAGAGAGAAAACCGGCTTTTGCTACAGTGCTGCTACAGTGTTTTCGTCGGATGAGCTGAAGCCGGTGCGAGCCGTGGCAAACGGGGCCTAAGAATTCCATATGATATACTCCCTCCGTTACAGATTATAAGTCGCTTTGATTTTTTTTTCATCCACTTTGCTTTGTATCTAGACATATTATTGTATTTAGATTCATAGCAAAATGAATATACAAAATACAATCAAAACGACTTATAATTTGAAACGGATGGAGTACATCCCAGAGTTGCTTCATTTTTGAAATGTAAGTCAACCGATCCATCTCGTAAGCTGCTCTCGAGGTCAATGCGGATCTCCTGGCCGGCGAGCCTGCCGATCACGCAGCCGCTCCTCGGGCAGAAGGCATTCAGGAGTAGACATATGTGTATTCGAAGTAGTCATGCCGCTAATTTGGCAGCAGCTTCTGCACCTGCACGTCGACTGTTTTCTGCAGACTCCACTGGTCATCGCCCATGAGCACCCAGAAGCCCGTCTTCAGTTCCACAGAACGCTTGACTGGCCCCCACGCTCGTGCGCCGTCGTCACCTTCGCCGGAAGCGAAGGAGAATACATGGTATGTAATCCTGTTCTCCTCGGTGCACATCATGCCCGTCCCGACAACGGCGAGTATCCGCACCGCCCCCGCCAGGTGGTCGTTGTTGGCGTTTCCCGTGCCGCCGGACGGGGAAAGATCACCGTAGCCGGTGAGCAAGACGTACGTGCAGCTCCTGATCGTGGCGTCGGGGAGGATCTTGCAGCCCCCGGTCATGGGGTTGCACAGCAGGCAGAGACCACTCCACCACCGCCTTACTCCGAGAAGGATGGAGCCGTCACGCGACGACAACAGGTCGGTGTACATCTCTAGATGGAAGCCGCCGGTGGCTGGCATTAAGGATTGGATTCTACTCTCGCTGCCGGCGGCGGTCGATGGGAGCGCCGCGGATTGGAACGGCCCCGGCGTGCGCCGCAGGTACACGTGCTGGTGGTTGTAGTTACCGTAGCCGTGGAAGACGCCGAGAAGCAGGCTGGGAACGAAAGCGATCCGGCCGAGGCCGGAGGAACGAGGCGTTGCCGATGATGGCGCGCCGCCATGACCTGCGATGCCCACGCGCCCACGGCGGTAGTTCGTCCGTCGTCCACCGCGCGTGCTGGGCAAGCAATCAAAAGTTCAAAACTAACTCACCTATTTTTGCGGTACATGCCTACATGGACGGACGAGTGGGGATCTGCGCATCAATCAATTAACGATAAAAAAGGAAGGATATGATATGGGTGGCGATTTGTTGGGGAATAAATTGCCTGATTATACTCCAACAACCTTAAAACCTCGGCGAAAAGAGGAGAAAGGGGGCGGGGAAGCTGGAGGGCGATGTCGACCGCGGGGGCGTTTCCCATTACGCGCCGCCACCGCTGGCTGGCGGCTCCATGTTCCCAGACGACGAGCCGTTGGACCCTCAGATCCCCCGGGCGCCGAAGGCTGAGGCGACCAATAATGCCGGTGGCGGCGCTCTGGTCCTCACCACGCAGTGCGAGTTCCCGGCGCTCGGGAGGAGCGCGTCGCGGGACAAGTTCTCGGTGCTGGTGCACGCCAGGGCGCCGGCCGACGTCAGCGGCAGCATGGAGGGCGAGAACCTGGAGCTCCTGAAACAGGCCATGTGCTTCGTCATCGACCAACTGGGCCCCGCCGACCGCCTCTCCGTGGTGACCTTCACGGGGTACGCGGTCCGCCGGATCCGTCTGTCGCGCATGATGGACGCCGGGAAGGCCTCGGCGAAGCTCGACGTGCTGTCCCATGTCCCCGAGTGGGCGGGCACCAACATCGACGAGGGCCTCCGCGTGGGCGCCGAGGTGCTCGTCTGCCGCCGGCAGAAGAACGCCGTCTCCAGCATGATCCTTCTCTCTGACGGGGAGGACACGTTCCTCAGCGCCTTGTTACCCAATGGCGCTAAGAGGTACATGGACCTCGTGACGCCGGTGTTCGCGCACCCCGGCAGCCGGCCCGGGCCGATCCACACGTTCGGGTTTCGGCGCCAAGCACGACTGGGCCGCCTTGCACACCATCGAGAGCCACGCGGCGATCCAGGACTGGTTCGAGCAGTGCATCGGCGGCCTCCTCTCGGTCATCGCGCAGCAGGTGCGCATCGCCGTCACGTGCCTGCACTGGGGCGTGCGCGTCCAGGAGGTCAAGTCGGGAAGCTACGGCAACAGCGTCGGCGCCGATGGCCGCGCCGCCTCCATCGACGTTGGCGAGCTCTACGACGACGAAGAGAGGCGGTTCATGGTGCCGAGAGCCCGAGCCACAGAGGAGCTCACCCGCCTGCTCATGGTGAGCTGCACCTACCGGTACGCCGAGGCGGGGAACGAGGCCCACGTCGCCGCGTCCGCCGCGTGATCCAGAGGCCGCTGGAGCTGACGTACATGCCTCCTCCGTCCATAGCTGTGGATCGGGAGTGCGTCCACCTCGTGGCGACCGAAGGCATCAGCGCCGCACGAGCAGCCGCTGACGGCGGGCAGCACTCCGGCGCCGCGCGGATCCTAGAGTCCAAGCTGAATGTTGTGGAGCAGTCGGCGCAGGGGGCGGCAGGCGACCCTGCATTAGAGGCGCTCAAGGAGGAGCAGGGCGACCTCAGCTTAAGCGTGGCGACCGGAGGAAGTACGAGCAGACGGGGCGCGCGCGCCTTCTGGCCGACATGAGCTTGCACGCGCAGCAGCTCGCCTCGGCGATGGGGATGGACGTGCAGTCGACGAGCAAGGCTAGGGCGTACTTGACTCCGAAGATGGAGGAAATGGTGGAGATGTCGCGTGAGAGCAGGAAGAAGCGTGGCAATGGCAACAACCAGCAGGCAGACGGCACATCGAGGCAGGCTAAGCAGGTCAAGGTAGAGATCTTTACAATAAAGGACTAGTGCCCTGTTCGTTTGGCTGATAAGCCATGGCTGAAACCGGGGCGTGCGCGTCCAGGAGGTCAAGTCGGGAAGCTACGGCAACCGCGTCGGCGCCGACGGCCGCGCCACCTTCATCGATGTCGGCGAGCTCTATGACGACAAAGAGAGGCGGTTCATGGTGCCGAGAGCCCGAGCCACGGAGGAGCTCACCCGCCTACTCAAGGTGAGCTGCACCTACCGGGACGCCGCGGCGAGGAACGAGGCCCACGTCGCCGCGTCTGCCGCGTGATCCAGAGGCCGCTGGAGCTGACGTACATGCCTCCTCCTTCCATAGCTGTGGATCAGGAGCGCGTCCACCTCGCGGCGACCGAAGGCATCGCCGCCGCACGAGCAGCCGCTGACGGCGGGCAGCACTCCGGCGCCGCGCAGATCCTGTAGTCCAAGCTGAATGTCGTGGAGCAGTCGGCGCCAGGGACGGCAGGCGACCCTACATTAGAAGCGCTCAAGGAGGAGCTGCGCGACCTCAGCTTAAGCATGGGCGATCGGAGGAAGTACGAGCAGACGAGGCACGCGCGCCTTCTGGCCGGCTTGAGCTCGCACGTGCAGCAGCTCGCCTCGGCGATGGGGATGGACGTGCAGTCGACGAGCAAGGCTAGGGCGTACTTGACTCCAAAGATGGAGGAAATGGTGGAGATGTCGCGTGAGAGCAGGAAGAAAGCGTGGCAATGGCAACAACCAGCAGGCAGACAGCACATCGAGGCAGGCTAAGCAGGTCAAGGTAGAAATCTTTACAATAAAGGACTAGTGCCCTATTCACTTGGCTGATAAGCCATGGCTGAAACCGGTGCGTGCGCGTCTAGGAGGTCAAGTCGAGAAGCGACGGCCACAGCGTCGGCGCCGACGACCGCGCCGTCTCCATCAACGTCAGCGATGTAACACCCCAGGTGTTTTTCACCAGTTAAGCAATGGGTTTAAACTCAACCATGGCATGTTAAGTGGTGATGGAGATATTATGTCAAACATATGAAAATGAGCCACCACTTAAACTTGGACCATGCACTATTGCTTACATGATGCCTTTCTAAAAAGTATGCTTGAGTAATGCTAGATGTACTTGTTTCATGTGTCTCGCATCAATATCCATCTATATTGACCCATGGAAAAGTTTCGTGAAGTTTGGAATTAAGAAGTCACATGAAATGACAAGTTATGTCCTTGCTTGAATTGTTTTATAAAGTGAATGGAATTCTAGATCATCAACCAAACCTTGAAATCTTGCCCAAATGACTCTAATTGAACTCTACAACAAAAGTCATGAAGGGTTCGTATTGAGCGAAGGACAAGAAAATACATCAATCGGTCTAAAACTTGGATTTAAGTTTTATTGTGATGCTACTTTGACCTGGTTTGAACTATGGCTTAGATGATTTGCATGGTAGTGGAACCTAAACAAAAGTTGAAGTTCGAGGGGAGTAGAACAAACTTTGTTTTTGTACCAAGAGCCAGATCAGCTTGTAAGAAAGTCAAACCGAGGCTCAAACTTTGAATCTGCTGCTGTTTTTATAGTCCAAAAATATTCTAAGTCTGAGTTAACTGAAACCTGAATTTTCAGTTTCGTGTACCCCGCTTCGAAGCCTTGTATCTCTCCAACCAGGCCAAATTAGACTTTGGCACTTTAATCAAAGTTGGAGATCTCGCGTAACTCTACAACATTGGTTACTACCTCTTGTGCCAAAACTAAACGGATTCGGAGTTACGAAGGGACGAACTTTGAGTTTTAGCTTGTATTTTTGAGATGGTATTTAATCCATTCATTCAGTTTTGCATGGCGCCTTCGTTGCTTGCATGGCTGCCAGCTCGCCTCTGCCTGCTCAAGTAAAGGGCCGACACCCTCCTCTCCACTCTCTCTCCCTCTCACTTCTCCTTCCCTCTCCTGCTCTCTCCAGCCGGCACCATGCGGCAGCCATGGATGCCGCCGCGAGCTCGAGCATGGCCGTTGAGGGAGCTCCTTTGCCACTGACGTCCTCCTCTATCAAGCACCCTTGCAGCTCCCGTTTGCCTCCACCTAATTCGCTTCTTAATCCGCTGCCGTAGCCGACCGCGCCATGGCCGCCGTCGCTAGTTGTCTATTGCCATCGACGGCCATGCATGGCCGGGCCACCGCGGGCCATGCTGAAGCCATGCACCAGTTCGCACGGACCCACGCATGCTGCACCGCCACCCCACCGTCGCCGACGCACCGCCTCCGGCGAGCTCCCACGCGTCCTCTGTTCCAAAGCCACACCAGGGACCTCGCACAACAATTCGAGAAAAGGGAAGGATCTAAGTGCGAACCAGTGACTCATTTAAATAGTGCCTAAAGGACCTCTTCGCTGACGTTTGATTTATATTTTCCGCAGGGACCCCGATGCAAGATTTATAATTCCTTTTCTCTGGTTTTTTAAAGATTTGAATGATCAACTTTGAAAATTCGTAGTAATTAGTAGAAAACTCGTAAAATAACAAATGTGGACGTTTTGGAATCCTTGCAACATTTTCTATGCAGTAGATCTATAATATGGCAGGTTTTAGTTTACATATTTTTCTATAAAAATAGATTTATGCAGTTAGGTTTTTAATACTAGTTGTGCCTTGTCTTTTTCATAACTGCAGTTGTGCTCCAATAATTGTGAAATTTTTGTGGAGTGCTACTAAGGTTATTCTCGATGTTTGGTAAAAATTTCAGTATTTTAGGCTTGATAGTTTAAGATCTATAAAAATAACAAATTACCTGTATTGCCTTGCCCCTATTCTGAATAGGTCTGCATGATTGAATTAATTAGCTCAGCTAAGTTATGAATCATGACTTTATGATAATACATGAGTTGTAGTACTTTTATTAAGCTTTTCAAAAAGCTAAATATCATGATTTTTGGTTAAGTAGATCTTGAGTTATACTTACTTAAATCTCTATGGCTGTTTCTGCCCAAACCCAGAGAGGGTTTCCTTGTTCTTATTCTGGGGCCTTCTTAATAGTAGAATTAGCTTTAGGTGTTTATAACAAAGGTGTTTAGAATTTGCTAAGATTTCCAAAAAGTCTAGAACCACATTTATTGGACATGTAGAACTCTAGTTATAGCTGTTTAAAGTGGTATGTCAGTTTCTGTCTATGTTTTGGACAGAGATATAATTATTGGATTAATTGACCCTTCTAACTGTAGAATCATCTTAATATGAGAATAAGAAACTTGTAGGTAACTTCCTAAGATTTTCAAAAAGTTATGATTCATGTTTGTTGGAGGTCTAGAACTCCAGTTATGCTTATCTGAAGTTCCTATCAGTTTTCGGTACCACTGCTGTTGGGCTGCAATTGCAGTTTTGCTTGTGCAATCATTTTTGTGGTGTAAATGATGTTTGTTGTGGTTGTAGTGAATATAAAAGTTGTATCTAATTTCATCATCTTACTTGTGTTCAAATTTCATGGACAAAGGCCTGATAATTTAGGAGCTATAGATTTTTTAAGTTCATTGTCAGATTTTGCATGCTCTCTGTAGAGATCTGAATGATTGTCTTGTTTGACTTAGCTACGCTTTGAATCATGTCTTAGAGATAATAGAACAAGTGTAGTGCCTTTCATGAGCTTTCCAAATTGTTAAAGATCATCCCTTTTGGTGTTGTAGAGCTCTAGTTATAAGCTTGCGAAGTTGCATGACAGAATCTGTCCAAGTCTGGACAGAGGTGCTCAATTGTTCTTGATTGACCTTGTTAATGGTGGAATCACCTTGTGATGATAATAAACATATTTTAGATAATTTAATAATCTTTCTATAAAGCTAAGGTTTATGCTTGTTTGATGTCTGTAACTCCAGTTATGCCATTTTGAAACTACTACTACTTTTCTGTCCTAGTTCGGTGCAGATCTGAAACATTGGCATGTTTGACCTAGTTAGCTTTGGAATAAGCTTTTAGTGATAATAACAATGTTGTATGAAATTTCATTATCTTTCCAGAAAGTCTAGGATTACCTTCTTTGGATATTTGGATCTCTAGTTATGGGTGAAACAAGTGTTATCTATGCTGCTGTCCAAATTCTGTGTTGTGCTTTATAAGTTGATTGCTTTCACCTTGCATTGCCTTATGTGTTGCTAAGTGTAACTCATGCCTTTCATGGTGTTAAATTAAGTTACCTGAGATCTTAAATTGTGATAGATGTTTTCAATGGAATAGCTTAACTCAAGTTATCTGGTGTACCATGCTTGATATGCTCACTACCTTTCTATAATAGATTATGTGATGCATCTCGTATTGCCGTCCTTTCATTCATGCACTTGCATCTTGTATCTCATCTAGGTACGTTAGATGAACCACGTGAAGGACGTGATGTTGGAGCCGAACCCGAAAATGGTGTATGGTGGACCTATCCCGAAGATGGAATGACTGGACAAGTGCTAGGATGGGAGATGCTCACCGAGCATGTGTCGTCTTACAAACACTAACCTAGTGTTGGATTCTAGGCAAGCCCCGGAGCATATTAAGTCTCCCATATTTTTATAAATATCTTGAGTATCTCTTATTATTGATGATGCATTAAGTATAGGAATTGGTTGGAACCAATTGTTGCATTATATATCTATCCTTGTCCAGGTATCACACTTGAATCCTATTTAAGTTCAGGAATGGGTTAAATGCTTAGCCATGCTTAGTGCGGTAGAAGTCAGGTGATTTTCTATCACCTGTGAGCTTTAGGATGAGGTGGATCATGGTTGGCTATATTTGCTATCGTGGAAAAGAACCATGTTAATAATGAATTAAGATCGGGCAGAGTCTTGTGTAGGTTTGGACATAGTGACTCCATCTATGTCGTTTAAGGACCGATACGCTGTACGTCCTCATGTCATGTTGAACATAGCCTAACACTTAGCTAGCCGGATAACTCGTTCCGACTGCGAAGCCTAGTAGCTCGACTCAGGCCGGGAACGCGAGCAGTGGCGCGCATTCTGGAGGTAGTAAGGATGTGCGGAGAGCCATTGGCATAAGTCCAAGGCGGGTTAGAGTCCCGAGCAACCTTGGCAGAGTGGTTCTCTGAGAATGCCGATCTATTCGGACTCGCGACTCCTGAATTGTGCCAAAGGTGACTTGATTGCGACCCTGACGGAGGAAGCAGGGTTTGTGTTTAGGAATACCCCTCCAGCTGGATATGAATCGATTCGAATCACCGTCTCTCCCGGATAGTGAGAACTTGACTGAGCAGCGGCAACATAGATTCAATTAATTTAACGATATGGTTAAATGGATGATGATGATGATAAGGTTGCCACAATTTATACCCGCTATGGTTATTAATGTTTGCATCTTAATCAAATGATTGCTTAGTACATGTGCTAATATAGATGATAGGTTAATGGCTAAAAGTCACTGCTAGTTCAGGTTAAGAGTTGATCATTATTACTTATGCTTTTCCTCAAAAAGAAAGTGTCAGCCAGATCCACTAAATTAAGCTATGCATAATCTTTGGTGTCATTTGTTTTGGTTTCCGACGGGTAAGTCTGGCTGAGTACATTCAAGTACTTAGGGTTTATCCCACCTTGTTATAGGTGAAGTTCTCGACCTGCTGAAGATGGTGGATAACCGCCGGTGGGCTCGGTGATTCTATAGTTACTTCTCGTCTATATGCTTTTGTCGGATGATGTCGCTTATGCTAGAAATGTATTTAGAACTTATATTAAGGTAATCATTTGAAAGCTATGTTGTTTTCACTAAGCGGTTTTGAAACCCAAACTTGTACCATTATTTGTGAACCCATTTGTAATATTATTTTCGCTACAACTCTGCGTATGTGATGTGTATTTGCTTAATCACACAATCTTGGTTGTGATGTTGATTTACCGAGGTCTTTTAGGACACTCGGCGGACTACCGGGTTTATATAAGTGAAAGTATGCGTGTGTCAACATGTTAGCAGGGACAATCGTACTTGATCTTGTATAAATTGGGCGGTTCTGTTACAGGTGAGCTCTACGACGATGAAGAGCGGCGGTTCATGGTGCCGAGAGCCCGAGCCACGGAGGAGCTCACCCGCCTGCTCAAGGTGAGCTGTGATAGAAATGTTACATGGTCACTAGCCATAGATCTAGCATACCTACTTATGTTTGATGAAGTATAAACCCTAGAACATGTACTAGTACAGAATTAACAGAGAGAGGGTGGGATGCGGGTAGCAAACCATCGGCCGCCTTCATAGAAGATGAGCTGGCCATCGCGGTGCTCGATGGAGACTTGATGGAGGCGTGACGGTGAAAGGCGGCGGTGCAGTGGCGGTGCTTCCTATCACTGGCAACACCCCCTCACTTAGATCGGTTAGGGTTTAGGGAATGTAGGTGGGCGTTTGGCAGCTTAGGTGAACCTCGTGCCTTGTGCCCCGGCCCCCACCTCCCTTTTTATGGTGTTGTGCGACGGGAGCCCACCAACCATGGAATGGTTGGGCGCCCTCGATCAGGGTGTGGATCCAAGGGCCCAATTGGCCGGGTTGGAGATCATCTAACATTCTCCCCCTTGATCTCACCTTATAACTTAAACTCAATTTACTTACTTTATCTTGTTCCCATACCATCATAGATCAGTGCATAGAGTGTGCCTTACCGTCACGGTCAGTTGCTATTAGATTAAATAGCTACAATGCACCTCTTTGTTTTGAAATAGATTCTCAACTAGTCCCTTATTGTCCAAAAATTATAGGCTTTCCCTTAAACCTATGCCGGCTAAGTGTTCTCTGAACACGCAAGGTGGTAAGCCTTTTGTAAGCGGATCCACGAGCATCTTTTATGTTCTTATATGCTCAAGACTAATTATATGATCCTGGACTTTGTCTTTCACAGCATAATACTTTATGTCAATGTGTTTGATAGCACCACTTGACTTGTTGTTGTGAGCATAACATACTGGTGGATTATTATCGTAGTATAACTTGGGTGGTTTATGTATGTCGTCTACCACCTTCAAACTGGGCATGAATTTCTTTAGCCAATTCACCTGCCCTGTGGCCTCAAAACATGCTACAAACTTGGCATACATTGTAGATGATGTATTGACGGTTTGATTTGAGCTTTTCCATGATATAGCTCCTCCTGCGAGAGTGAATATGTATCCTGACGTGGATTTTCTGTCATCTCCCGTATAATCAGAATCTGTATACCCCTCTATATGCAGGGAATCAGATCTTTTGTACATTAGCATGAGACCCTTCGTACCTTGCAGGTAACACAAAACTTTCTTTACTAATTTCCAGTATTCTATTCCTGGATTACTCTGATATCTGCCAAGTAACTCGGTAACAAATGCTAAGTCAGGGCGAGTACACACTTGAGCATACTGTAAACTTCTGACAGCTGAACTATATGGAACCACTTTCATTTGATCGATCTCATATTGGTTCCTAGGACATTGAAATTCCCCATATCTGTTGCCCTTAACTATGGGAGCAGGTGAAGACTTATAATTTTGTATACTGTATTTCTTTAGAATTTTTTCTAAGTATGCCTTTTGTGATAATCCTAAAACCTCATTTTCTCTATCTCGGTAAATCTCTATTCCTAGGGCGAATGAAGCTTCACCAAGATCCTTCATATCAAACTTTGAGGACAAGAACTTCTTTGTTTCTAGTAGTAGATTAACATCACTGCTAGCGAGCAAGATGTCATCCACATACAAGACTAGGAAAATGTATTTTCCATTCTTGAACTTTGCGTAAATGCAATTATCCTCTATATTTTCTTGAAACCCAAACTTTCTTATTGTACTATCAAACTTCAAATACCACTATCTTGAAGCTTGTTTTAATCCGTAAATGGATTTCTTCAGGCGGCATCCCATACGTTCTTTTCCTTCCACAATAAAACCTTTCGGTTGTGCCATATAAACATTTTCCTCTAGATCCCCATTTAGGAACGTTATCTTTACATCCATCTGATGTAATTCTAAGTCATAATATGCTACAAGCGCCATTATGATTCTAAAAGAATCCTTACATGCGTCTGGAGAAAATGTCTCATTGTAATCTATGCCTTCTCTTTGCATGAAACCTTTCGCCACAAGTCGCGCTTTAAACCTTTCTATATTCCCTTTGGAGTCATGTTCAATTTTGTAGACCCATTTACAGCCTACTGTCTTAGCTCCTTTAGGAATTGTTTCTAAGTTCCAAACACCATTGGTTTTCATTGATTTCATTTCATCTTCCATGGCTTCAAGCCACTTGGATGAGTGAGCACTTCTCATGGCTTCTTCAAATGAGGTGGGATCACCCTCCATTTGAAATTCCTCACATTCATAAACTTCGAAATCATCAGGAATGGCTGATCTTCTGACTCTTTCAGACCTTCTAGGGGTCTCGTTAGATGACGATTGTTCTATATGAGGCTGTTATTGCTCTCCCTCATGTGTGACAACGGGTTCTTGGGGATCCTGAAGGACAGGTTCCTCATGTTCATTCATTATTGCCATAGGAGAACTAACAACTGGTGTTGTTACTACAGTGTCTTGCACTGTTGGTACAACAACAATAGGTAGCATGAAGAATGGCTCCTGAACCATAGGAATGGGGCATGTATACCCGCTTCTCTTCAAAACTAATTTCTCGGGCTACCATGCTCTCCTTGATCATATCATCCTCCAAGAAGACATCATGTCTTATTTCTACAAACTTTGTTTGTCTATCAGGACAATAGAAGCGATAACCTTTTGATTTTTCTAGATAGCCAATGAAATGGCAGCTGACTATCTTGGAGTCTAGCTTCCCTATGTTTGGGTTTAATACTTTTGCCTCAACTGGACAACCCCACACACATAAATAGTTTAGTGAGGGTTCCTTTCCTATCCACAACTCATATGATGTTTTGGGCACCGACTTACTTGACACTCGATTAAGAATATGAATGACGGTTTTCAACGCCTCCATCCATAAACTTATCGGTAAAGACGAGTAACTTATCATGCTTCTCACCATATCCATTAAGGTACAGTTGCGTCTTTCAGCTACTCCATTCTGCTAAGGCTCGCTCGATGTAGAATACTGGGCTACTATGCCATTTTCCTATAAGAACCTTGCAAAGGGTCTAGGAACTTGGCCATATGGGATGTGTCGACCGTAGTACTCTCCCTCACGGTCGAACCTTACTATCTTAATCTTTAAGTTATGCTGATTTTTTACTTCAGCCTTGAATATTTTAAATTTATCCAATGCTTACAATTTTTCCTTAATTGGATAAATATAGCCAAAACGAGAATAGTCATCTGTGAATATTATAAATGAATCATAAACATCCACACTCTTCATAGGAAAAGGACCACAGATGTCTGTGTGAACTATTTCTAAAATTCATGCGCTTTGTTTGACATCTTTCTTTATTTTCTTAACATACTTTCCTTTTATGCAATCTATGCATTATTCTAAATCTAAAAATTCTAAAGGCGGAAGAATTGATTTCTTAATCAATCGCTCTATTCTCCCCCTCGAAATATGGCCTAAACGATAGTGCCATAATTTTGAAGATACATCATGCACTCTCTTTATTTGTTGCATTCATAGACGAAGATGCTTTCTCATTCTCAGTACTCACACCATTCACATTTTCAGAAAGTGATAATAAATAAAGCTTGTCTTGTCGGAAGGCAAGACCAACACACTTATTATTAATCACAATCCTACATTTGCCATTACCAAAATGGCAATCATATTCATCATCATCTAAACGTGAAACACTTATTAAGTTTCTTTGCAAATAGGGTACATAAAGAATATCTAAAAGCTACAGTCTAAAACCATCATCTAATTCTAGAGATGATCTCCAATGGCTTCAACTTCAGCTTCAACTCCATTTGCAACTTTAATTCTTCTTTCTCCTCTTTACAGGGTCTTCCTCGTACGGAATCCCTGTAATGAATTTGCAACATGAACAGTTGCACCTGAATCAATGCATCAAGTAGATTTTGCATAACTTAAATACAAGGATTCATCTATGAATGTAATAAAATCCTCACATCTCTTTAGAAGGCTCTTTAGGAAGTCTGGACAGTCCCTCTGATAGTGTCCATGCTTCTTGCACCATTTACACTGATCCTTCTCGACTTGAGCATTGTTGTTCTTCGAATGGTGGTCATTCTGAGTGGCTTTTTCTTGAGGTTTGACATTCTTATTGAAGTTGTTCTTCTTATTGTCCTTCACAAGGTTAGCAGAGTCACCCTGTAAGGATTTCAGCCTCTCCTTTTCTTGAACACACATTGCGATGAGCTTCTCTATATCTCACTTATCGGACTGCATATTGTAATTAACAACAAAGGTTTCATATTCCTTTGGCAAGGAAGCAAAAACCAAATGAATCAGGAACTCATCCTTGAGCCCCAAATCCATTGGCTTTAGCTTCGGAGCCGTGTTGCTCATCTTCAATATGTGCTCTCTGATACTGCCACCAGTATATTTCTCATTGAACAATTTCTTAATCAAAGTACTGGCATAAGTCTTTGAAGAGCCACTGAACTGACTCTCCACCTTCTTAAGATACTCTGTGGCGGTATCACAATCTGGGATAGACCCCCTTATAACATCTGAAATTATGGACTTAGCCACCATCAAGCACTTGCGGTTTGAAATGTCCCATTTCTTATGTTCGAGATCATAATTCATCCGCACTTCTACATGATCTCGCTGTCGAGCAGTGAAATCAGCATCAGTCTCATCATCTTCCCATACCGGGTCCACTGACTCAGTCGGACATGGGGAGGTAAGCGCTAGGTCATTTTCAGACAGCGCAAGTGCTAGTTCATACTTCTCTCGTCATACCCTGTAGTTGCCCCCTTCAAGAGGCGGTATGTACGAGATAAAAGCCATTGGGTTGAGTCCTAAAAAACACCGTCAGAGATAGTGAGAAAATATGACATAATAATTGCATGCCTTAAATTAACGTTGGTCAAAATTAAAACATACAACATTCTTATACACTAATTCTATATCATCGTTGGGCAGAAATAGAATTAATGCATGGAAAACTTATGAATAAACATTATAATATTGCTATTATCAATGTTGGTCAGAAAAATAACAATATTATAATTTACTGACTAAAAATGACTACTCTTCAAATTAAATTCTCCCGTTTGAATTTATTTAGAAGATAATAAACTTTTACATTGCAGCGGAAACATGAAAAAATATTTATCTACTTTTTAGAAGTGTTTTACTGTACTAATCTACTCTCTGAAAAAATTATCCCATTGGTTCAAATTTTGACAGAGATTAAAATAGGACAAAAAATCATCAAAATTTCCTTCTGAAAATGAATAAAACATAAACTCGTAGTTCACTGTTCATTTGCCCCAGACTACAAAATGGCCCAGCCTGCTCTGTTTTCGCGCGCGCTGCGCCTTCCCAGGCCGCAACCTAGGCCTAGGCTGGCAAAGCCACCCGCCGCACGCGCCCGCCTGGGCCGAATGCTGGCCCGTTCATTCTCAGCCGTTCATCACGGATCGACGGTCAAGCGCGCTCCTCGGTGGATCAAAACCAGCGCGCGACGTCTCTCCCCGAACCCTAGGTTCATTCGTTTCCCTCCCCTTCCTCTCTCAGCACAGCGAGCAGTAGGCACCGAGCGAAGGTGAGAGGTGATGGCGCTGTCGCCGGCCCCCTCACCGGCGCGCGCGTTCCCTAGCGGGTGAGCGCGCCATCGTCGAGCGGCCTAGCCACGGCGCCCTTGGCTAGAGCTCGCGTAAACCCGATAAGCAGCAGTGGCTCGACCTTCTTCTCGCGCGCCGACGAGACGGCAGCGTGATCCAACGGCAAGGTAAGCCGTCTCCCAAGCCCTTCCCCTTTCCCCTTCTTCTCTCGCTTGGATCTCGCTCTATTCTTCTCGAATCTTGTCCGATTGGGGTTAGGGTTAGGGTTAGGTCGAGTTAGGGTTAGGGTTTGAGTAATGTTCTTCTTCCTCGAGCTTTCTACGTGGGTTAGGGTTAGGGTTCGTGTTCGTTTTCAAAACCGAGACCCCTTCTTACTCCTTTTCTTCACCCGATTTGGGTTTAGGGTTCGATGAACCCTCTGTTTAGATCCGAAAACAGATCTATCACCTCCTTCTAAATGCTGCTATTCGGTTTTCTACTCCAATAGGTTAGATCTACGCCTAGTTAGGCGACTGATACCATTGATAGAAACGTTATAGGATCACTAGCCATAGATCTAGCATACCTACTTACATTTGATGAAGTGTAAACCCTAGAACATATACTAGTGCGGAATTAACAGAGAGAAGGCGGGATGCGGGTAGCAAACCATCGGTCGCCTTCGCAGAAGACGAGCTGGACATCGCGGTGCTCGGTGGAGACTCGGTGGAGGCACGGCGGTGCAGTGGCGACGTTGGCCGGTGGCGGTGCTTCCCATCGCTGGCAACGCCCCCTCACTTAGATCTGTTAGGGTTTAGGGAATGTAGGTGGAGCGTCTAGCGGCTCAGGTGAACCTCGTGCCTCGTACCCTGGCCCCCACCTCTCTTTTTATGGTGCTGTGCGATGGGGGCCCACCAACCATAGAACGGTTGGGCGCCCCCGATCAGGGCGCGGATCCAAGGACCCAATTGGCGGCTGGAGATCATCTAATAAAACTGCACCTACTGGGATGGCCTGGTGGGGAACGAGGCCCACATCGCCACGCCCTCCGCGGTGATCCAGAGGCCGCTGGAGCTGACGTACATGCCTCCTCCGTCCATAGCTGTGGATCGGGAGCGCGTCCGCCTCGTGGCGACCGAAGGCATCACCGCCGCACGAGCAGTCGCTGACGGCGGGCAGCACTCCGGCGCCACGCGGATCCTGGAGTCCAAGCTGAATGCTGTGGAGCAGTCGGCGCCGGGGGCGGCAGGCGACCCTGCATTAGAGGCGCTCAAGGAGGAGCAGCGCGACCTCAGCTTAAGCGTGGCGACCGGAGGAAGTACGAGCAGACGGGGCGCGCGCGCCTTCTGGCCGGCATGAGCTTGCACGCGCAGCAGCTCGCCTCGGCGATGGGGATGGACGTGCAGTCGACGAGCAAGGCTAGGGCGTACTTGACTCCGAAGATGGAGGAAATGGTGGAGATGTCGCGTGAGAGCAAGAAGAAGCGTGGCAATGGCAACAAACAGCAGGCAGACGGCACATCGAGGCAGGCTAAGCAGGTCAAGGTAGAGATCTTTACAATAAAGGACTAGTGCCCTGTTCGCTTGGCTGATAAGTCATAGCTGAAAATACTATTGATTGATTTGTTGTGAGAGAAAAATACTGTTCGTTGACTGAAAAGTTTGGCTTATAAGCCAAACGAACAGGGCGTAGTATGTTCGCAGATGAAACAAACCAGGTTGATTTATGGTTCTTCAGAGATGGAACAACCCAAACCCAGGTTGATTTATCGCTCTTTATTTCGGCGTTCTGAACTAGTAGCATTATTTTGGTGGTCCACTTTTACTTGAACTTGTTAGTCTGTAAGTCTGAACCTTCGTTCGTGTGCATGGACAAGTTTAAAATCCTACTCTTGTGATTTTTTTTTTCAGCAACTTGCTCTTGTGCTTTTTTCTAGCGATTTTTGTTACATTATTTGTCATATATATAAAGGAAAAAGTCTACTCCACCCCCTCAACTATGGAAGGTGGTCTACATAACCCCCTCAACTATGAAACCGTCTGTTTTACCCCCTGAACTTTTCAAAACCGTCTAATTTACCCCCTGGGCGGTTTTTCAGGGCGGTTTGCTACAGTAACAGCGGGTCTGCTACAGTAACAGCGGGTTTGCTATAGTGCCGGTATTTTGAATTTTCTTTTTTTGTTTATTTTCGTTGAATTTTTGAAAAATCATAGTAAATCATAGAAAAATCGTAAAATGAAAAATCTAATTTTATTGGACTCCACATGAGTAGATCTACACAGTGAATATATAATACGGTATGTTTTAGTACAATTTTTTTTGTAGCTTTAGATTAATTGAAAAATCCAATTTTGTCTGTAATTAATTGGAATAATTCATAGCTGCAGGTTCTATGGTCCAATTATGGTGAAATTTTTATGGTACGCTAATTATTGTATGCTTGAACTATAGTAAAAATTTCGTACTCATTGGACTATGTATAACTTAGTTATAGATAAATTCTAATTAATTACAGACAAAATTGGATTTTCCAATTAATCTAAAGCTACAAAAAAAATTTGTACTAAAATATACCGTATTATATATTTACTGTGTAGATCTACTCATGTGGAGTCCAATAAAATTAGATTTTTCATTTTACGATTTTTCTATGATTTACTATGATTTTTCAAAATTCAACGAAAATAAACAAAAAAAAGAGGAAATTCAAAACACCGGAACTGTAGCAAACCCGCTGTCACTGTAGCAGACCCGCTGTTACTGTAGCAAAACCGCCCTGAAAAAACCGCCCAGGAGGTAAATTAGACGGTTTTGGAAAGTTTAGGGGGTAAAACAGACGGTTTCATAGTTGAGGGGGTTATGTAGACCACCTTCCATAGTTGAGGGGGTGGAGTAGACTTTTTCCTATATATAAATGTCATATCTCTTGAGATAAACGCCGACTGGATAGCGCAGCCGGACTTGGAAACCTGAGAATTGGGCAACCTGGACGGTGGACAAAACTGTAAACGATATGTAGCATGTGAGAGGAATCAGAAGTCTTATTTCGGAAGAATGCCATACTAGTTAGAAGCCGCAAAAACTTCAGCTTTGAACCTAATGTCTTTGTGTAGGCCTAGCTAGAGATGATGGTAGTCGCGTGAGTAATTAGCTTAGCTGAACATATGTAGCATGTGAGGGAGCAGTGACCAGGGCCAGGATCATCCCAGATAACTATGCCGATGTGGCGGTTACCTAGATGTCGTGATCAGGTTTCGAAACCTGAATTGAAAACTGGCCGGAGGTGGAACACATCACGGTTATTAGATATAAAATCTAAGGGTGGGTGAGAACTATTTTTCAATTCTTTCGTTCTTTTATAGTTTAGGTTAGATTAGATTTAGATAGATAGATACTCCTAGATTAGATTAGATTGATTAGATTTTTTTGAGCAAAGTTAGGTGTTTTAGCAGAACAAAATTAGATTGATTGGATAGAATTATGAAATGTGGGAGGCCTTGGTGTTGGCCCGGCAATGAACACGTCGTGAGCCGGCCCAACATTAGAATTGTTTCGTATGTCAATTGAGGCCCAGCTCGACTTAGCCAGCCCTCGCTTCGTCCTCCCCGACTCCACCGCCGTCGTCGCCGTCGCCGGAACGCGGCCACGGCCGCCCTCGCCCGCGAAGGGTCTCTCTCTAGGCATGACGCACCCCCCACGCTCCACCATTTCACGAATGCTCGGTGGTTGATCTTGCCCTCGCCTTCCGCCTTGGCGGCATCCATCGAAGGGTATGTGCTGCCTTCAACTCAACTAAAAATTGTTCATTATGTGGTTGGGATCATTCGAATTCTATGCAACTGCTACTTCTCTGTGAATCTAGTGAAGAGTGTTCTTCGTGGTACTGACTACTGAAAAGTTTATAGATGGTTTCGTTGTCCTTTTGAGTTAACCATTGTACTGCTCGTAGAAGTTGAATTCGTCCGGGTTTCATTTTTGCTAATCCACAGATGTTATATTAGTCCAGATGAACAACATTAAGGGAAAAAAAAATAGACCCTAGGAAAGACTGCCCCCCAACAACTTCGATTTTAGATAGAATCCAAACCACTCCAGGTCCAAGAAAAGCTTGGCTCGAAGGCTGGCTGCCTAGGAGGTGCACCTTGCGCTTGATGATGAAAACAGTTTGGACAACGAGTGACCTTTTTCTAAGTGTCCCAACTGGCATACCTAGCCACCACGCTACAAGCGCCTGCAGATGGGTGACATTTGGTAGTGCTCCTTTAAGATCCAACTAGGATAGAAGACCAGTGTGCTACTGCTTACGCTTACTCGAATTATGTAAGATAGTGCTTCATTGGAAATAGAAACCCATGCTTCAGTTACAAACAATGACACACAGCCTGTTCGGGAGGCCGTATCGTATCGTGGATTATTTACTGCTGGCTGGTTTGGTTGTGAGAGAAAAACACTGTTCCTGGTTGGAAATTTACGATCGTTTATGAGCAAGCAAACAGGCTGACAGTTGTTATAAACATGCTATTTTCTGATATTGGAGTACTGGACAAAATGATGCTAAAAATCTAGTTACTAATCTTGGGCAAGCCCTCCAACTAGAAAACGTAAGATGCTAAAAATATATTGATTGCAACATTATCATAAGAAGCTATATATATGGCAGTATAATTACCATCTCTTTTTCACCATGTCGCTAACTTTGGGGTGTCTTCAAGCACATTACTCAACTACTGTCATCTGAATATGCATGCATACATTTTCATGCTATGCCTGGCACATTTGTTCTCTTATCCTGTGCAGTTCCCTCAAAGCATCCTTTATCTGCATCCGCTCTGTCGGTTCCTCCTTTGAACATTGGATGCCAACTGTGAGAACTGAAGTGATACATGTAATATCTACACTCTCAAAAAACCACTGTTGCACACTACTATTTGGATCATATATATATTATGAATAAAACATATATAGATACAGTAAACCGGATACGGGTGAAGAATTAACTATTAAGATGAAAGGAGGTGAAGGCACAAGCAATAGACAAGTAGAAAAGGTATCAAGTATGTATGCGATAAAACTCCAAAGAAGGAACAAATTAATTAATTAACCAATGAGAATCTCTTCAATTTCATCTCCCCTTGTCTCTCCTTGGCCGTGGTGTGCTTCACTCATCTCTGCCGCAGCAACTTCCCAGCTGTCGATGCCGATGTGGTAGAGCAGAGCCCAGAGGTGGGTGATGAACTCGCCGCCCTGCGAGAGACGCTGCATGTGGCTCTTCGCATCGCCATACGGCGCGGCGTAGAGCAACGTCTGCACCCATAGGAGCGCCAGCACCTTCCAGGGGTCAGTGGAGCAGGGCCGCCGCGTGCTCTCCCAATGAAATGTGGATTTAGCGAAATACGACGTTGATTCGTACTATTCCTACGATTTAGCGGAACAGCGATGATATGACTAGCGAGGCCGGTATCTTTAGCAATGTTTGAATCGGATTGGAGGTACGGTTACGGGGACGGGTTAAATAAATGAAACATTCGTTTTAGGATTCCTACGATTCCTAGCGCTAGAGCTAAGGCAAAGGGATTCGCCTACTGGTGGGAGGCTGGGCTGGGTATTAAGAGTAGGTTGAAAGCTATGGAAGTGTCGGTAGGGTTGCCAGGGATAAAAGAATTCGATCACAACACAAGCACCTGTATATGCATGAAAGTGGGCCTATTTCACTTCCTTAATCAACCGCTTCTTCTTTAGGAACTAGCTTAATGCTTTACAGGGTGGTGCCTTATAAGAAATTAGAAAAGAGAACCTTTATAGAATAGAAATACTTTGCAAGCATTAGAGCTGTGCACTGTGATTACTGGTTGTCAATCCTGTATTGATAGTTATAGCACTTGGAAATTCGAATATTAATGAATTACGAGTAGTGTGCAAGTATGCTTTCTTTCTTCATCACTTAGACAGATGTGGCACCTCCTCCTATATCCACCAAACTGATTATAAAGCGCTTAACTAACTTATCAATAAACCCTAGGCCGAAAGCAAGATGCGAACCAAGAACATTCACAATTTGATCCCATCTTTCTTCACTTGCTTCCTTCCTTTCTACTAAACAGAATTTGACCCTATTTCAGTACCACTTGATAAGCCCGGATCTGTCTGACCAATAGGAGTGAAAGGTATCAAGAGATGTCGTATTAAATGAGAAAAGGCATTCGAATCCAGCCAAACTAAGTTCGAAATCGGAGTACGTGCCCAGCCCGGATGAAGGAAGAAGCAAACAGGGGGATTAGTCACATCAATTATCATTCATGCCTTGCTCAACTAGATCTTGATTGCCTGTTTCATTGATACCTTGAGGAAGTACATGAATGCAAGCAAGCGAGGCCAGAACAAGGAGAGTCAAGAATGCTTCCTATTCGAGGGTTATTCGATTAACCCGAAGAGCAGTACCTGGCATCCCGGAGGGATGGGTACAGCCGAAAGAGAGCCTTTTGGGGAAGAAA